>NW_022589714.1:41684225-41795648 GCF_004348235.1 Phoca vitulina | reverse complement strand
CTTTCTTTCTTTCTTTCTTTCTTTCTTTCTTTCTTTCTTTCTTTCTTATTATGTTATGTTAATCACCATACATTATATCATTTGTTTTTGATGTAGTGTTCCATGATTCACTGTTTGCGTATAACACCCAGTGCTCCATGCAGTACATGCCCTCTTTAATACCCATCACAAGGCTAACCCATCCTCCCACCCCCCTCCCCTCTAGAACCTTCAGTTTGTTTCTCAGAGTCCATATTCTCTCATGGTTTGTCTCCCCTTCCGATTCCCCCCTTCATTCTTCCCGAAGATTTTCAACGGGTGTGCATTAGTTTGCCGGGGCGGCTGTCACAGACCAGGGGGCTTCTACAACTGAAATGTGCCATCTCATAGTTCTGGGGGCCGGAAGTCCAAGACCAAGCTGCATCAGAGTGGGTCCTTCCGAGGGGCGCAAGGGGGAATCTGTTCCAGGCCTCTCTCCGTGGCTCGCAGATGTCTGTCTTCTCCGGGTCTCTTATTATTTTCTCTCTCTGCATGTCTGTGTGTCCACATTCTCCCCTTCCCTTAACGGCAACAGTCATATTGGGTGAGGGCCTCCCCAATGACCTCACTGTAACCTGGTGACCTCCGTAAATACCCCATCTCCAAATAAGACCACATTCAGAAACACTGGGGGTTAAGACTCCAGCATATCATTGGGAGGGGCCACAGTTCAACTCCTAACAGTGGAACAAGGCAAACTGGTGTGTGCATCTTTGCAGAAAATTGAGGGAGAGGGATGGAAACCCAGAGATACTTGCACGGTGGGGGTGCGGGGGCGGGGGGCGAGGTGTTATCTTGTTTACACCGTGCATTTAGAAAAATTACCTCATTAGCTGTCTTTCTGCATCCAGGCCCAGCTGCAACCACTAAATCAATCATCTGGGGAATCGGTTTGGCTTTCTTGGCCACCCTAATTGGCACATTTTTGATTTTGTTTTGGTATCCTGTGGGTGTCTCAAATGTCCAAAATGATGGAGGGGATGGAGAGACTGAAGTCTGAGGACAGACAGGAAAGATGATGCCTCAGCTGGCAAAAGGATGAAGACTGAAAAGCAAGTCAAAGGTCCAGAGAGAGTGGAACAGGGAACGAGGATCCATCCACGGACCTGGAGTAGCCCAGGAGACTCTCCCACTCTGCATCTGAGAGAGTCAGGTGAGGGGTAAACAAGCCCAGTTTAGGCAGAAGGCAGTGGGTCTAAGGAACTTCTCAGCCCAAGAAGTGACAGCAGATGAAAATATAAAATCAGGAGCAGGTGACCCAAATCACTGGACACACAGATAAGGGCACCCCACCTTCTGGCTCAACAGCCTTCTCCAGTTCACTTCTGGGGGTCCCAGAGGTGCCTCAAAGGTGCTTCAAGCTCTGAGGACTCAAGAACGGTCATCATGGAGAAAAAGCAGAGGTTAGCCGTCACAACCCTGCTATTTCCTTTTCCCTCTAACCAAAAGCTCCTGGAGCTACTGGCTCTGAAAAACTGAGCCCGGAGGGATCCCCAGAACCCCAGTCCAGCTGCGCCCTGAGCTGCAGCCCAGGTCCAGCCCTGACGAAGAGGAAGGTGGCTGGTAAGTGCTACCTGCATGTAAGCCCTCGTAACAGTAGAATCAGGGGCACGTTGGGGAAAGATGGAGAGCGGGTTTGCCATGCCAAATAGTCATTATTACAGCAGAACTCGGGAAAAGGAGCCATGTCTACCTAATACACACGTAGCCTGTGTTTGCTTAGGTTGGCTGTGTTATTAACCGTATAGCGTGACCCATCGGTGAATCGTAAAACCAGTTTAATGAGTTAAAACCAGCATTAGAAAAAATAAAATAAGACAGAAAATTTAGAGTGCAGCTTTCGTCAAGTGTGGAATTTGACAAATGCTCTGTTTCTTTACACACACATGCGTGTGCATACGGACAGATGTAGAAGTGTTTCTTACCATGACCTGAGGTAGGAAAAGCTGAAACGCACTAATCCAGACCATAGCCCTTAACATCATTGAACCTGAACACCAATGCATAACAGATCTAACTGGGGAGCTTGTTCAAAGGTAGATTTCCAGGCATCACGTTCCAGAGATTTTTGGAGGCCATGTCTCCTAGAGGGGCTTAGGAATATGCATTTGAAAAGCTCCACCCATCCCCCCGTGGTCCTGATATATTTGGTCTGTGGCATATGATGCAGGAAACACTGGATCAGAGAAAAAAACATGTATTTGGTAAGACTGTGTTATAGGAAGCTTGAATGACATATGAAGATGCTTCCTTTATCTTTAAACCAGAGACTTGAGAAGCAGAGGGACATAAGGATGAGTATTGGCAGGAGGATGAGTGATATCCTTTCTCCATTTGTAGGGATGAATTCAGTTTCTGGCAGAATCGGGTACCAGCAGACCATGCTTGGCTGTAAATTATGCTTAACAGGATTCAGAGCCAGGCATACAAAAAGGCTAAATACCTCCCCTGAGTAAAATTATCTACTGAGTAGAACTGTCTACCTGGAGACCCAAATGGCTCAGGGAAGCCTCTTCTGAGACACAGCCCTGGACTGGGTGACATCTTAAGATTGCCTTTCATCTCTGACATGCCATGATTCTAAGAGCAACAGGAGAGAGGGAAAGGTTGGAAGACCCATGATCTCAAACACATCTTCTATCGATTAGGGCGGCGGGAGAAGGAGCCATGTCTACTGAATAGACACCGTCAAACTGGATCATGACTCATCAGTGGGTCATGAAATCAATGAAGTGTTTTGAAAAATAAAATAGAATTAAATATGATAGAAAATACCATGGTGCCTTGCCTTTAGTAAGGATGTTTGGTTATCTCTTGCTGCATAAAAAAAACCAACACAAAACTTAGTGGCCCTAAAATGACATTTATTTACTCACGATTCTGAAATTTGGGCAGAGCTCAGTGAGGACAGATAATCTCTGCTCCAATGGCAAGAGTTACGGTGACTCAGCTGGGCCTAGAGCACCCACTTGCATGATGACTTCGTCCACATGGCTAAGAACTCCGTTGTGGTGGTCAGCTAGGGCCTGCATGCTCCAGCAAGTGGACTCTCCATCCATATGGCTCATTTGTTTCCATAGTATGACATCTGGGATCCCAGGGGCTACACACCGAGAGCAAACCTTCCCAGGGGACAAGCTTCCATGTGCAAGAGCTTATCTCATCTCTACTAACATTACCCTTGCTAATGTCCTGTGGCTGAAGTCCAAAGTCATCCTGAGAGGGGACAAAAAAGGACAGGAATGCTGGTGGTTCATAGCAGACCACAAACACTGGTTCCTTAAAAAAAAACTTTTTTTTCCAATCATGTATGTGTATAAATAGTGAGTAGCAATGCAAAATATATACCTAGTAGTTGATCATAGTTGAAAAGGTTTGAGAAGCAGCGCTAGAAAGCCTTGGGATACAGAGAGAAGACAATCCTAATTTCCTTGGTTTCTACTTCCCCAATAATTCTGTGTATATTTACCCCATCTGTCCATTTCTCTGATACTCTCCCCTCTTTTATTCTTCTTTGTTTTTTCTTCTTTTGTTTCTCTCTCTCTCTCCTTATCTCCTTCTTTCCCAGGTTTCCTATCTCTGTCACTCAGCCATTTTTTTACACTTTTTCTTTCACATTCAAACACCTCTTTCAAACACAAGCGTACGTAACCTGAACATAAGCTGGTGTCCCATGTGATGCGTTCTCTGTACAGCATCACATATAAATGAGCACAGTCCAGTTGCCAAAAGTAATTTTACATTTGTGTCCATTTTTTTCTGCATCTCTTCAAGAATAGTAATGAGAATCCAGTTTAAATTTCACAAACTCTGTAAAATTCCTTCTCTTCCCTCAGTGCCCACTTGGCAACTGCTCTGGAGGCTCCCACTTGCCAAACCCACAAAACCACCAACACTCAGCCCAGAGGGCATTCCCCAACCGCCTCCTCTCCACCTAGTCTCTGTCCACCCCAGCAGGGTGGAGCATTGCCGACCCAGCCAGGGCAGGGGCGGAGGTGGCCAAGCCCACCCTGTCCCCAAACATGCCTTGCCACAATGGGGAGACACTTGCTGTCCTGCCAAAATGACTTCACCACCAGCCCAACCCCTCGACTGGTGGGTGCAGCCTCCATTCGGACCCCCAGGCAGCAGCTATGAGAGTGGCAGAGAGAAAGTGGTGCACATCAGAGGGCAGGACCCCAGGCTTGGAATGGGCTCGGTACCACCTTGCTGCCCTGGTGGCAGAGCCCTGAAGAGGGGCAAGCCCACCCTACTCCCAGAGAGAAACATTCACGCACCTGCGATGCAAGTAAGGTCTGCAGACCCTCAGCTGTGGGAATCGTGGTCAGAATGCCCGGAAGGGGTGCGGACCAAGGATCTGGGAGGGGGCTGGGTAATTGAAGTAGGCTCTTGCGTCCTTGCTGCCATTGTTACATTGGCTCATATCCCTGAGCTCTTATTCATTAGCTGTTGGATACTTTCACACACTGGCACATGTTCATGTGCTCATATGCACACACACGTACACACACACACAAACACACCAGCAGTTTGGGGCATAAAGAGGGCTATTACAGGCACTTAAAATTTCTTTTTTTTTTTTTTAAGATTTTATTTATTTATTTGGGAGAGAGATAGCGAGAGAGAGCATGAGCATGAGCGGGGTGAGGGGCAGAGGGAGAAGCAGCCTCCCTGCTGAGCAAGGAGTTGGATGCAGGGCTCGATCCAAGGACCCCAGGATCATGGCCTGAGCCGAAGACAGATGTTTAACCAACCCAGCCACCAGGCTCCCCCAGGCACTTAAAATTTCAGCTTCCAGCCTTCAGCCAGTTAGATAAAGAGGCCAGCTGGACACAGACCTCAGGTGCCCCAGTGGTAGATGCTGGGATTTCTGCCTCTACTCTACACCCCTACAGATGAGCAAGGTAAATATACCTGTCCACTTTCTCAGCTTCCCTAATGATCCCTCTGCCAAGAACGCAGGAAGCTCAGCCCTGACCTGGCTGAAAAATGCTGAGGACATCCCTAGTCTTAGAGCCGCTCCCTAAAATGGGCCTCTTCATGAAACCAAAGGGCCAGAGCAGGAAAAGCGCCTTGGAAATCACCTAGGGTGGCTGGTCCCCACTTTTTTTTTATAAGGTGCAAGAAGAGAAGCAGCTTCTGCCCTAGTCACCCAAGGTTGGCCAAGAGCAGGGTCAGTGCTCAAGGTCAAGCCTCTGTACCCTGGGCCAATGGAAATGCCTTTTCCTGTAATAGGGGAGCCGTAAGGGCCTCAAAACCTGGGCTGGGGGAGGCCCAGGGAGGGGGAAGGTCCAGAAAAGAATGCTTACTCAAGATCACAGCCTATTGGACCCATATTTATCTTCCCACAAACACCTATTGAACACCTACCACCTTGGCTTCTTCTAATGGCAGGGATACAATGGTGAAGAAGAATGGTCTCTGCTCCCCAGGAGTTTACCTCCTAGTTAGCTATAACAAGGTAAGCAAGTAAAGTATCTGAGTGTCAGGTGGCAATAAGTGTCAGAGAGAAAAATAAAGCAGAGTACAGGGCTAGAGAGTGCTTTGGAGGTGAAGAGAGTTTTCAGCAGGGAAACATTTGGGTGAAAGCCTGAAGAAGATAAGGGAGCCTCTCCAGGGGCAGAATGTTCCAGGCAGAGGGAACAGTGAGTTTGAAGTCCACAAGGCAGGGGCACGGCTGGATGTTGGAGAAAAAGCAAGGAGGGCAGTGTGGCTGGGGTAGAGTGAGCCAGGAGGTGAATAGTGGGAGCTGAAGTCAGAGCAGCATAATGATGCTTGGACCAGAGAGGAGGTGGGGAGAAGTGATCAGAGAGAGTTTGGAGGATTAAGGCAGCAGTATTTACTGAAGGACAGGATATGAGGTGTGACAGGAAGAGAAGAGTCAAAATGACACTTAGGGTCTTGCTTTGAGCTACCACAAGGAAGAACTCCTTCTTCCCAGCCCATGACAGAGGAGACTAAAGTTCGAGCATGTTGCACAAGATGCCCTAGACATCTGGGTGCCGGTGGCTACAGGAGGCGGTGCAGAGATGAGCTCACTGAGGCAAGGCCAGGCCGTGGACCTGAGGATTCACAGAAGTGCTGGGCCAGCCCCATGCACTCTGGAATGTCAAAAAGTCTATCACCTGAAAAAGGCTGGGCTGGAGATGGAGAAGCTCCGCACAGTCCTCGGGGCAACGCCGCACAGACAGGTCACAGCAACAGAAGAGCAAGCCCAGCAGAGTGCTGACATTCGGCTCCGGCTCACACTGTGTCCAGATACAAGTGAAGCTAATTTCCTTCTGCAGGTGCCTCCACCCTTGAAGACCCCTGGGAGCCCACTGGGAAACACGCTGTATAGTGAGTGATATATGGGTTTGCTTGAGCCTTGCTCGGGTGGCAGAATGAGCACATTTGACGAATATTCTCTAGACCCACAAATCCCAAAGGTCCAAGCTACAAAAAGGACAGACGAGCTAAGAGGAAGGCTGCTGCCTGCTGGTATTTGCAGAGCACCACCCAATTAATCAGCAGGTGCACGTGGGTGGCTGGGCTGAGAAGGAAGGATGCTTAAGGGATGTCTTCATGGGGTTCCCCAGAAGCAGAACCTGAGACAAGCTTATTTGGGAAGTGAGCCCAGGAAGCAGCAGCAGGAGAGTGGGGAAGTAAGGCAGGGAATGAATGTGTTAATGAGCTCCGTTCCTCTGGTCTCCCTCTAGGAGACTGACAGCATAGAATTTGTCACAGTGTGTCCCACCCAAGAGGCTAGGAACTGGGATATTTATCCACTAACTCATCCATCATTTGTAGAGGGCTCTTTCCAGAGACTTCAACTTCCTGACACTTCTAGAATGTCCCTTATCTCAGCTTCCCACTCTCCTGCAGCCAGAGAGAGCAGGTGTTTGCAGTAGGAATTTGTCAGCATGTGCTGAAACCAGAGTACTAAAGGGTATTTGGCAAGATATGATGTTGAACTCAGAGGGTTTCACAGAAACAGCCTGTGGGTACTCCATAAGTGGGTACTCCATTCTTAGCTTGAACTCCAAGAACCATCTTCATCCCAGAAAACAGACTGAGATGAATGACTATTATCATTCCTAGAATCAGAGATGGAAAATCCAAGGCAGAGTCTCACCAGCCCCAACAGAAGGAAGGCACACTCAGCATTCTCGGATTAGAACGGGGGCTGCACAATGCCCAACCAGAGTCAGAATTTTGCAGTGTGCTGGGGAGAGGCCACCCTCCTTTGGAAATTGACTGAGATCTGGTTCGTCGGGGTCTTAGTGAGTGTGTAAGTCAGTGCATGAGCAGTGGCTGAGGCTCAGCAGTGGCTGAGGCTCGGGAAGGAGGGTTCTGGAGCAAGAGGTGGACATCCCAGCACAGAGCTTCAGGCCAGACCATGGAGTCAGCATCCTACCACTTCTAGTCGAGGATTAGCTTAGTTCCTTGGTATGGGGACCTGAAGACTGACACTGCTTTGTCAATATCCTTGTCAGTTTATTGTATGTGCACGTGTACCATACATCCGTGTGCATCCACACGAAAACCCAGTCCTTCACATCAAAAAATCATTCTGTCGTCTTCATAAAGTGCCAAGTTTAAGGCCCATCTTAGGTATCATCAGCCATAGACCCCTGGAGGGATAGACCCCACATAACTATTAGAACCAATTTTCTCTTGCCCATGTTGGGCAAGACTACATAAATATCACCATCCCTCCCCTAAATTCTGTCTAGATGAGCAGTCCGTTGTGTAAGAAGCTAAAATGTGTCAGGAAACTTGTTATTTGGAAGGTGGTTATAAGATAAATGAGAGAGGATGCCTACCTTTCAAGAGCCCTCCAGGTCCTGCAAATAAACACCTGTTCTTTAGTAGGATGCTGGCTGTAATAGTTCCATAAATCGAATATTAGGATGGCAGTGGCTGCCTTCGTAGGCCAGAGCACTGGAGACTGGGTTTTTAGACCCCAGGAGCTCTCTCTATCAGAGCCCTGCTCCTCCCTTCCTGTTCAGATCAGCCTCTAGACGCTCAGACAATTACTACTTTGCAGCCATCAGTACTGGCCAACTTGTTCAAGTTGGGTGCAGCATATCTTTGCAATGGCTTTTGTGGGTTTTTGTTTTTCTGACCATGCTGGGAGGTATCACGTAGGCTTTGGGGGAATTGTATGGCCCTGGTTTGACAAAAGTGTCCTCTACATCAACAGGCTGTGTGACCTTAGGACAGCTGCTTGCCCCCTCTGAGCCTGTTATCTGAAAAATGATGGCATTAATAACATCAGGATGAGCCATATGAAAGTGCCTTTATGTGGGTTAAAAATGGCCGAACATTGCCAATTTCGTAGGTTTCACCTACCACCTACCTTATAGGGCGCTAGGGAACATGTGGTGATATACACGTCACTGCAATGGTGCCCTAGCTAACTAGCTTGAGACCACAGTGGGAAGTCACACCCCCATTAGTCTTCCAAATCACAACTCCTCCCAGATATCTGCAGAATGTGGGTTCAAAGCCCATTCTTCCATAGGACACCCAGTGATTTATGGAAATGCTTGTGGACTCTTGTTCCCTCCACAGTGTTCTCTCCATAATGAAGGCTGATGCTAATGGCACATCCACTCCCTGCCAGGCACTGTGTGCAGGACTTTGCTCCAATACACTCACCCAGTCCTCCTCCCCACCCATGTGAGCTAAGCACTGTTACTGTCATCCCGTCATCCCCCCTCGCAGAGAGGGAAACGCAAGGGCAGAGAAGCAGAGCATCGTGCCAAGGTCACACAAACAGGAAGTGGGAGATCCCAGGAGTCAAACCCCAACCACCAGCACCATCAGCCTTCCCTGCCCACTGGGGTCCCCACACCACCATCCTGAGCTGCTCCCTGCCAGCCTCCCCCAGGCGCCTCTCTCCACGAACCCCTGGGTTCCAGGTGTGGGCATAGGCCTCTCAATTTCTCCAAAGCGCTGAGATCATGCAAATTCATCAGGAGTCTGATTCCAGGGAAAAGATAGAGAATAAAGTGAAGCAAAATTGGAATGAGAGAGGAGACATAGGCACGAATGCATCGGGGACTTAAAAAATAACAAGAGAATTCTACATCAACTCTGCAGAAACAAAATAGGAAACCTGGGAGTGGGTATGTACCTAGCAAAATATAAATTACCTAAATTGACCCAAGGAGACATAGAAAATGAGAAGACCAATTACCTCCCACAGAGAGACTGGAAAGGTGGTTAAAGATCCACCATCACAAAATGCACCAGGAACAGATGGTTTCACAGCTGAGCTCTACGTAACCTTTAAAGAACAAATAATTCCAACGTTAATGAAACTCTTCCAGATCATAGGAAAAGATAAAGCGCTGCAATTTATTTCATGAAGCCCGCATAGCCTTAGTACCAAAACCTGGTACAGATCGCTTAAGAAAAGGAACTGTGGACCAATCATTCTTCTGAATATAAATGTAAAAATTGGAAATAAAACACTAGTAAATGAAATCTGGCAAAATGTCGTTATGATCAAGTGGGAATTATCCTAGTAACACACAGATTTATGACAGGAAATCAATTAACATAATTCATTACTCCAAAAAATTTAAGGGGAAAATGTGATCATATCAATAAATGAGAAAAGCGTTTGATGAAATATAAACTAAGTAAAATAGATACAGAAACTCATTCATTCTTCCAACATATATATATATTGAGTGCTTATCATGCCTCTAACTGGGTTTTAAACCCAGAGGACTATAGCCATGACCATATCAGACAAAAATTCCCTGCCTTCAGGGTGCTCATTTCTCAGTACAAGAGACAGACAATACACATGATGCTTAAGGAACATACATATTATATAGGGATAAACCTAAGAAAAAAAATTATAACGGGATAGAAAGAACATTAGACAGGGAAGTCAGGGAAAGTGTTACTAAGAAGTGACCCCTAAGGGCTACCTAGGGTGGCTCATTTGGTTAAGGGTCTGCCTTCGGCTCAGATCATATCTCGGGGTCCTGGGAACCAGTCCTACATGGGGCTCCCTGCTCAGTGGGGAACCTGCTTCTGCCTCTGCCTGCTCCTCCCCCACCCCCGCTCATGCTCTCTCACTCTCTCTCTCAAAGAAATAAATAAATAATCTTTTAAAAAAAGGGGGGCACCTGGGTGGCTCAGATGGTTAAGCGTCTGCCTTCGGCTCAGGTCATGATCCCAGGGTCTTGGGATCGAGCCCCACATTGGGCTCCCTGCTCAGCGGGTAGCCTGATTCTCCCCCTCCCTCTGCTTCTCCCCCTGCTCATGCTCTCTCTGTATCTCTGTATCACGAATGGATTAAAAAAAGGAAAAAAAAAGGAAGAAGAAGCGACAGCTGAAGAAAGAGCAAGGAAGAACATTCCAGGCACAGGGAGCCACCATGTGAAGACCCCAGGGCAGGCACAAGTGCCCTGGAGAATCAACTCCAGAAGGCCAGTGTTCCATGGGGTAGTGGAGAACAGGATGGTCATCATCCAGTTGCTGCAACCAGATTAGGGATGTCCAGCAAAGCTCCACTGAACAACTGTGACATAGCAAGGACAGCACAGGAGGTGACAGGTTGAGTGCTCAGCTCAGGGCTTCTGCCCACTCTTGGCAGGCACCATGTGGCAGGCCCACTGAGCACTCCTGCTTCAGAATCACCTCCCTCCCCCGATCTCCCAGTAGAAACTACAGAAACAGTGAAAGGTGAGATGATGTCATTCTTCAAGGGAACCCCAGATCTAAACCCATAGGGCAGGGCTGACTCCCAAGGCCAGGCAAAGCCATTCCAATAGCTGAAAGATACATCTCCCAATCCTCATTATTCACCCCGAAACCACACTGTGTCTCCATGGACTCCAAAGGCCTGTGCAGTTCGGGTGACACATTTTCTACTTCAAGGGCACTGACTGGTAAAATCTCCATGGCGAGACAGAACACACTCTGTCTGTTGGGTATATCACCATGTTCTCCAAGAACAATGGCTGGGTGCTTGGTGTTTATTTCTCTACCCAGCAGGGGCCTAAAACCAGGGAAGTGGGCTTCAAAGATGAACCCACCTTTCAATGTCCAAAATCCTCACACTGCCACCTGCTTCCAAGTGACACTTCTCCCGCTACACTAAAAGCCAGCTCTAATGGGCTCCCACACCTATGAAAAGCACCCAACATACTGTCCAACATAAAGTGAACCCCTGTAGAGTTCCCCTTCCTGCCCTTCCTTCTGCCTTTTCCATTTTCTACCATGCAAACCTACAGATGTCCCCTCTTCCACGCAGAACATGCAGGCCCATGGAACCTAATGGGCAAGGTGCCTCTTCAAATAGCTGGGAGAGTAGCTTCACGAAAACTCTGCTGTAGACATTCTTGGATGAGGTTTGGTTGCCTCCTCTGTGTATTCTCTCTACAGACATGATGGCTTAAGAAAGTGAATATGGAGTGGTGATGCCAAGGTCAAGGTTTTGTGTTTTTTCACTTTTTTAAAATCAGTTAACATAGGGAGTATTATTAGTTTCAGAGATAGAGTTTAGTGATTCATCAGTTGCATATAACACCCAGTGCTCATTCCATCACATGCCCTCCTTAATGTCCATCACGTGCCCTCCTTAGTGTCCATCACCCAATTACCCCATCCCCTCACCAACCTCCCCTCCAGCAATCCTCAGTTTGTTCCCTAGAGCTAAGTATCTCTTATGGTTTGCCTCCCTCTCTGATTTTGTCTTTTTATTTTTCCTTCCCTTCCCGATTGTGAGAACAAGATGGTGCATAGGGCCTTCTTGCTGTGTAGACCACAGATTAGCCTTACATCGGAAGGCTTGGTATCAGAAGACTCCTGGCTCCTGGACCCACCCCTTACCAGCTGCAGAACTGCAGGCAAGTTCCTGAAGCTTGCTGGGCTTCAGGGGGGTTTTGTGTGTTTGTTTGTCTATAAATGGAAATGTTAGTACTCCACCAAGATTATTAAGAGAATAAAATGAAATAGTGCTCATGGCAGGATCTACCTCACGAGAGCTACCTATCACACTTAAAGCATCTGATTCTCTGTAGAACTCAGGGATTGACTGCACCTTCTATCTCATCATTGGACACTTCTCCTCCGCCTCACTCATCCATATTCCAATATCAATAAATATGCCGATAAAGCCCGATATCCAAAGATCACCAGGACCACCTCTTCATCAAGCATAGTGAGGTTTATGAACTTGTGTCAACACAGGAGAGCACGCACCATGGGCAACCATGGGGGTGCATCATTGAGAGGCCATTCCAGGGTTTGGGCTCATTTTGCGTGATTTTAAAGAGGGCTGAGGAAGCAAGTGTTGTTCTAGATTTCGTGCTGTCAGGGAGCAGGGGCATGTTGCTGGTTGGATATCTTAATCATTTGTATCAAAGAGGCAAGAGGAATAAAGTGAGGCTAGAGCTGTCACAAGGATGTTCATGCATTTTGGGGGGTTTCCTAATATCCGTGTGCTTATCCTGTTCCATTATGGTCCCAGGAAGCCCTTGTCTGATGCCGATAACGTGTCACGTGATTTATGTTCATAGGAGCCACCAGGGCCTACCTAGCTCGTAGTTGCCAAGCCAGCTTCTCTTTCTCAGTATACAACCAGAAGTACCAACTATGAAAGAACTCACTGCCCCTTGACTCGTGTGACTTGTTTACAAATTCTACCTAGTGTCTACTCCCAGCTTTGTCCAGGAAATCTTACCTCCGGTCATTCCGCAGAGAGTACAGCAGGCCAGAGGATGGAGGCTTCTTAATCGTGGGTGAGGAGATAGGACCTTGAGCTGGGATGCTCTAGGGCTCAGGTGTCTGGATGGACAGAGGCTCTCCAAGGTTGGTGTCAGGATAGGAAGAGGTTGGCCTCAGTGTCTGTCCTTCACGACTGTGTTTGCCAGCCCCAGGCAGTGGAGAGCCAACCCCTCCTGGATGACCTCACCTGCAGGAAGATGCCTTGCCTTTCATGGAGCCAGGAGAGCCCGTCTGAGCCACTTGGGAAGGAGCATTGACTGGGGAGAGAGGAAAAGTGAATCTGACACCCAAGGGCTGTGTGACCTCGAGCAAGTTCCTTCCCCTCTCTGGACCTCAGTGTCCTTGCAATGGTAAGAAGCAGGTTAGTTCCTAAGGTCCCTTTGTCTGGCATCCCGGGGAGCCTAGGAGATCAACATATGGCCAAGCGGCCACTCCCCCCATTGAAGATTTGGGCTGGTGGCAGGAAGAAAGCAGAAAGCTGGAACCAAGAAAGCTGAGCCAGGAAATCTTGTCTGACTCACCATTTAAATTAACATCAGCCCCTCAGGTGTCGATGATAATGTTCCCTGGTGTGTGATAATAGGTGACATTTACCCAGTGTTCATGATGTGCTAGGCACATGGTTAACCGTGTAATTCTCACAACAACGCTGTTGGGTAGACAATATTAGTATTCCCATTTTATAGATGGAGAAACTGAGGCATAGGGTTATTAAGTCACTTGCCCAGGGTCCCACAAGCAGTAAGGGGCCCCGTTGGGGCTGGCACAAAGGCAGTCGGTCTCCCAAGTCCGTGTTCTCAACCATCCCCGATACGCCTCCCTGAAGTGCAGATAGTCCTCAGTCCTCATCTGCTCCTTTGATTTGGAAGCCTAGAGCAGGGGTCACAAGCTATGGCCTGAGAGCCCCAAAGACAAATCAGCTGGCCAACTGTGTTGTAAATAAAGTTGCATTGGCACAAAGCCACACACGCTTATTTATTGTCGGTCTTTCGAACAACCCCGGCAGAGCTGAGTAGATGCAGCCGAGACCACACGGCCTGCAAAGCATAAAGCCTCAACTGTCTGGCCCTTTGCAGATCCAGGTTGCCGGCTCCCAGCCTAGAGTGGGCACTGCCCGCCAACCAAGGCAGCTGTCACTTGCCGTGTGACCCCCAGGTAAGTTGCGTTTCTAAATTTGTTTCCTCATCTGTAAAAAGGGCTTATTTGGGGAATTTGGAGAGCTCGTGCATGCAGGCACAAAAATGCTTGACCCAAGGCAGGTGCTTGATAAGGGGTAGCTGCTGTCTTTGCTAGCAGGGTGATGAACATCATGACTGATTCCTGTAACACCACAGAGGACAGGGCACGGACATTTATCACCACCTCATGCATGGGGAAACCCAGGTCACAGGAGTGGAAGTGGTTTGCACAAAGTTTCGTGAAGAGTAGGAGGCAGAGGGGCACCTGGGTGGCTCAGATGGTTAAGTGTCTGCCTTCAGCTCAGGTCATGATCTCAGGGTCCTGTGATCAAGCCCCCATCGGGCTCCCTGCTCCGCGGGAAGCCTGCTTCTCCCTCTGCCTCTGCCCCTCCCCCCTACTCGTGCTCTGTCTCTTGCTCTCTCTCTCTGTATCGCAAATAAATAAAACCTTAAAAGAGAGAAAGTAGGAGGCAGAGCCCAGATCTTCCAAGTCAACGTCCCACCTTCTTTGTCCCCCTTCCCCAGCCCCTCCAATCTGTAGCCTTGGTCCTCCTTTGTGTCTGCTGACGTGTGGAGCGGCCCATCTGTGTTTGTGCGTTTTCAGTGTCTATAACTATCCACAGCCACGCAGAGCTTGCTGGCATAGACATTTGTCAAAGATGACATGCCAGTCATCCATGCCACGGGAGACAGTGAGAGATGCGCTCTCCAGCGCCGCTGTCCAAGCAGGCGAGGTTGGATGGGGCCCTGGCTCCTGCTTGGCCCGGCTGCACAAGGAGCCACAGACCAGGCAAGAGTCAGATGGCAGCCTGGTCAGTGGACACGGCGGCTCAGAGCATGGAGTGCAGAGGAAGCCAGGAAACCAGGCTCTGGTTGGTCCCACCTTCCTGCACCCACCCCGAGAGCCCTTCCTGTGCTCCCTGCTCCTCCACACTGCACCAGGCCAGCCCAAACCTGATGTCTGCTTACGACTTCTGTGTGGTCACAGACAAGGAGGTGGGTGCTTTGGGGATTCGAGTTCTCATAATAATTATAATAATAGGGGCCCCTGGGTGGCTCAGTCGTTAAGCGTCTGCCTTCAGCTCAGGTCATGATCCCGGGGTCCTGGGATCGAACCCCGCATCGGGCTCCCTGCTCCGCGGGAAGCCTGCTTCTCCCTCTCCCATTCCCCCTGCTTGTGTTCCCTCTCTCTGTGTCTCTCTCTGTCAAATAAATAAATAAAAAATAAAAAAAATTATAATAATAGCTGACAGAGATTCGCTGCACTCTCCTAAATCTAAGCACTTATCCTTAGCCGTCCAATAGTGGAGGTATAAGAAACTGAGGCCAGAGAGGTTAGGGGACTTTCCCAAGGTCACACAGCAAGTGGCAGAGACAGGATTTGAATCCAGACAGCCTGGGTCCACTGACCTCAAGACTACTATTTGAGGGTCTCAGGTAGAGGGGATACCATCATAGGTCCAGGACAGACAACAGGAAGAAGAAACTAAGGATCCAGCTTCCTGGTCAGGGACAGGTCGCCCTGTTTCTCCACCTGCAAATGGAGCAGCTACGGCCGCGACACAGTCAATGAGCTCCCGGGCTGGCCTCCCTCTGCTCTTCCAGAAACCCCCAACCCTGGCTCCTCTGGCTTTGCACACTCACTGCCTCCACCCAGTGATCCCAACCCAGATCCCACCCCCACCGAGTACCATCTCATAGCTCATCAATCTCTCACCTCTGTGTCCCTGAGGCAAGCTTACAGTCCTCTGAGATTATGTAGGGATGTTTACGGCTAGTGACAGCAAAGGGAACAACCCACATAAAACAAAAAGAAGAGAGACGGAACCAAGCTCTAAAAGTTTCCAAAGTCTTGCTCAAAAACTCCCTGTATGAGAATTCACACACTCAGGACGAGCCGCTCCCTCCATCCTGGATGGGGGGGCCAGAAATCTGGGGCCTTGCTCAGCCGATGACTCGCTGCGGGCTCCTGCAGAGGCTGCCTCCTTTCTCTGAGCCTGTCTTGCCTCAGCTGTAAAATGGGGACCATGACAGCACCTATCCCATACAGTTATTGTGAGGATTAAAACACACACAAAAAACCACTTAGAAGAATGCCTGATACAGAGGGGAGTGCTTGGTAGCGCCGATTATTGTTCTTCTCTGGGTTTTTGTTTACTCAATAGGGAAATGGGGGGTGGGTTCCGTGCCGTGTTCGGTATGGGCTCCTGGCTCGAACCCTTTGTGATTTAGAGACACTCCTGTGATGCGTCCTTATCTCCTCCCCCCCCCCCGCCACCCTTTCTTCCTCGTACATGTGAGCTCCAGCCAGCTGCCGTACTCATACGTGTGGGGAGACGAGGCTGGAAACTGGGGCCATTACTGCTGTTTTTTCACAACAGCCAATTAGTCCAACTGCAACTTTCCCATCGGATAGATCCACCTCGGTCGTTCCACACACCTGGGGAATCCGAGCTCTCGTGGCCGGGTCCCTGCTGACCACAGCCTGCAGTGGTGGCCCTCAGACCTGTCCCAAAGCTTCAGTATGAAGCAGTCCACACCATCCCACCGGCGTAGACCCAGCCACATTGGCCCAGTGTTTGCAGGAATAAGTAATTACAGCTTCTCTGGGATTCAGGCAGAGGACACCCACGCTGGGAGAGAATTTCTCTTGCTGTTCAAGCTCTGTAAACACTTGAAAAGTCATTTTATTTTTCAGTCTGTGGGCAGGATGCCACCAAACGAGGAAGCATCATTAAATAGAACTTGAGGGATTTTTTTTTCAGCTTTTGGGGGAGGATAGGATGGGGCTCGGAGGTTGGCATTTTTTCACTACTGATGCTTTTTGGATAAACACATAAATCAGTATCATCTATATTCATTAGATAACATACCTTGTTCAATACAAAATTATACGTTTTGCATGATTTTCCCCCTTTGTGATTAATATAAATGACTTAAATTAATTATGTTTCTCTTCATGGAAAAATGTATTTGTCAAAGTGCTGAAACATCAATAAAAAAATAAACGCTGTCGTTTGAAGAAGGGCAGGATTGCAAACGAGCAGTCAGGGCACAGGGAAGGGAACAGACTCACCTGTCTGGGGGTGGCATTCTGATTGAGTAGGCACACTTTATATTTACTAACAGCGACAAAAGCATTTTTCTTAGTTAAGCACTTGCGGGTCCTGATGAGGTAGATTGATGTCATCATTATTAACAATAATGACACCTCGGGCAGAGAGGAAACAGTCTTCTCCAGGATCCCAAAGGATGCTGTGTGGAATAAGCCTCACCTATCTTTACCAGGGACAACTAAAGCTGGGTATTTTATCAGCCCATCCTCCAAAACTGGACCTTGAGAGAGAGACAGAGAGGAAAATGCAGATGATTGGAACCGGCGTGAGAGGGAAAGAAAGGAAGAAAAAAAGGAGGACGGTGTCGTGGAGCCCCAGAATGACAAGGAGCTGAGAGGTTAGACAGTCCACCCACATCACAGGGCCAGTGACAAGACTGATGTCCAGAGAGGGGAAGGGACTTGCCCAAGGGCACACAGCATGCTAGTGGCAAACTTTTGCTGCCTGGACCCTCGCCTTTTCCCTACATTCAGCTGCCCCGTTGCAATCAAGGCCTCCCTTCTCTCTTGAGCAAGTGGGCGATGGTGCCTGCAAGGTGGGAGCGGGGTAGAGGCTCCCTCGACTGCTGGGAAGTCAGAGCCACAGAGAAATCTGGGTTACTGACTTTTTCTACTGTTTCTAAAGTGCCTCTACCCCACCCTGCCCGTCTTGGTTTGAGTTTCCTTAAAGCAGACCCTGAGACAAGATTGTTGGTGCTGGTGGTTTACTCCAGGACAACCAGGTGAGGTGGAGGGGAAATGAGACAGGGGAGGGAGCAAAGTTAATATGGGGGTGGGGGTTTGCTAATGGGGGGTTACTGCTCTGTGCACCTGTGCTCATAGAAAACATGCTTCCACATTGTCCCACTGCTGAACAGGGAAGCACAAGTAT
Source organism: Phoca vitulina (assembly GCF_004348235.1). Lineage (NCBI taxonomy): Eukaryota > Metazoa > Chordata > Mammalia > Carnivora > Phocidae > Phoca > Phoca vitulina. The sequence continues at coordinate 41,777,731 of NW_022589714.1, read as the reverse complement.
TTATTCACTCACTCCTAGAGCCTTTTATGTCCAGCACCTCTGGGTCACCCTGCACCCAAGCTGAGCAAGCTCTCATGATACCAAAAAACCCAGAGAACTATGGACCTGAGCTCATGAGTGGAAATACCAGTGTGCATGGCCATGATCACAGATGCAAGTGAACTGGGAGGAAAGTCGAGATGTGAGTGGGGCAACCATAGTGTCAGCTACACCACCCCCACCCTCCAAGACACCCTCCTTCCCGACAAATGCTATCATCTCACCTGCTAATCATCAGAAAAAAATTCATCTAGTTTTTGCCATAAGCCACCTCTTATTTTAATCTCTTTAGATATCTTTTCTGTCTTCCCAGATATACTGTAAATTGGCCATGGTCATCCAGTCATTGACAAATATTTCTTGAACACCTACTGTATGCCAGGCCCTCTTTAAGGTGCTAAGGAGATAGCACCAAAGATAGAGAAAATTGTCCCCACGGATGTTGCAATTTAGTGGTGGAGATAGATGATAAATAAATACTACAATTTCAAGTGATCAGCAAGTGACCCAAAGGAAAACAAAACAGGTAAATGGGATAACTGCAGTGGGAGGTAAGGGTACTTTGGGGACATTTGAACAAAAACCTGAATGAAATAAAGGAATAAGCCTTGCGAGAATCTGGTAAAAGAGGGGCGCCTGAGTGGCTCAGTCATTAAGCAACTGCCTTCAGCTCAGGTCATGATCCCAGGGTCCTGGGATCAAGCCCTGCATCGGGCTCCATGCTCTGCGGGAAGCCTGGTTCTCCCTCTCCTACTCCCCCTGCTTGTGTTCCCTCTTTTGCTGTCTCTCTCTCTGTGTCAGAAAATAAATAAAATCTTAAAAAAAAAATTAAAGAATCTGGTAGAAGAGTATTCAGTTAGGGAGGAACAAGAATAAGCTTGGCTTATTTAAGGAATAACAAGAAGGCTGCTATCATACTCAGTGGAGTGAAGGAGAAGGTGGTAGGAGCTAAGGCAAGGGAGAATCAGATTGTGTAGGATCTTATCTTTAAACAATGCCTGATACAAAAACAATACTCAAAGCAAGCTGGCTTGATAGATAGAGGGGTTGGTGGATGGAGGGATGGATGGACAGACAAATGGATGGTGGATGAATGGATAGATGTATGGGTGAGTGAGTGCATGGAAGGGGTAGGTAGATGGATGTGTGGGTGGGTAGATGTACAGATAATAATGATACACCAATGTTTAAAGAAAGAAGAATATAGAGCAACCACTACGAAGAATGTAGTACCAACTGTGCATTTAAAGCCAGACTTTGCAGAGTAAGTAAATTCTGGACCAAAAGTATCTAATGAGTAAGTCATTAGGCCAACAAGGCCATACGGGCAGAAACATCCGCTTCTGGGCCTCAGCCAATGAGAATCCTAGAAGGTTGAGTGTTTTTATTTTTTGTGTGTGTATTTCCTGGAGGTACCTGGCATTCCCCCATGGTGAGTATCCAATGGCACTAAATAGTATTACAGGAGTATTAATTAAACTTTGGTGGCCAGAAGCTAATAAATTATCCCTCCTGTTATATAGTACCATGTTTACTAATCAAGGCTCCAACTTTAATCCCAGTCTTTTAAGTAAAGCCTGTCACCACAGTCCATTAGTAAGGCATATGGAGGAGGCGATGTGCACATGGGTGCAGGTACAATTCAATCCAACAGTTCTTTATTGAGCACATACTACGTACTTAGCAAGTTGGAAAGAGGAGAAAGTGGTAGTGAAAGGCGTGCAGGCACTTATGCCATGAAACAAAGCTCATAATCACATAAACACCTGAGGAACAATAACACATTTAACAGTCACTCTCCAACTAACTGGACTATTTCATTAGTCCTTTCCCACCAAGTTTTATTTGGGAAAACCAAGCCAATCATAAGAAACTCTCTGGTGCTTTTTAAAATCAAAACAGACAGGGTATCCTGTGGCCTAAATTCCAACTCAGCTGGATACCTTTGGGAAAGCTTCCTAAGCCTTCTGAACCTCACTATCAATCTCCCTGTGGATGAAAGGCTATTCTTATCCAGGAAGTCTCTAGATTCCAGCAGTAATGTTTTCTCATCTGCGATCTTCTGGACCTCTGGGCCCAGACCGTAGGAATGGGCTTCCAGAATGATGGCTCAGTGTCACACTGAGATTTTCTTTCACCAGAGAAAAATACCATTATGTTTACGAGAGTTTGTCATGAGTCTTCAAAGGGGACCAACAAGATCTGCTCACAAGCACAAGTAGTTATAACACAAAACACTACATGTGGGCTGAGGCAAGTAGGAGAAAACCGAATACTACTGAAATTTAGAGAAAAGTGGGCTATATTTATGGGATAACTGGGTGGGAGGCATTTGACCTGGACCCCCAAAGACTGGGTAATCTTTTGAGAGCAGGAGAAAGGGGGAAGGAAAGCACTTTGAGGAGAAATTCTCCTCCATTCCTACCTCCTTGGGATGCTACCCTACCAGCCTGTGATGTAGCAGCCACATTGAGGCCATGAGGCATCACAAACACAGGCAGAGTGGCAGAGCAGGAGGATGGAATAAACCACAATCCTGGATGAACTGGATAGGAATAATACACTATGATGGCCTTCTTCCAGCCTCTTGTTAAATTAAAGCTTCTCGTTTATTCTACTCTTAGCTATTTGTAGCTGAAAGCATCTCATTCTTACCTACCCACTGTGGCACTTACCCATCGTGGTACTCTTTTCTAGGTGTATGTGATTGACCTGTATACTTTTCGGTTCTTTCTTTCCTAGGCTATAGCCCCTTCATCCCTGTATCCCAGACCCTCCCACGTGAGCTTTTTCCTTCCAGCTCTCCTAGAACTTCTCCTTCCCCACATATAGGTGCTCAGATCATGAGTGATGAATAAAGGAATGAAAGAAAGGCCACTTAGAAATCTTGCCTAATGCCAATAAAAACCACGGCCCCTCAGGAATTGCTTTGCAAATATATTTTGTCATTAAGCCAGATAACTCTGGCAGTGACCTAAAAACAAACATTTGAAACAGGCACAAGAGATTTCTAAAAATTACAACACTTAGCACCGAGCGGGGAAAATATATTTAACCAAAACAGCACCTGCAGGAGATATTAACATTCTCAAATTCAGGGCACTTTGAGCTTTCACAGTATTAACACACAGTACAAACCATTTAGACATTAGAAGTTTCAAAGTGAGCTTTTAAAAACTTATTTTTTTAATAGACGAGATGTGCATACACACATGTGCGTGCGCACACACACACACACACACACATATATACACACATGAGAGCACTAGGCTTTCACACTGCCATCTGCCTCTGGTGCTGACTCGTTGGCCACCATCAATCTTTCCTGGTGCTGGAAAGCCTGTGGGTGCTGTTGCTGGGGCAACACAGAAATCTTGGGTGTATTCTGCATTGTTAGCCTCACCCAGTCTCTCCTCCTGATGAAGCCCAGCTAGCAGAATATGCCCTTCTCCATCCTTCCTTAACTAACTGGATTCCAACTCTCTCTTCACTTTCTGGCTTATGCTTCTGACAGCTTGCCTCCAGCCACTTACCAAGTGTGGGAAATCGCGCCCCATCCAGCCAATACTCCAAGCTCCCCAAAGTGGGAGGAACCAGGTCTCATATATCTTTGGTCTCAGCCACTTTCTTGGAGCTCCTTACTCCTTGGGTAAACTCATTTCACATGGGTTGAATCCCACCCGTGTGATGACAGGCCCTGAGTCTCCATCCTCATCAGTGCCTCTCTGCTGAGCTCTGTAACCACAGATCCAGCTACCTGTCTAGCTCACCATGCACACCTTCCAAGACATCTTGGGCCCAACGAGGCTCTTAATCCTCTGAATCCTGCCACATCCTTCAGATCTTAGCTTAGACCTCACTTCTCCAGAATTGTGTATGTATTGTAAATGCTATCTTTTGTATGTATCAAGGAGGGATCCTTTTATACACGTATCAAGGATGGGGCAAGCCTTACTTTGTCTCTGGATATTCCATTAACAGTTGCCTGTCTTGATGGATTTTAAGTCCCACTGGACTAGATCAACCCCATTTGCTCACCACTGTCACCCAAGTGCCTGGCACCACGCCTAGTACATAGGAGGCCCTCAGTAAATATTTGTTAAGGGAAGATATGGGTGCCCCCGCCCCTCCCTGTGTGGCCATCTCTCTGCATACTGTTAGCACATGACATACGGCGCTACAGGCTACAAGGGGGCAAAAGCTTGATCACTTTCTTCATGTCAGGTTCTGACTTAAGCTCTTTTCTCACACTACCTCATATAATTCTTGCAACAATTCTGGGAGGTAGGTTTTACGGCTGTTCCCATTTTATAGAGAGAAAAGTCACTTGTCCGAGAACATGCACACGTCCTATCAGAGGCAGAGTTCTAGCCAGCAACACCAGTGAGCTAATCAGGAGGGTCCCTGGTTTGATGTTAGGAGACCTGGGTTTGAGTCTCAGCTTTGGACCTTCGACAAGCCTCTCGGTTTCTCCATGCCTCTGTCCCCTCACCCTTGTCATTCTACCTCCATAAGCAGGTACAAGACACCACACAAAAGCCTTTTACACTGTGTAAAGACCAATTTGACAAATGGGGGGATTTCACATTGCAGATGTCTGCTTTGGCTAACAAAGGAGGTTTTTGGCTAAAGATTTACAGTGAGTCTACAATACTGAGCTATTGTCTCCTCCCTCTCAATTGACCTATGCCTTCGAGACCCTGACTAATGATAGTGACTGGTCCCCAAGACCCTGAAAAGTTAACAGGAAACATCAGACCAATGAACCAGACCCAGGATGTCCTGTATCCTCCAGGTTCTGAGCTACCTGATAATCCCGAGAAACCAGGGATAACAACTAGTAATAGATAATAATTCTGCCACTCTCCTGAGTTGCACTTACCAGTTTGCAAAGCACTCTCATTCATTCTACATTTATTCAACAAATATACGTGAAGCTCTATTACAAACCAGGCACTGCGCCCTATACTGTAGGCGTGGTGTTATATCAGGGAGTCAAGATCTCTGCCCTCAGGAAGCTTCTAGGCTCAACAAACATGTTTGGAGCCAAGGTTTCTATAGTACGTTACCATGAACCAGTTGCTTTATATAGAGTAACTCATTTGCTCTTCACTGTAATTCTATACGTACTACTATTATCCCCATTTCACAGATGAAGAAACCTACTCTACAGAGGTTCAGTATCTTGTTCAAGGTTAGTGGTGGAGCCAGCTGTCTGACTCACAGCAACATGTTGCTAGCAGTAGTGTTTTGTGTCCACAGATTGGGAAGCTGAGATCCTCACCAGTGGAGGTTCCCAAGGCCAAGACCCCAGGGCTAGAACTTCCCACCATATGGCCCTGAGCCCTTCTTTTCCTGTCCAAAAATCAGAGATACCTCTTCATAGGAGAAGAAACCAACACACTGGCTGCTCTGGACCGAGAATGCCAGGGCTGTACCAACAGGATTTATAGGTCCCAAGGCAACTTGCATCTCCTGTTGGAATGTTTCCTTATCGAAGCAATGGAAATCAATGCAGTAAATACAGTTATAATGAACTGGCCTGCTCACAATCCCTGCCTCTTCCTAAGGTAAAGGAATCATGAGAGACACATATTGGCTCCAGCTCTATCACATCCTTCCCCTGCGCCTGGTCCTCCCACTAGGAATCCTCCTTGTTCCTGTCAACAGTATGATGATTGGGGTTTTTATTGGACGCTCTTTGTCACTGTGACTGTGAGGATTCAGTGCAGCTAAGACTGACATTGAATACCTGACCCTGTGTAAGACCTTGAGAAAGTTGACTGACCTCTCAGCGACTCAGTTTTCCAATGTATAAAATGGGGATGATAATAAAAGTATATGATCCATTGAGTGATTGAAAGCTTTAGTAATACAGAAAAAGAAACAATTAAAATTACACAAAGAGTAAGTGCTCAATAAATGTTAGTCATGGGCATTATCTCAAAAAATGATGTCCCATTTTTTGGTGTCATTGGGGCTAAGAGCTGGTACCAGAGGAGCTGAGCTTTCCCGGCTTACAACTTTGAGGCAGGACGTGGACTCTTCCTGTCCTGAGAACCAGCCTGTGTAAGACAGGAATGGCTTCTCCTTTTTCACAACTGGCAGTGGTGTTCCCTAGATAAATGATGAGATTAAAAGTTCCTGAAGGCCGGAGACAACCCTAGACATCTTTGCGTTGTCTAACACAGTGCTGAGCACAAATGGTGACCTTGCTCCTGGGTCTTTTGGCCAGACCCAAACACTAATATCCTGTGCCTGCCAGCTCATGAAAGCTAACCTGCACACCAAGTGGGGTTCTAAGGAAAAAGGTCACAGGAATCCTGAAGAATTTTCACTAGCATCTCTCAGGAAGTCCAGGAAAAACGTTTAAGAAGCAAAAACAAACAAAATCCTTACAAGGCAACCAAATGTCACAGCACTGCTGCTTGGTCACATAAGAGTTTCTGTCCTTGTTTAAAAAAAAAAATCTGAAAACGGAAATATTCATTCAAATCAGGGGAATGAAGAAACTCACTCATTGTGACAGACAGATGAAAATCAGAATTAACTAAGGTCATGTATTGGAAAAGTGTCTTGCAAGATCTGACTTGGCTCCAAAAGTAAAAATAAGCACCCCAAGGGAGAAAACTGATGAGTGAGAGAAGGTTCTTAATTATCATGAGGCCAGGACTGGAATTAGAAATGACAAGGACCCGGCAAAAGGACTTGAATTCTCTACCTTGCAAGGGAAGAGGCTTGTGGCCTGCCACGGCTGGCCATTCCCTCAGTTTTGAAACTCTCTCCTGTTCTAGTTTCTCAGACCCTCACGTGTCCTGCTTGCCGGCAGCTACTTCTCCAACTTCCCCTCCCCTTCCTGACCTTCCAGGATCCTTGTTTCTCCCTGCTCTTTCCTATCCCAGCTTTCTCGCTGTTCCCAGTTAACACCTACAAGCTTCCTTTTTCCCCAGGGTCCTTTTCCTCAACTCCCACATTGTCTTCCCTTAGAAACCCTGCTGCCATGCCACACTAAGCTTGCCCAAATCCAAATGCATCTTCTTAAAAACCAACCAAACAAAAACTGGTTCAATGGATCCTCATCTGCTATTCCCAATAATAGTTCCCACTAGAAACACCAGCTTGCTCTTGTGCTTCATCTTCTCTTCCCAAATCAAAATCACCATGTCCCAAATCCCACTGCCACATCCTCTCATATTTTTCTTTTATCAGGGATGTGTCCTGCCCCTGCCCAGTCCAGATCTGTATAAGCTACTCCAGCAGCCTTCTGATTGGTCTGCTCATTGCCCCAATCTCTTCTAAATGCCACTGTCAAGAGAGCTTCCTAACACATCTTTTCCTGACTTGGATTCTCCCAACCAAGGCTTTCAATGACTATTTTATGCCTATTGGATAAAGAACAAATGCTTTGCCTGGCATTCAGAGCTGTTGAGCCCTAGCTAAATACTGGATGAATAGCTTGACCAAGTCTAGTTGAAGGGTTGGGTCAAGGATGGTGGCCAAGATTAGATTTCAAGTGTGAAGCCTAGGGTTACCAGTTGTCAACAGCTCAATGAGTGTGGGCAGGGTTGTTAATGGTCCAAAAAAGGTCAAGTCTAGAGAGGGTATGTAATTGCCAACATCTGAACACAAAGAACAACATCCCAATGTGGATCAAGGAAATGGAACCATTCCAGAGATGTAAAGGAGTACAAAGATAAGAAGTAGAAGGGTGAGCTCCAGAAACAAGGACTAGTTGGGCAGTAGCTGGAGTGGGGGCCAAAGAGACTCTTCAGCACAAGCAAGTCAGAAATGTGCTTGCTCAGAGCCCATGAAGAGGATATAGGGAAACATGGCATATCTGAAGCGAACTTTGCTGGGAACTTGCTCCATACATAGTGTTTACCCTTCTCCATGCATGTAAGGCAAGCTATAGCTTCTGACAAACTCAAGAGTGCAGCTACTGGAAAACTAACCAAAAGCAGTCTTTTGTGTACATTTCTACTCTGCATGAGCCCACACTCCATGCTCACTGCCCTTCAAAACAGTTGTGTCCCCCTCTCTAGTCCTTTCCATTATTTCCCTGACCTAGAATGTCCTTGACCCAACAATGTCTAATTCTCATCCAGCTTTCCTGGCACAACTTAAGTTCCATGGCTATCCCAGTTCATGAACAATTGTTTTCCTTCTGAACTCCATGTAAAACAAGAAGGCAGTGAAAAATTGATTTGCTGGGTCCGAATCTGTGCTACTCCTCTGGCGTTGAAACTGCCTTAGGCTGTCAGTGACATTGGCATGTTTATGGCTTCCCTTCCAAGGCGATGCTGTTGGCTAGCTAATCAAACACCCCATTCCCAACCTTGCCTACCTCCACCGAAGAGTCTGGAAAGCCTAAACACTCATGTTCTCAGCATGTTTTACTGCTTGGGTGGCCATGTGACACGTGTTGTTGCCAACGATAGATGAACTCAGGTCTTGTATGGTTGGTTGGGAGGAGTGGCAGGGGTAGGGTGAGAGGCGCTTCTTTCCAATGAAAGAGACAGAAACGGTGTCCTGCCCTTCCTTTTTGTTCCAGCCTCAAGCAGAGGCCTGATGCTCGGGGCTGCAGCAGCTATTTTGTGACCATGAGGCAAAGAGCACAAAGATGAGAAGCCAGTAACTAAAAATGGACCTATGGGGCCTGGTTCCTAAGGAGCAGCTAAATCAACATCAGCATTCACCTGCCTCCAGACTGCTTATTATAATAAATAAATAAATTAAAAACTCATTTATTTAATCCACTTTTAGCTAAATTTTCTCTTACTTGCAGCTGAAAGAATTTCTATCATCTTCCTTCCCAGACTGTGAGCTATTTGATGGCAAGGACCATATCTTTTACATCTTTGCTTCTTCTAGCATCTACTATAGGGCCTAGTCCATAGCCAACCTCGATAACCAACTGCTAGCAGTTGGGCAAGTCCAGGAGGGAGTTTTCTACCCTTCAGAGTATCTTTTGAAGCAGGCAAGACATGGGTTGTAGATGAAATAGTGGTAAACAAATGAGACAGTCTAGACCTAATTGAAAAATTAGATGTAAATAAATCCTAAAAAAAAAAAAAAAGAAAGAAAAATTAGATGTAAATAAATCCTGCTGACCAGATGGCATCCACCCAAGAGCTCTGAAGGGTGAAATTGCAGAAATGTTGGCCAAAATGTATGACTTATTATAAAAGCCTGCAGAGGAGCCTAAGAACTGAAGAGCGATCGGCCTGGCTTTTATTCCAAACCTGTTGATAGAATCTGTAAGAGAGATCGCAGAACACCTGAAGAACATGAACTTGGTGGAAAGCTGTCATGGCTCTTCCTAAAGGAGACTCAGAAAAGGCTAATCTGAAAATTCTCTTTTAAAGGGGAGCAAATAGAGAAGCATGATGGAAGGAGAGGGAGGAGACCAGTAGGCAGCACATCTTCAGAATTTCATAAACTCTGTGGTGTGGTTTTAAAGCACAGGCTTATAAACGTTCATCTGCTCTGGGACTGGTGAGGCCGTGGCTTTGAATCCAGAACTAGAGAAATAGGATTAAATAAGCATATGTTTTAATAGAGACTTCTAATGGCAGGCTCCCCAGGAATCATAATTAAGATGAATAGGAAGTGAACATTTTGGGAACTGTCTGGAAGGGGGAGTGTTCACAACAGCAACACTTCATCTACGTGTGACCCCAACACAAAGCTCAAAAAACAGGGATAAGTTTGCCAGATAAAACACGGAACTGCTAGTTCTACTTTAATTTGAGAGAGACAACAAAAAATTGTGTAGCACAAGTATATCCCAAACATAAGTATATCCCTGGGACATACTTATACTACAGAATCATTCACTGGTTCTCTAAAACGCAATTTTAACTGGGCATTCCAGGTTTGGGTTTTGTGATTTTTCTTTGCTTGCTTTTTTGGTTTTGTGCTTGTGTTCTTTTTGTTTTTACTAAATCTGGTAAGCTTAGACAAGGAGAAATGAGGGGAAGCCGAAAGAGCTAGATGAGGAGATCTAGAGTCTGTAGAATTGCGGCAGAGAGGGATGTTGGCCAAGGCACTAGAGGAGGAGCAATCTCAGCCACACCTAGGAGACAGTGGGCCTTGGGTCTTCAGGACCTTGGAGGGGGCAGGGAAAAGGGACAACAAAGGTTAAAAGACACAAGCAGCATGGCCTAGTAGTTAAAAGTACACACTCTGGGGGTACCTGGGTGGTTCAGTCCATTAAGTGTCTGACTCTTGATTTTAGCTCAGGTCATGGTCTCAGGGTCGTGAGATCAAGCCCTTCACATGGAGCCTGCTTGAGATTCTCTCTCTCCTCCTCCCTCTACCCCTCCCCACCCCCGCTCTCTCTCTCTCTCTCTCAAAAAAAAAAAAAATACACACCCTGGAAGCAGACTGTCTAGGTTCAAACCCTTGCTCTGGCATTTACCAGCTGGGTTTTGGGGAGCCGTTGCTTATCCACTCTGTGCTTCAATTTTCTCATCTGCAAACTAGCATTATAAGATTACCCACTACATAGATTACTAAGGATTAAATGGATCAACACATGTAAATTGCCTAGAACAGTGCCTTGCACATGAGTATGTCAGTTATCATCATGTGCACAGGTAAGCCAGAATGAGTCTGCGCTTTGGCATCAACCTCTATCTAGTGGCTTCCCAGGCTGCAGGAATGACTACGTTTGCCACTTCTCTGCCAGTCAGTGCCTTGTTGGATAGCCACACAGCACACCTGAGGGCAGAATGACTGGGGGTTGCAAGAATGCAGAGTGGGCTCTCTTGGGGGCCACCATCCTCCCGAAGGGTCACAATTCCTAATCCCCAGCACTCTAGCTCCCCTCCCTTTGCCTCTGCCAGGAGCAGTAAGAATCTTCCTTCCCAACATCTGCAATCACCTCTGCATCTGCAAAGGCCAGCAGCCCATAGCTTGTGGTTAGCTCAAGCGGGGCTCCAAAGCCAGCAGCCTCTGGGATGCACTCTGCTGGGGCTGCACGGTCAACACTGGCTTACCTGTCCTCCCCTGGTACGGACCATGCTTTGATCTTCCTTTTTCAGCTCTGGGGTTCCTGGCTTGCTGCTGACATTCTTTGTCCCCTCTAGACATCACCTGGCCTCCAAATCTTCCTGGCTTAACCCTGGACAATTACAAGGTCTTTAACCTTCTGCTTCCCTGTCTCTGTCCTTGGCTCCCTAGTTCTCGCTCTCCTGCCTAGACTCACCTAGAGTGAGGAAACCAGAGAAAGAAGCAATTAGTCACTGCCCTGGGGTCAAAAGGAGCTTAGTACGGCTACTATATAGACCCCACCTCCCTTTCTCTGCCTCCCAAGGTCTTCGCTTCCACTCTCTAGACATGAATACAGGTGTGATGACCTGTAGCTCTCCCATCTAAAGTTTAAAGATAGACACGATTTAGAAATTCAGGTCGGCTAACAGATAAGTAGGGGCTGAGGCCTAGGGTAAGTCCACAGGCCGCAGAGTGGGCAGCTAAGTGGATGATTCCAGAAGGAGCATCTAGGAAAAAAAGTCCAATTCTAAAAGCAGGAAGATGAGACATTGGAACACTTGTGTGCTGCTTGTGGAAATGTAAAATGGCGTGGCTGTTGTGGAAAACCATTTGGTGATTCCTTAATAAGTTAAATATAAAATTACCATGGGGCTCAGCAATTCCACACCCAGGTACACACCCAAGGGAATTAAAAGCAAGTTTTCAAACAAAACCGTGTACATGAAGGATTATAGCAGCATTATTCACAACAGCCAAAACATAGAAACCACCCAAATGTCATCAACTGATGAATGGATCAATAAAATGTGGTTTATCCACACAGTGGGGTATTATTCCATCATAGACAGATGAAGTTCTGATGCGTGCTACAGCATGGATGGACCTTGAAAACACTATGCTAAATGAAAGAAGCGAGACACAAAAGGCCACATATTACATGATTCCATGTATATCCATTTAAATGTCCAGAATAGGCAGATCTATAGAGATAGAAAGGAGATTAGCTGTTGCCAGGGGCTGGGGGGATGGGGAGATTGTGGGTAACAATGAAGAGGTATGAGGTTTCCTTTTGGGGTAAAGCAAAGGTTCTAAAATTGACTGTCCTGTTAATGCAAGATTCTATTTTAGTAGAATATACTAAAAGATATTGGATTGTACACTTTAAAAGGTAAATTTTGTGTTACATGAACTGAATCTCAGTAAAGCTGTTTTTTTTTTAAGTTGGCAGATGATTCAAAATAGACTTCAATTCTATGAGACCAAGTTAAGAGAAAGAATCAAAAGCTCATTTACCAAGGAAGAAATGAATTCTATGGCACTCCAATCATGGCGGCATGGAAAACCCAAAAGGTGGGTTACAGACCGTCCTCTGTCTCCATTATTGGCTTAATTTCCTCTCTCTGCCCCTTGGTGCTACCGCTGCACCTTGCACATATCTCTGTTTCTCCTTTAATAGAATCAGATTATAATTGTTGGCCAAACTAGCTGCTCCTCTACTTCACCATAGGATCTCAGAGACCTGAGACCATTCCCTGGTGGTCTCCTCCAGTGCTTGGCACCTGGTTCGTGCTCAATAAAGAAGTTTTGAATTGATAGAAATCTCATAAATCCTGGTCTCTTTTTTTTTTAATTTTTATTTATTCATGAGAGACAGAGAGAGAGAGAGGCAGAGGGAGAAGCAGGCTCCCAAGGAGCAGGGAGCCCACTGCCGGACTCGATCCCAGGACCCTGGGAACATGACCTGAGCTGAAGGCAGATGCTTGACCATCTGAGCCACCCAGGTGCCCTGGTCTCTTTTATCTAAAGATCTGACAGTCTCACAAGAAACTGCTAACACTAATTATCTTGGGGAGAAGAACCAGGTGGTTGAGGATAGGGAGCAGGAGATACTTTCTGTATGCCCTTCAGTACCTTTTGACTTTTATTCATGCCAAGTCAACACCTGTTCCCAAAAGAAATTAATTTAATTTTTAAATTGCTTAAAAGTGCAACACCTATTAGCAAAGACACCGAATCGATGCATTTGACAAAAGAGAGAAGAGTAGAATATGACAATGGTCTTCAGAGAGTAGACTCCAGTAGCAAACCCTTCAGTGGGACATTCAAGGCAATGGGATGCAAAGCCCCTGGGAGTGAATAGTGGTGATATTTATGGCTCCCTTCCCATACCTCTAAGGAGACAATCTTATCTCTTCATTTATTCTTCGTTATGACGTCAGGTCTCCCTGGCCACTGCCAACCTCAACAATCAGACCACTGTCAGTCCTGGAGTCATTGATTCATCAGGATCTTGTTAAACTCACATCCTCACCAACACACCTACCTGTCCATTTGCAGGCCAACCAGGGCTGAAGTGGCCATAAACCAAGAGGGAATCACTGAGCTTCTCATCAAATGACCAGTACAGAGTGTGGGGACCAGCCCCGAACACCCAAGGAGAGACATGTCTGCAAGGCTGCAACAGATGCAAACCTCGTCCCCCATGCCCTCTGAGCCTCTCCTTGTAGGTTTTGCTCCTCTCCAGACCCCCTCTCACATAAGGTTCCTGGACCCACATGCTGCACCCCTTGGTCCTGGGTAGTAACCCCTGTGGCAGTGAAAAGACACAGAGCATTGAGACTCAAATGTCCCCAAGGGACAACAGCCCTCACATTGAGCCAACATCAGGTAAGGGCATACTTTGAAATGACCTGTTGATGTCTCTGCCTCCCCATTCTTCCTGCAAGTGCACTGGAGGCAGGACTGTGTCTCCCACCCATCTATGACCAGCCCCCAGTGCAGACATGGCACATGGCAGGCACCCAGAATCTGTCACTTAGCTGACACTGAGTGAGCAGTGCCAGGGCGCTGCTCTGATTTATTTCATCCTGATATCAGCCTTACAAGGCAAGTGCTATTATTCCCATTTTGCAAATGAGTCACCAAGAGTTTAAAGTAACTTGCCCAAGAGCCCACGGCTACTAAATGACAGAACCAGGACTCAAACCCAGTAGGCTCCAAAATCCATTAGCTTAACCAAAAATGCTATGTCGGGATTCATACCAGAGACATGACACCGAGAGAAAGATTGAGAAAGAGAAAGAGAGGTGGGTGGAGCAGAAGGAAAAAAGAGGAAGAGAAAGAATAGAAAGAGGGGGTAGAAAGCAGGAAAGAGGTCCCAGGCACATGTCCTCCACTTTGAGAGGCAGCAGCTCTATCTGGTCAGTGCCTGAGAGGTCAGGGACTGACCAGGCTGTGTGAACTCTCAAGAGACTCAGGAATAAGCCAGAATATTAGCTCATTAGTACCAGGGAAAACTATAACTTCCGAGAAAACTAGAACTTCATGTCCGTTGGTGGGAGGCCAGCATACGTGGGAAATGAATGATTCTCATCAGAAGACTGTGTAGTAAGCAAGGATTCTGCCAGAGAAGGTGCAGGATGATCTTAATGGCTCATGTCGGTGAGTTATGATTGCCTGATGCTCCAGCTCCTCTCGGGCCTGCCTGTCAAGCAGAGTAGATGTTCCTGTCAGCCAGATGTGCCCCCTTGCTCTGGACAGCGCAGAAGAAAAACCTGACAAATCAAGGCTCCTTGGAGTCCCTTTCCTCTCGATGATGCAAGGACCACCCCCCCCCCTTAGTTAACACATTTGTTTCCCAGACAAGACACATTGTGATCGATTACATTTCACAATTGATCAGGCTTCACGATCACAGATGCTTAACTCCATTATGCATGGATTCTTCTTACTAGTTTTTCTGTCTGAGGACAAACAAGTTCTGAAAAAAGGAAACAAAACAAAACACTCCTCTTAGGCATGTGGACTGATTGTACCTTATTCTCGTTCCTAAAGCTACTTTCAGCCCCAGGTTGGCTGTGGCTCTCCATCCCAGGAAACGGTCTGATTTTGTCCTCATAGTGTAATGACATGGGGCACTGGTTGGAACCGGGACATGATGGGAAGGGGTGGGAACCAGGTCTGGGGTGAGCGGGTACATGCCGACTCCAGGGTGAAAGAATGAATGTAATTTAAAAAATAAAATTATGACTCCACTTAAGCAAGTCTGATTTCATCCAGGCTGTTCATAAAAGCTGTCAATAGGCTGTCTAGTTTAGAGAATTTCTGTGGTATGGGACAAAACCACCTTACCAAGAGCAAACTCTTCTTCTACCCCTGCTAAAAAGTAATATTGAAAGCTACTGAGCACCTTCTATGTTCTAGGTGCTGTGTCGGATTGCTGCATGCATGCATAAGTTATCCATTACTGTGTAACAAATTACCCCAAGACTTGCAACTTAAAACAACACACATTTATTGCCTCATAGTTCCTGTGGGTCCAGGCACAATTTTACTGGGTCCTCTGGTTCCCAGGAGCCCGCAGTCTTATCTCAAAACTCCACGGGAAGGACCCACTTCCAAGCTCACTCCCATTGTTGTCAAAACTTACTTCCCCTTGAGCTGTGGGAGCCTGTTCCTCATGGAGCTCTAGTGCGCTTGTGGCACAAGACCTCCACTGTTCCTTTCCGTGTGCACCTCTTCAAAGAGCATCTCGTGACTTGGAAGCTTGCTTCCTCAGAGAGCAGAGAGTACCAGCAAGAGAGGGCGCTGGCAAGACGGAAGTCAGAGCCTTCGTAATCTACACATGGAGGTACCATCACAACATTTTGCCGTATTCTATTGTTTAGAACTAAGTCACTAAGACCAGCACACACCCAAAGGGAGGGGATATGCAGGGGGTGAATACCAGGAGGTGAGGATAATCTGGAGCCATGTCAGAAGCATATGGTCTCCTCAAGACCTGGTCACAGTGTGTGATCTCCTCAAGGCAACCTTATGATACAGATGCTATTGTTAGTCTCTGCATTTCACAGATGGCAGAAACTGACACTCAGAAAGGTTAAGTAAGTTGTCTGAGATCACACAGCTCATTGATGGTAGAACCAGAACTTAAACACAAGTCTGTTTTAATAACCATTCCCTGGAACTCAGCCTGGTCAGGGAGGTTTCTGGAGTCAAGTGATTTTCCCATAGTGGTCCCAAGATCCTACCCCAAAAAGGGCCACCTATTCTGTCATTGGGTAGAGTTGATTGCCTCTAATTTAGCATGAGACTAGTTTGAAGGGAACCCAAATATTAGTGGCCACAGCACCAAGACCAATATTTAGACCTTCCCCATTCTAATCTTCTAACTTCAGACTTGCTGTGGAGATGGTTCATGCTCCTCCACCTTGGCTCTGTCAGAGTAAGGTAGTGCCTTACTTTTGGTCACTGGCTGGTTTCCATAGCCTATTTATCATTTATTCTCCTTGGCAACCTGTCCAATTATATGACTCTGGAACTACCTGACTTAGATCAATAACATCTCACAGACACGTATTAAACACTAGTCTGTGCAAAGCATTGAGTGATGCAAGGGAAAATCAGATATGGTGCATATCCTCAAGAAATTCATAGAATTTCTTGAATCTGGCCCTGCCCTTGTCCAGTACAGTAGCTACCGGCCACATACGACTAGTGAGCACTTGAAAAGTGGCTAGTCTGAAATGAGATGTGCTAGAACTGTAAAATAACAGTTTCAAAGACTTCCACGAAAACCGGTAAAACTAGCCCATTAATAATTTTTATATTGATTACATGTTCAAAGGCAATATTGTGGACATATTGAGTTAAGATAAAATATACTACTGAGATTAATTTTACTTCTCTTTTTTTTCTTTCTTGTGGCTTGTTGTATTTCTTTTGGGCAGCACTTGTCCAGAAGTGGAGGGCCGGTTCTGTGCCAAGCCCTGTGTTCTACACGCTCTACACTGAACACAAATCATTTCATTTCAGCCCCTCATAAGAAACTCGCGCAGTGGGGGCCCCTGGGTGGCGTCGTCAGTTAAGCATTTGACTCTTGGTTTCAGCTCAGGTAGTTATCTTAGGGCAGTGAGATTGAGCCCCATGTCAGGCTCCATGCTCACTCTGAGTCTGCTTGAGATTCTCTCTCCCACTCCCTCTGCCCCTCCTGCTCATTCTCACTCTTGCTCCCTCTCTCTCTCTCTAAAATAAATAAATAGGGGCACCTGGGTGGCTCAGTTGGTTAAGTGTCTGCCTTCAGCTTGGGTCATGATCCCAGGGTCCTGGGATCAAGCTCCCCGTCAGGCTCCTTGCTCAATGGGGAGCCTGCTTCTCCCTCTCCCTCCGCCTGCCACTCTGCCTGCTTGTGCTCTCTCTGACAAAAAAATTAATTAGTTAACTAATTAATTAATTAATTAAATAAAATCTTTTAAGATAATAAAATTTAAAAACATGGAAGAATAAAGGAAGGAAGGAAGGAAGGAAGGAAGAAAAGAAAAGAAAATCACACAGTGGACATCATTATCTCTTTTAGAGCAAATGTGGTGACCAGCAGGGCTAAAGAAACCTGCCTGAAGTCCCTCTTCAGTAAGTGGGTGAGCAAAACCCATCAAAGAGATGAATACACATCTGTGCCTTTCAGTGATGGGTGCTATAATAGAGGAACAGGACCAGGTGGGGGCACCCAAGAAAAAGTAGTCACTACCTTGGAAGACCAAGGAAGCCCTCAGGACAGAGATGATGCTTCGGCTGAGTGAGCTTGGAATAAAGACATCCGTGTAGCCAACAAGCAGAAAGGGCTTTCTGAGCAGAGGAAGGGCAGGTGTGGAGTCTCAGAAGCATGAAAGTGCATGGTGTGTTCAGGGAATGGCAGGGGACAAGAGGGCTTGAGCTCCAGGAACAAGCACAGGGAGATCAATGTGGCAAGATAAGCAGGAGCTTTGTAGGGAGAGGCCAGGACACCAGGCCCAAGAGTTGGGACTTCATCCTCAGGGTCAGCAGTCTCAACTCTGGCCACACATTGGTATCTTTGGAAGAGGACTTTAAAAATAGAAATCCCAGAACAGTTAAATCAGAGAGTTGAAGGAGCTGGTGTCAGGGTGGCCCAGCGCCCAGAGTTTGTTAAACACTTCTGCAAGCAATTCTAATGTGTGACCAAGGCTGAGAACCTCTCTGTGGTAGTGGCAGTCTAGGAAAGAGCTTTAAGAAATGGAGTCCAAGGATCACAGTTTTGTGTTAGGAAGATCATTTGGAAGGTTGTGTGGGAAACGGATTATTGGACATGAGAGACTGGAGGCAGGAAGTCCAGACGGGGTTCTGCCAGAATAGCCTAGGTAAGGGATGCTGAGTCCTAAGGGCATGTAGCTGACTGCATGACCGAGGGTGAGTGGGGTTCCCCCAGGAGAAAGACCCTTGCTGTGCCTGTGGCCATCTTCAGCCCTCACCTCTCAATCATGCATCTCCAGCCTCCATCCCACTCCCCTGCCTGTAGGGCTGTCCCACAAGATGTCCCATGGCCACCTCCAGCTCCATACATCCCGATTGGAACTATTACATCCCTGCAGAGCCTGCTCCTCTGGGTTCCCTCGTTCTCCTCATGGCTCTCTGGAAGCCCCATATCACCTCCTCCCTCTCCCTCTCTTTCCACATCCCATCAACTTCCAAGTATGGTCACTTCTACCCGCAAAGGCCCTCAGAGATGCTCCTCCCTGTCATCCCCTAGTCCCCGCTCCTCCTCGTGCTCCTTCATTTACTGTTCTGAGCACCATGATATTCCCTGCGGCCACCACTGCGGGCTGGCTACTCCAAGCCATTCTCCCTGTTCCTTGTTCAGAGAATGCTGACACTATTTAGGGATCAGGCAGGGAGATTCCATTTTGATTGAGGCCAGCATGTGTAACCCTGACTGCACATTAGAGGGATTCTTTTTTAAATCCCAGTTTACAGGCCCTGCTGCCTGAAATTTTGATTCAATAGATCAGGTATGTGGCTCAGACATTATATATTTATATATAAAATTTTATGTATATATTACATCTTAGAATCACCCAGATAGTTACAGTTTTTTATATATATATATATACACTTCCCAAGGTTATTCTACTATATAGCAGAGTTAAGAACCAGCACCCTAAACCAGTTCTTCTGAAAGTGTGGTCCCTGGACCAGCAGCAGCCTATCTGGGAACTTGTTAGAAATGAAAATTCTTGGGCCCCACCCCAGACCTACTAAGCCAGAACCCTGAGGCCCAGCAATCTGTGTTTTAAAAAGTCCTCCAATTTTTTTTAAATGTTTTATTTATTTATTCATGAGAGTCAGAGAGAGAGAGAGAGAGGCAGAGACAGAGGGAGAAGCAGGCTCCCCGCCCAGCAGGGACCCTGATGCGGGACTCGATCCCAGGACCCTAGGATCATGACCCGAGCCGAAGGCAGATGCTCAATCATCTGAGCCACCCAGGCACCCAAGTCCTCCAATTTTTAATAAGCACAAATTTTTAATAAGCACACTCAAATTTGAGAATCACTGGTCTAAATTATTTGTTAATCGCATTCCTATTTGCTAGTGATTGATTTTTAGTGGGCCTCTGACCTAGTTCTGGCCAATGAAACATGAAGGAAAGTCTTCCTACGTGACAGAAAGGGAGTCACACAAAAACAAAACTCTTTCTCTAACTTACATGCTTTCTGTGGGGAAGATGGCCTATTGTTCTGTGAGGCTGTGATGGTTGGTGTTATGGCAGGCATCTCGGGTCTATGAGGAGAAAGTAGAGAGCCTCAAAGGGAAGCTAATCAAGACTCTAATGTTGTCCTGGGCGCCTGGGTGGCTCAGTCGTTAAGTGTCTGCCTTCAGCTCAGGTCATGATCCCGGGGTCCTGGGATCGAGCCCCACATCGGGCTCCCTGCTCTGCGGGAAGCCTGCTTCTCCTTCTGCCTCACTTGTGTTCCCTCTCTCACTGTGTCTCTCTCTGTCAAATAAATAAATAAAACCTTTAAAAAAAAATAAGACTCTAATGTTGTTAAGCTGCCAAATTAACCACTCCTGGAATTTTCTGATCTCATAGTTGATGTGAGATCATTAAAAGACATTTCTTTTTAAGCCATTCTTAGTTGCATATTCTCTTACCTGCAGCCAATAGCATCCTAACTTCTATAGCCTTCTGTTTGCCACAGCTCCAGGCTCTCCCCCTCAAACCCATCCTACTGTCAAGAACCGTGAGGAGTCTTAGATTTCACCCCACTAACAACTTAGCCTGGCAAAAGGCACAAGGCCTCCTAGACCAGAGGCAAAAGACTATACTACACAAGTTACAGCAAGCAGCATATTTACATGGGTTCCCCTTGTCTTGCGTAGCCAGCACGCTGGGCTTCCATGGGTCCAGAAGGAGAGTTCAGACAAGGGCTTCCTGTGGCCCCTTAACCCCACACTTCTCCTCACCCTGGAATCAGGGCTCTACATGACCTGACTCCAACTTACTTCTCTATAGGATCCCTGGACCCTCTCCATAGTCTTCACATTTCCCAGACTATGGGGTTTTCTCCACCCCATCTGTTGTTTTGCCCCTTTGTCCTGTTGTTCATGTTCCTCACTAGACCTGGAATGTACTCCTCCATCCCCCTCCACACCTGGGGAAATCCTGCCCCTCCCTCAGGCCCATGTGACATGATATGACTTCGGTGGAACCCTGGAGGATTCCGTCTCAGCTGGACAGACCCTCTGCCTCCTTTCAACCCCCAGGGGCTGTGAACTTCTCTCATGGTTCTCATCTTTCCAGGCTTCTGTTATAGTTCTCCTGGGCTTGTCTCGTCCCTGCTACTGGAATCAAAGCTCACAAAAGCAGGAACTGCATGATACTCCCTTCTGTCTCCTTTTCAGCCAGGAGCACTGTGACAAGCTCTGTAACTAGTGTGATAGTTTCCCCCTAAATACATTTGAACACCATGGCTCCTTTTTCCTGACTGAGGCAAACGAGCCAGTCCTGCTGTGACTGCACCACCACCAAGCTATTCCATTTTGTTGCTACCTTAGACAGCAGAAGAGGGATGAGGCCTTCTCTGGAACTGATGTCATTTGGTGAGTCAGCCAAAGGGCAAACAGGAAGCCTACAAGTCTATAGGGAAAGTGTGTGGTGTTGGGAGTGTGCAGGATCCTACAGTCCTTTGTGAAGCCTCCAAAACAGTGTGCTGGGAATGGATCTCAGCTTTGCCTACACACTTCAGCCCCTGGGGTAGCTGGTGGGGCCTGGGCTGGGCTGGAGTCCTCGACCCCAGTGGGCTACACAAATGTCACTTTCTGTGTAATCGCAAAAAGAAAAAAGTTGACATGTCCTGCTTTAGGGGTGTCAAATTCCTACATCCATAAGGTCTAGCATCTTGAGAGTTTAATCCTACAAAGGTGTAGACTGTCATAGTGATGAGGACCAAATAAAGGGATCTGTAAACAAAACACGAGGGGATAAAAATGCGGGTTGAGATGAGATTGGGCAGGTTGACAATGGTGATGACACGTGGTGTTGGATCAGGACTGGGATAGGATGGGTCGGAAGGAAGGATGGCAGAGGGCCTAGCAGGAACTGGGCAAGAGCAGAAGGTGATGGATTGGGGAGGGAATGGGTGGGATTGTTGTGAGCCGAAAATGGGGGTGGGGGAGGGGAGTCAGACTCCTGCCTGAGAACCCCGGGCTTTCCTCAGTGTCTTCTTTCATGCACCCTTCCAGCATCCTGACTGGTAGCTGAGCACGGATGAGCCTTGTTCCCAGTCAATGTCCAAATAACATGCCAAAATCAGCCCTACCTGGTTGACTCCACTTAAGGCCACGTCTGTGATTGATCCCCCTCTGGAAAAGCCTGTTTATCATGAAGATTCAATGTTCTGTGACCTACGCTACTTTTTTGCTTTACTCCTTGACACTAGATGTGACTTCAGGATCCCCCCACTTTTTAAACACCTAATGTCCTGTTTATATTTCTACACTGAGTTTGTCCTCTTTCTCTCTGCCTTCCTGGGGCTGTAACAGGCCACACGGCTCTTCTCACCACTTCTTTTTTTTGTTCCTGTTATCATGGCGCCCTTCTGTTCTCCCATCATTCCCTCGGCAGCTCAATGTCCTTTGCAATTTCAGTCGAAATCAGACTCCTTCTCTCTTGCTTTGCTTTTCCACCTCCTGTGGCCTCTCCTGTCATTTATTATTTAACTCAATCACCCTATTACATATGCACAGGAGCCATTTCTGAATATGGCTTGTATGAAAAAAAAATTTAAGATCTAAACCGGAAGTAAACTCACCTCTTCTCAGCCCACCTCCCAGGTCTGTTGTCATTCTGCTCTGGTCCCAGGCCAGGCCCCCCAGAGGGGCCAGCCAGTGAGCACGGATCTGCCCAATTAACAACTTTTCAGGTTGAACCCAGTGGAAATTTTCCAGAAGACTACTTACAGATGTCCTTAAGTTTATGTAAGAGATGTCTTCCCAAAGGTGGATATTTGAATGAAATCCCATATGTAATTCCAAATGTAATAAGGTGAGTGGAAAACACACAGGGCGATTGGTTCAGGGACCCCGGTTTTATTCCCTAGTTAATGTCTGTCATTAACTTACTCCTGAACCTTTAGATTCTTTAGACCTCAGTTTTCTCATCTGTGGAACTGAAGAAGAAAAATCTGTGTCCTATGATGGCCAACCAAGCAGCGAGAGTCCCAGGCCCTGCCCCGGGGCTCTTCTTGGTTCTTCTCCCTGCCCCGCTTCACGCACACGCCAAAAGTGCCAAGTATGCAGAAGTAGAAGTGTATAAATTACCCCCTTTGTTTCCGCTCAGGGCTCAGACCTTTGGAGACCACTCTCCTCTGAGCCCGCCGGCATTAAATAAACCTCCTATCCTCCAAGATCTCCAGGTGCGGCTTGGTTCTTCCGTCGGGCGATCCAGTCCACGTTTGTAACATTTGGTTCCCTGACCAGGAAACCCAACTGCGCTGGCCCATTGCCACTGGTTTGGGGCCAACGGCAGGGCAGTGACTGAACGACGGATCGTAACAGAGAAGGCGTGCCCTTCCTAACATACAGCAGTCTCCCGACCTGTTGCCTCGGACCGGCCCTGCTCCGCTGTTCCCGCCCGACTCAAGAAGACTTGGCAGGTGAGGACCCAGTCCCGACATCAGATCACGGTAAGGCCTGGGGCTCCAGACCCAGACAGACCCACCCGTCGGGGTGGAAGGGGAGCCTGATCACCTCCCGGAGACCTCTTAGAGGTCTCACAGGTAGGAATTCCCAGGGAGGGAATGTAATAACCTCTGGAGTGAAATGTGTGAGTGAGTGTGCAGTCCAACCTGACTACCACCAGATGAAATGATTCTGTGGCTCCATGGGCAGGCACCCTTAATGTCCCCAGAAGCCTATGGAGTCTGAGTGGACCCATCTGTGATTCCGTGGTGAATGGCATACAGTCTAGGGCAGCATCGGAATAGTTTCCGACTGTAAGTCACAATGCTGAGACCACTACGGCTAAGCCTCACCTAAGCTCCTTCAGGACACGGCCAAACGGGCATCAGATTGGTCTCCTCACCTCAGGAGGCACCCCCCCCCTTTTTCTGTCTCTGCACCATCACACATGGAATATCACCATGGAGTCAGGACAGAGTAAACCCACGGTCCTCGAGACCATGATCAAAAATTTTAAGAAGGGGTTCTCGGGAGACTATGGAGTCAGGATGAATCCCGGCAAACTGAGAACCCTATGTAAATTGGAATGGCCCACTTTTAATGTCAGGTGGCATTCAGAAGGGACGTTGGATGTCCCAACAATCCATCAAGTGTGGCGAGTCGTAACAGGAGAACCAGGACACCCCGGCCAGTTTCTGTACATTGACTCCTGGCTAGCAATTGCCCAGACCCTTCCCCCCTTGGGTGCAATTCGCTTGCGTTAGGCAGGGACAGGCCAGGGTCTTAGTCATCTCATCCAAGGGGCCTAAAGAAGACCTACAGAAGCCCTAGCCTCCACAGATTCTAGCTGGAGATCCCGGAGATGACCGATCCTGCCTCCACCATACGAACCCCAAAGTGCTGCACTCCCAGTTCCAGACACTCCACCACCATCAGTCTCCCTACCACCCCCAGGCCCAGAGGATCTACTCTCTCGGGGACCAGCAGCCAGGCTGCACCCCAGGCTGGGCGCAAGCACCTTCCAAATGCCGGTACAAGAGGCGCGGGAACCCGAGAGGCGCGATGAAGACAGGACAGTCCAACCCAGTCGTTCCATGATGTATTATCAACTTTTCTCCACCACCGACCTCCTCAACTGGAAACACAACACTCCTTCCTACTTGAGAAACCACAGGCTATGGTAGACCTCATGCAATCCCTCTTCCAGACTCATTGGCCGACCTGGGAAGACTGCCAACAGTTACTCCACACCCTGTTTAACACAGAAGAGAGGAGAGTAATGAGAGGAGTATGGCAGTACCTAGAAAATCATGGACCTGCGGGTCATCAACCCTACTGCCTGGGCTAACACAGCCGCATCTGAGGAGCACCCAGCATGGGACTTTACCATGGACGAGGGGCAGGCCCACATCCGCCGATACCAGGAGGCCCTCTTCCAGGGAATCCAGGCAGGAGCTAAGAAACC
Organism: Phoca vitulina; assembly: GCF_004348235.1. Classification (NCBI taxonomy): domain Eukaryota; kingdom Metazoa; phylum Chordata; class Mammalia; order Carnivora; family Phocidae; genus Phoca; species Phoca vitulina. Next base: position 41,753,262 of record NW_022589714.1, on the reverse strand, counting down.
CATGAACACGACTAAGGTATCCTCGGTCACTCAACAACCAGGGGAGTCCCCCGGGGACTACTATGAAAGACTATGTGAAGCCTACAGGATATACACTCCATTTGACCCTGAGGCACAGGAAAGTCAACAGATGGTAAACATCTCCTTTGTGGCTCAGGCCACCCCAGACATCAGAAGAAAACTTCAGAAACTAGACGGTTTCGCCAGGATGAACATCACCCAGCAAATAGAGATTGCCAGTAAGGTCTACATGAACAGGGAGGTCACAGCCGAAAGGGAAGCCGACAGAAAGATGAAAAAGAAAGTCAGCCTCCTCACCGCCGCCTGAAAGAAAAGGACGACGCAAAGGTGGGGAGATCCCGATCACTGAAAAGGGGAAGACCCAGAAACCCCTTGGCAAGGGATCAATGTGCCTACTGTAAGGAGAAAGGGCATTGGAAAAATGAATGTCCCAACCGGGGAAAGGCTCAGAAGCCCAGCCACTACAAGGAAGAACCCTGAGAGGAGGACCTCATAGGCCTTTTGGGAATAGACTCAGACTAAGGGGGACCGGGCTCTTTCCTCCTTGGCCCCCATGAGCCCACGGTCAGAATGAAAGTAGTGGGCCAGCCCGTGACTTTTATGGTTGATACTGGGGCCGAGTACTCTGTTGTCACCTCCCCAGTGGCCTCTTTCAGCAAAAGGACTGTGACCATCCTTGGGGCCACCAGGACATGGGCGATACAATAGCCTTTTCGCCAGGCTCGCCAGTGTGAACTCAGGGGCCACAAGCTCCAACATGAATTCCTTTATCTGCCTGATTGCCCCATCCCCCTCCTGGGCCGAGACATACTCTCCAAGCTTGGGGCTCAGATAACCTTTGAGCCCACCGGACACACTAGCCTCCAATTGAACCCAAGGCAAAAGGAGGCGGGGTCTCTGGTACTAGCAATTACCATGCTGAGGGAAGAAGAATGGAGGCTATTCTGTGCTAGGCCCATCCAAGCAGGCCGCCAGAGTTCAGACTTGCCTTCCCTTCAGTATGGCCTGAAGACAACCCACCTGGAGTAGCCCGGAATAGGCCCCTATCATTGTTGAACTGATCCCAGGAGCCCAACCTCAGAGGCAAAGACAATAGCCCTTTCCACAAGAAGCTAAGACTGGCATCCAAGAACATCTGGCCAAACTCAAAGAAGCAGGTATTCTAGTCGAGTGCCAGTCGGCCTGGAATGCCCCACTCCTGCCAGTCAAGAAGCCAGGAGGGGGATACCAACCAGTTCAATACCTGCAGGCCATCAACTAGGTGACCATCTCTCTGCACCCAGTGGTTCCAAAACCATACACCCTCCTCGGCCAAATCCCAGGGTCGGCCAGATGATTCACCTGCCTAGATTTAAAGGATGCCTTCTTCTGCCTCCACTTAGTTCCCCAGAGCCAGCCACTGTTTGCTTTTGAACTGAACCTGATAGCACCAGAAGCAACTGACTTGGACGCACCTCGCACAGGGGTTTAAAAACTCACCAACTGGGGCGCCTGGGTGGCTCAGATGTTTAAGCGTCTGCCTTCAGCTCAGGTCATGATCCCAGGGTCCTGGGATCGAGTCCCACATCGGGGTCCTGACTCAGCGGGGAGTCTGCTTCTTCCTCTCCCTCTGCCTCTCCCACTGCTCACGCTCTCTCTCTCTCTCTGTATCTCTGTGTCTCAAATGAATAAATAAAATCTTTAAAAAAAATAAATTAAAAAAAAAAACTCACCAACCCTCTTTGGGGAAGCGCTGGCCGGGGACCTCACCAGCTTCCCAAGAGAGGCCACACGATGCACCCTCCTCCAGTATGTGGATGACCTCCTCCTCGCCAGTGACACACAAGAGGCACAAAGGCCCTCCTATAGCTCCTGTCAGACTTGGGATACTGAGTCTCAAGGAAGAAGGCACAAATCTGCCAACAACAGGTCCGATACCTTGGTTTCCTCCTCACCCAAGGGAAGAGAGAACTAGGGCTGGAGAGAAAAAAAGTCATCGTCTCCCTGCTACAAGGCCCAGACAAAATGGGGCCTACGAGATTTCCTGGGGGCTGCAGGATTCTGCCGCATCTGGATCCCTGGGTTCTTGGCAATAGCAAGACCCCTCTATGATCTCATGGGGACCAGATCGAGAACACCCTGCCTGGACTGAGGAAGCAGAAGCCACCTTCACAGAGATAAAAGACCGCCCTGGGACAGGTTCCAGTCCTGGGCTGGATTTACATCTGTAGATAAACCCTTCAATCTCTTTGTGCATGAAAAGGAGAATATAGCATTTGGGGTACTCACCCAGACTGTTGGGCCCTGGCAATGGCCAGTTGCATACCTGTCAAAGAAGCTGGACCCCGTGGCAGCGGGATGGCCACTGTGCCTCAGGGTGCTGACAGCCACAGTCCTACTCATCAAAGAGGCAGACAAACTCACCCTGGGGCAAGAACTTAATGTCAAGGTCCCTCACACAGCTGTGTCCCTCATGAACACACAGGAGCACCACTTCCTTTCCAACTCTCCGCTAGCACAATACCAAGGGCTCCTCTGCGAAAACCCATGGGTCACCCTCGAAACAGTAAAGACATTAAATCCAGCAACTTTTCTCCAGAACCAGACCATGACTGCTCTGAGGTGACTGATGAAGTCTACTCGAGCTGTCCAGATCTGCAGGATCAAACCATAAAGAATCCAGAGCTCACGCTGTTCAGCGATGGCAGCAGTTACCTACAAATGAGTGCCAGGAAAGCAGGCTATGCAGTAACCACAACCACTGAAGTCCTAGAAGCTAGGGCATTACCAACTGGATGGTCAGCTCAATGGGCTGAACTATATGCCTTAGTCTGAGCCCTCACCCTCGGTGAAGGCAAGCGAGTCAATATCTATATTGACTCTCGGTACACCTTCGCTACTGTACATATACATGGAGCCATCTACAAGGAAAGGGGCCTCCTAACAGCTGCAGGAAAAGCTATGAAAAACAAGGAGGAGATACTGAGACTCCTCGAAGCTGTTTGGCTTCCAAAGGAAGTAGCAATCCTGCACTGTGAAGGACACCAGAAAGGAGACGACCCCATAGCACAGGGAAATCGTCTGGCAGATGAGGCAGCCAAGACCACAGCCAGTGAGGACATGGACAGAGCCCCTTCCCTCACCATGGCCCTGACACCCCCAGAGGAAGTCCCTCCACCCAGTTACACTAAAAAGGAAATAGAATGGGCCATGGCTGAGGGAGCCACCCTGACTTAAAAGGGATGACAGATGATGCCAGATGGGTGCATCTTTGTTCCAACAGCAACTGGAGGGCATCTAGTCAGGGAATACCACCAACTCACTCATCTGGGGAAAACTGCATTAGAGGCCCTTCTCAAGAAGCACTACTACATCAGTCAGCTGCCAGCACTATGCCGAGCAGAGTGAACGGTGCATAAAATGTGCTAAAAATAATGTTCGGTCTGCACCACAGCCCCTGCCAGGTGTCCAGAGGATGGGAGCAACCCCTTTCGAAGATCTAGAGGTAGACTTCACAGATGTGCAGCCGAGCAGGGGGTTCAGATATTTCCTAGTAATAGTATGCACATACTCTGGGTGGGTTGAAGCCTTCCCGACTAGGACGGAGCAAAGCCGGGAAGTAGCTAAAGTCCTCTTGTGGGAGATCGTGCCCCGGTTCGGCCTGCCATTAACAATCCATAGTGACAATGGACCCGCATTTATGGCAGACATTGTACAGGTCTTGACCAAAGCTCTCAACATCACCTGGAGACTCCACACCACTTACCGACCCCAAAGTTCAGGGAAAGTAGAGTGAATGAATCGCACCCTCAAGGGAACATTAGCAAAGTTTTGTCAGGAGAGTAAACTCCCATGGCCCGATCTCCTACCCCTAGCTCTCCTGCATTCTCACTGCATGCCTGGGACATTAGGTTTCTCCCCATTTGAGTTAATATATGGACGGCCTCACCCATGCCTGGGGAGCCTTCCAGGAAACTTACATCAGGTTGGAGATAAAAAAATAAAGGAACAGCTTCAGGCCCTGGGGGCCACCATAAATGAATTACAAAAATACACCATTGAGTGGACCCTTAGCTCCTTAGGGTCTCAGGTACACTCCTTCTAAACAAGGGACTTAGTTTGGGTCAAAGATTGGAAGAAAGACCTCCTCAAACCGCAGTGGACAGGGCCCCACACTGTTGTACTAACCACCCCTACTGCCCTCAAGGTCTCAGGTGTCACCCCGTGGGTCCACCACTCCAGAGTGAAGAAAGCTCATCATTCGGACCAGGAGTCACGCCAGTGGAAAGTCCAGGCAAACCCCACAGACCCGTGTCAGCTTCGCTTTTGACAAGACCCCACCAACTAATGGACACCTGCTCATCGTGGTCCTTAGCTCTCATCCGCATGATATCCCTCATCCTAGGAGTCGGACTCTATACTGTTGCCCTTTCTGACTGGACTTTTCCCCAGAGACTTGCCATTGTTGTTGTTTATTGGGTCACCTTAGGATGTATTACTACACTCACTTGATCACAGGTTTCCTCTCCCTCACTCTCCAGGCCATAGGGATACTAAGGAGCACCAACTACCCGCCATGTACATGCCAGCATTACCACAAGCCCTCTTGGGCAAATAACCTCGATGCGTGTGCTAAACACCACCCAACCCTCTGCCAGCACAAGGGTCTGTTCTACAAGTCCGGTCGCCTGACAGAACGATGTCCCAACTGCTATGCAGCCCTACCCCCCGGGGACCACCCCGGCCCCTCCCCGGCCTCTCCCCACTCCTGTCCAGAAGGCCCTGCCCGAGCTCCCACTCTCACTCTAACTGCAGCTACGTCCAACCGAGAACAGACAACACCAACCCCTGGTCTCCCTGTTCTTGTACCTCAGTGTACCCTAGCATGCCAAGACAATGTTATGACTCGAGGGCAGTTACTGTTTGTCACAATAGGGGAGAGACACTCATGATAGGAGAAATTAGGCCCAGACTATACCAGGGATATAGGGATCTGAGATGTCCTGAGGAAAAGGGCCTAACCTGCTGGAAACCTGACCTTTATCAACCACTGCTGAGGCTTCCTTCCTATGGGGGACCTCTCTATACCTCTCACCCTGGTATATTAGAAGGGGTCCACCATTTAGTCAACCAACCCTTTGTTGGCTGCAGATTGCTGGCTCTGCCTGCGAACTGGGCCCCCTCAGCTTATAGCGATCCCACTGAGTTTCCTCAACCTGAGCAGGCCCACAGGTGACCCCCCCAAACCCATAGAGATAGACCCAAAACTGACCGATGTATTGTTGTCTTACCCAGCCCCCGACTGTGTCCATAATCCTGGGGAAACACATTCAGTAGGAAGCCTATCTACCACCCAATGTCTCTGAACCCACAGCTGCCTTTTGCTTGATGGATGCATGTCTGCCACACCATGGCACACTCCAGAACTTGGCACCCTTTTCATGGCAGAAGGTGTGTTTATCGACGCTTACCCACTAACTGGGCGGGGACATGTGCATTGGTGCTTCTTACTCCCCAGGTAGATATAATCCCCAATAATCAATCCCTTCCCATTCCCTTGTTGGCACATACACAGCCCAAAAGGGCCGTCCACTTCATCCCACTGTTGGTTGGATCGGGCGTAAGAACGGCTGTGGGCACTGGAATAGGAGGAATCGCCTCATCCTTTTATTACTACCAGAAACTGTCGGAAAATCTTGCAGAAGATATGGAACAGGTGGCCAAGTCTATAATGACTATACAAGATCAGATAGACTCCCTCACAGTGGTGGTACTACAGAATCAGAGGGGCTTGGACCTGCTCACTGCTGAAAAGGGGGGACTTTGTCTCTTCCTAAATGAGGAATGTTGTTTTTATATGAACCACTCAGGGTTAGTCAAAGACATGATCCAACAACTACAAGATCGGGTTGCACACAGGAGAGAAGAATTAGCAAATTCTTGGGGCAATTAGTTTAATATCTGGAGCTGGGCTACATGGCTCCTTCCCCTAGCTGGTCCTCTCCTTATGATCCTATTGGCATTCCTGTTTGGTCCATGTATTATTAATCTCATCACCCTATTCATCAGCTCTCAGATAGAATCAATTAAAGTACTACTACTGGTCACCCAATACAGACCTCTAGATTGACAAGAACCCTAATAATAATCGACGCCCATTCAAGTAAGAAAAGGCATCGAAAGGGGGGAATGAAGAGGAAAAATCTGTGTCCTAAGATGGCCGACCGAGCCAGCGAGGGAGTCCCAGTCCCTGCCCTGGGGCTCTTCCAGGTTCTTCTCCTTGCCCCGCTTCCCACGCATGCCAAAATTGCCAAGTATGTGGAAGTAAAAGTGTATAAATTACCCCCTTTGTTTGTGCTCGGGGCTCAGACCTTTGGAGATCATTCTCTGAGCCTGCTGGCATTAAATAAACCTCCTATCCTCTAAGATCTCCGAGTGCCGCTTGGTTCTTCCATCAAGCGATCCAGTCCAGGTTCCGTAACAGAACAAGGGTTCCTCAAATCCCTTCCAGTGGGAAATTCTAAAAATCATATTTACCCAGTGAGCCACATGATTCAATTGGAGATCCTTTTCTCATTGTCAAAATCCTGCTCACCCCTAATCGATGTAATAAGGAATATACTTGCTATGCTGATGCTCCTTGTAACTTTATATTAACCAGGTGAACCCCTCATTGTATAGATGAAGAGGCTGGAGCCCAGAGAGGTGAAGCAGCTAACCCAAGGTCACACAGCAAAGGAGGGGCAGAGTCAGACCAGAACTCACTACCTGCGGCTCCCCCCCACACCCCCTGCTCCTTGTTTGGTGCCTTAAGCATAACCACAAATATTTCGACCCTCTTTCCAGGGAGAGGTGGGTCCATGTCCCCTTCATCTAGTTGGCCTTAGCTTCCACCAATAGAGTACATGGAAGTAATGCAATATGACTGCCAAGGCAAGGGTCATAAGGCCATGTAGCTCCTGCCTCCCCTTCAGTGAACACGTCCTTGCTCTCAGAGCCCTGAGCCTCCATGTAAGAAATCCCGTGATCCTGAGACCTCCATGCTGGAGAGGCCACATGGAGACAATGTGGACGCTGGTCTCCGCCAAGCCCGTGTATCAGCCAGCCCGGCCCAGCTGCCAGACATGAGTGGAGAAACGATATTGGAAGTGGCCTCCAATCCACCACAGCTGAAGGTACCCCCAGCTACTCAAGTCCTCCCCTGAAGCCCCAGACACCAAGAAGAGCCATCCCCCATGTCCTTTTCTAACTCCTGACCCACAGAATCCGAGAACACAATAAAACAGTTGCTGTTTTACATCACTAAGTTTCGGAGTGATTTTTTACATAGCCATAGATAATCCCGAGAATTAGTAAACTCTCAAACTAGCTAATAACTGGGGCGCCTGGGTGGCTCAGTCGTTAAGCGTCTGCCTTCGGCTCAGGTCATGATCCCAGGGTCCTGGGATCGAGCCCCGCATCGGGCTCCCTGCTCGGCGGGAAGCCTGCTTCTCCCTCTCCCACTCCCCCTGCTTGTGTTCCCTCTCTCGCTGTCTCTCTCTGTCAAATAAATAAATAAAAAATCTAAAAAAAAAAAAAAAAAAACTAGCTAATAACTGAGCTTAGGGCTCCCTGCTGGAAGTTTGTGATTCAGCACACAGGCCTAAGGTAGAGAGAGGTAGCCCTTGCCTCCTGCCCCGAACCCCCTCCCTGAACCCCTACTCTACTTCCTGTGCAGTCAGTCACAAAGGCTCCCATCGCACTCCCCAGGCTGAGTTCCCTCTCCTCCACCACTCCTTTGTGTATATCATGGATGTCGGGCTTAACACCCTGGATAGCAACTGATTTATAGATGTCTGTCTTTACTAGACTGTGAACTCTACAGGGGCACGGCTACGTTCTGTGCATTTCCCTAGGGCCATACCCAACACATAGTGGGCACAAAAAATGTGTGTGGAATGGGATGTGCATGTGTGTGCATGTGGGATGAAACTGGCAAAGACCATGTGATCAGCTGCTTGCCCCATCCTGGATAAGGAGAGCAGACCCAGGACCTCCTCCTCATCCTCCTCCAGGCAGGGCTCACTTGTTTTCTTTCCAGGCAGGGCCCATCTGCTTCACATCATCCCAGGAGCAAGCTGCATGGGGGCACAGAGAAAGAGTGAGACTCAGCCAGCTGGGACTGGGACCAGGAGACAATTGAACCATTCTGCAGAGTCAGATGTGTGTTTTGTTAGTTGTTGCCTTTATGAATGTACATATCCTGAAACCCTGGTTGATTTTCTTGTTCAAACATTTGTTTAAAATTGTTGGCTCTGGGAGAGGTGCTGTCCTTCAGCAGGTTCTGTTATAAACTTTGCAACTCCAAGGTCTGATTCAGGTGGCGGGCGAGCTGGAAAAGTTCCTGGTTGCTAAGAGACCAGAGAACAAATTACCAGCTCACAAAAGACCCAGCTAGGGCCAGTAAAGAAACAAAACAAAGCAAGGTAGGAAATGAGCCTCCTCAAAATCAAAATAAGGTAAATAAACTGGCTAGGAAAATGGCTGATTGAAAAAGACAATTATGAATATTCTTCTCGCTGAAATGTAATGAGGCACTCTAGGTAGCCTCGCTCTATCTTTGTGTTTTTGTCACTTGAAGGAAACAGCAGGGAAGCCCCTTTCCGGTCCTGAGATTCTGAATCCATGAGTCAGAGGGAAAAACACACTGTCCCAGTTGATAAGGAGGCAAAAAAAAAAAAAACATGAAATGAGGCTGCCTCTTTCATGAGCTCTCCCCCCAGGAGGGTGAATGGGCTGCCTGTGGCTGTGGCCCAGAAACATCCCTGCGAGGCAAACAAAAGCCTCCTTCCAGGAAAGATTTCTCATTGCTGTGGGGAGGGGCCCCAGAGACACGGAAGACACTGGCCCCCACAGGAGCAGGACAGACACTTCAGGATCCAATCTGGCCATAAATCAAGGGTGAGCAGGAGCTGAGTTTGTAAAAGGAAGGAATAGTGTAGAAAAGCACCAAACAGGTCCCAGGTATTTATTTTGTTAAGGTGCTTTTATACCTATGATTTTTAGTCATTCCTTTTCTGGACGGGTGATTTAATAAATATTAAAATTCTTTTTAATGATTACAAAGAAAAAGGCATGCTAATCTCTCAGTGAACCACATTTATGGTGGAAATTCAGCTCCTCGGACAGAAAGACCTTCTAAGACCCCACTGCTCTGCTGGACAAACAGTAGGAAGACCGATGTGGAAACTACCAGCCTCTTGAGACAGGAGTTTGAAAATCTTAGGTGACCACAGAGGAGTCACTATCATCTGAGTTTTGGAACTCAGAGGAGAAAATGAAGTGGATCAAAAAAAAAAAAAAAGGAGGGGGTGCAGCATACGGGGCATCAGGGAGACAGAAATTGGGAGAAAACTCAGCCAGCCAGGAGGAGTGTGTCGGGGAGTCACGGAGTGACTAACAGCTGTGCGCCTGAACAGTTTCCCTGATCAATACTTGTTGGACAGCAAAAGATCTTCGGAATATGATGGATCGAAAGAGATAAAATAATCTTTATGGGAAAAAAATACAATTCCTCTCACAGCAGCTGCCTTGAAATCCTTTCTGACGATCTTGGTGGTTGGACTTCAAACAGCACACGACTGCTGTGTCATAGGCAGGATGGGTAGCCCCCCATGAAAGACTCTAGCATTTTCCCCAATAAATGGCCTCCCTCCCTGTGGGAGAAAAACAGCGCCACTCTGTCACATGTGGCCGCTGCCAAATGCCTTGTTTTGGCCCATGAAATGTGAGAAGTCACACATGTTGCTTACAGGTATAAGTTTTAAGAGCTAGTACGTGGTTTTCTGGCCTTTCTTCCCCCTGATGTCATATGACCAGGAATGTTCTAGAGTGAGTGCCTTATCCCACAGCTGTGGGCCCCGAGAGAAGGAAACATGGAGCAGAGCTGGACGCACGGCAATGGGGACAAACAGAGCTCTGTGGATGCCTTAGAGCAAAACCTATCTGACGCATGCACCTCTCACGTGGCCGGAGTTGTCCTTACCCAAACTTTCTCACTACTTGGCCACACTCTCACCATTAGAGAAAAGTCACTATGCTCCCGATGGCCCACTCAGAATTCAGACATGTTGCCCTATGGTTTCCCTTTTCCAGGAAGTCGGGGCCGGAGGCTCTGAGGCCCTGCTGTTCGGTGTGGTTCAAAAACCAGAGAGCCTAAAAATGGGCCCACGCTGTGTCTCTCCTTCTCTCCCTCCCCCAAGCTTCTGCCCTCACCTCTTACCCCACCACCCATTCCCTCACCTCCTTCCTCCCCCTTCTCATTCATACGTCCCAGATTCTGCTTCCTCCCGTCTGCTTCTCATCATCCCAACCACAGACCAGGTAGACTGAGCTGCTGGGGAACCTCAGGGAGATGCAGGAGAAGAAACCCTCTGAATTCTTTACTGCTTTGTGAAGTACAGCAAAATGGGGGAGCTGCTATTAAGTTAGCCTTAATAGCAGCCAAGAGGAAGTGAGGAGAGATATTTTCTGGGTGATTGTGGAAAGGTGGTGTCTGGCACAATCACGAGGCCAGGAGGGGCCGTGGCCACAGCTCTTTGTCTGGTTCCTGTGATCACTGGTTCCTGTGATCACTGGAACAATCACAAGGCCAGGAGGGGCCGTGGCCACAACTCTTTGTCTGGTTCCTGTGATCACCTCAGGTTGCCCTGAGCCAGAGTTTCAACAAGTCTTGGCAAGCAGGTCCCAGGAAGGGGGCCCAGCCAATGCGGAAGTTTGAACATTCAATGGGGTATTGAGTGGGCCTTTCCCAATCTCAGAATTTCTGCTAATGTCCCCAAAGTGGAGGACAGTAGGCAAAAGGGCCCCCACATTCTAAAGAGGAAGTGCTCAGAACATACCTGCAGGATGTATTCAGAGGTGTAAAATTCAGGCCTGACACCCCGCCTCCAGCACCATGAGAGAACACAAGAAGTTCAGAGAGAGTCCATTGAGGTAGGGGCATTTCTTTTTGTTTGTTTGTTTGTTTTTCTTTTTTTTTTAATTTTTTATTGTTATGTTAATCCCTATACATTACATCATTAGTTTTAGATGTACTGTTCCATGATTCATTGTTTGTGCATAACACCCAGTGCTCCATGCAGAACGTGCCCTCCTCAATACCCATCACCAGGCTAACCCATCCTCCCACCCCCTCCCCTCTAGAACCCTCAGTTTGTTTTTCAGAGTCCATTGTCTCTCATGGTTCGTCTCCCCCTCCGATTTCCCCCCCTTCATTCTTCCCCTCCTGCTATCTTCTTCTTCTTCTTCTTTTTTTTCCTTAACATATATTGCATTATTTGTTTCAGAGGTACAGATCTGAGATTCAACAGTCTTGCACAATTCACAGCGCTTACAAGAGCACATACCCTCCCCAGTGTCTATCACCCAGTCACCCCATCCCTCCCACCCCACCCCCCACTCCAGCAACCCTCAGTTTGTTTCCTGACATTAAGAATTCCTCGTATCAGTGAGGTCATATGATACATGTCTTTCTCTGTTTGACTTATTTCGCTCAGCATAATACCCTCCAGTTCCATCCACGTCGTTGCAAATGGCAAGTTCTCATTCCTTTTGATGGCTGCATAATATTCCATTGTATATATATACCACCTCTTCTTTATCCATTCATCTGTCGATGGACATCTCACCTCTTTCCACAGTTTGGCTATTGTGGACATTGCTGCTATAAACATCAGGGTGCACGTACCCTTTCGGATCCCTACTTTTGTATCTTTGGGGTAAATACCCAGTAGTGCAATTGCTGGATCATATGGTAGCTCTATCTTCAACTTTTTGAGGAACCTCCATACTGTTTTCCAGAGTGGCTGCACCAGCTTGCATTCCCACCAATAGTGTAGGAGGGTTCCCCTTTCTCTGCATCCCCGCCAACATCTGTCATTTCCTGACTTGTTAATTTTAGCCATTCTGACTGGTGTGAGGTGGTATCTCATTGAGGTTTTGATTTGGATATCCCTGATGCTGAGCGATATTGAGCACTTTTTCATGTGTCTGTTGGCCATTTGGATGTCTTCTTTGGAAAAATGTCTGTTCATGTCTTCTGTCCATTTCTTGATTGGATTCTTTGTTCTTTGGGTGTTGAGTTTGATAAGTTCTTTATAGATTTTGGATACTAGCCCTTTATCTGATATGTCATTTGCAAATATCTTCTCCCATTCTGTCGGTTGTCTTTTGGTTTTGTTGACTGTTTCCTTTGCTTTGCAGAAGCTTTTTATCTTGATGAAGTCCCAATAGTTCATTTTTGTCCTTGCTTCGCTTGCCTTTGGCGATGTTTCTAGGAAGAAGTTGCTGCAGCTGAGGTCGAAGAGGTTGCTGCCTGTGTTCTCCTTTGGGATTTTGATGGACTCCTGTCTCACATTGAGGTCTTTCCACCATTTTGAGTCTATTTTTGTGTGTGGTGTAAGGAAATGGTCCAGTTTCATTCTTCTGCATGTGGCTGTCCAATTTTCCCAACACCATTTGTTGAAGAGACTGTCTTTTTTCCATTGGACCTTCTTTCCTGCTTTGTCAAAGATGAGTTGACCATAGAGTTGAGGGTCCATTTCTGGGCTCTCTATTCTGTTCCATTGATCTATGTGTCTGTTTTTGTGCCAGTACCATACTGTCTTGATGATCACAGCTTTGTAATAGAGCTGGAAGTCTGGAATTGTGACGCCGCCAGCTTTGCTTTTCTTTTTCAACATTCCTCTGGCTATGCGGGGTCTTTTCTGGTTCCATACAAATTTTAGGATTATTTGTTCCATTTCTTTGAAAAAAGTGGATTGTATTTTGATGGGGATTGCATTGAATGTGTAGATTGCTCTAGGTAGCATTGACATCTTCACAATATTTGTTCTTCCAATCCATGAGCATGGAACGTTTTTCCATTTCTTTGTGTCTTCCTCAATTTCTTTCATGAGTATTTTATAGTTTTCTGAGTACAGATCCTTTGCCTCTTTGGTTAGATTTATGCCTAGGTATCTTATGGTTTTGGGTGCAATTGTAAATGGGATCGACTCCTTAATTTCTCTTTCTTCTGTCTTGTTGCTGGTGTATAGGAATGCCACTGACTTCTGTGCATTGATTTTCTATCCTGCCACTTTACTGAATTCCTGTATGAGTTCTCGCAGTTTTGGGGTGGAGTCTTTGGGGTTTTCCACATAAAGTATCATATCATCTGCAAACAGTGAGAGTTTGACTTCTTCTTTGCCGATTTGGATGCCTTTGATTTCTTTTTGTTGTCTGATTGCTGTGGCTAGGATTTCTAATACTATGTTGAATAGCAGTGGTGATAGTGGACATCCCTGCCACGTTTCTGACCTTAGGGGGAAAGCTCTCAGTTTTTCCCCATTGAGAATGATATTTGCTGTAGGTTTTTCATAGATGGCTTTTATGATATTGAGGTATGTACCCTCGATCCCTATACTCTGAAGAGTTTTGATCAAGAAAGGATGCTGTACTTTGTCAAATGCTTTTTCTGCATCTATTGAGAGGATCATATGATTCTTGTTCTTTCTTTTGTTAATGTATTGTACCACATTGATTGATTTGCAGATGTTGAGCCAACCTTGCAGCCCAGGGATAAATCCCACTTGGTCGTGGTGAATAATCCTTTTAATGTACTGTTGGATCCTATTGACTAGTATTTTGGTGAGAATTTTTACATCCATGTTCATCAGGGATATTGGTCTGTAGTATTCCTTTTTAATGGGGTCTTTGTCTGGTTTTGGGATCAAGGTAATGGTGGCCTCATAAAATGAGTTTGGAAGTTTTCCTTCCATTTCTATTTTTTGGAACAGTTTCAGAAGAATAGGTATTAATTCTTCTTTAAATGTTTGGTAGAATTCCTCTGGGAAGCCATCTGGCCCTGGGCTTTTGTGTTTTGGGAGATTTTTGATGACTGCTTCAATTTCCTTAGTGGTTATAGGTCTGTTCAGGTTTTCTGTTTCTTCCTGGTTCCGTTTTGGTAGTTGATACATCTCTAGGAATGCATCCATTTCTTCCAGGTTATCTAATTTGCTGGCATAGAGTTGCTCATAATATGTTCTTATAATTGTTTGTATTTCTTTGGTGTTGGTTGTGATCTGTCCTCTTTCATTCATGATTTTGTTGATTTGGGTCATTTCTCTTCTCTTTTTGATAAGTCTGGCCAGGGGTTTATCAATCTTGTTAATTCTTTCAAAGAACCAGCTCCTAGTTTCGTTGATCTGTTCTACTGTTCTTTTAGTTTCTATTTCATTGATTTCTGCTCTGATCTTTATTATTTCTCTTCTCCTGCTGGGTTTAGGCTTTATTTGCTGTTCTTTCTCCAGCTCCTTTAGGTGTAGGGTTAGGTTGTGTACTTGAGACCTTCCTTGTTTCTTGAGAAAGGCTTGTATTGCTATATACTTTCCTCTTAGGACTGCCTTTGCTGCATCCCAAAGATTTTGAATAGTTGTGTTTTCATTTTCATTGGTTTCCATGAATTTTTTTAATTCTTCTTTAATTTCCTGGTTGACCCACTCATTCTTTAGTAGGATGCTCTTTAGCCTCCATGTATTTGAGTTCTTTCTGACTTTCCTCTTGTGATTGAGTTCTAGTTTCAAAGCATTGTGGTCTGAAAATAGGCAGGGAATGATCCCAATCTTTTGGTACCGGTTGAGACCTGATTTATGACCTAGGATGTGATCGATTCTGGAGAATGTTCCATGGGCACTAGAGAAGAATGTGTATTCTGTTGCTTTGGGATGGAATGTTCTGAATATGTCTGTGAAGTCCATTTGGTCCAGTGTGTCATTTAAAGTCTTTATTTCCTTGTTGATCTTTTGCTTAGACGATCTGTCCATTTCAGTGAGGGGGGTGTTAAAGTCCCCCACTATTATTGTATTGTTGTCAATGTGTTTCTTTGCTTTTGTTATTAATTGCCTTATATAATTGGCTGCTCCCATGTTAGGGGCATAGATATTTACAATTGTTAGATCTTCTTGTTGGATAGACCCTTTAAGTAGGATATAGTGTCCTTCCTCATCTCTTATTACAGTCTTTGGTTTAAAATCTAATTTGTCTGATATAAGGATTGCCACCCCAGCTTTCTTTTGGTGTCCATTAGCATGGTAAATGGTTTTCCACCCCCTCACTTTCAATCTGGGGGTGTCTTTGGGTCTAAAATGAGTCTCTTGCAGACAGCATATCGATGGGTCTTGTTTTTTAATCCAATCTGATAGCCTGTGTCTTTTGATTGGGGCATTTAGCTCATTTACATTCAGGGTAACTATTGAAAGATAGGTATTTAGTGCCATTGTATTGCCTGTAAGGTGACTGTTACTGTATATTGTCTGTGTTCCTTTCTGGTCTATGTTGCTTTTAGGCTCTCTCTTTGCCTAGAGGACCCCTTTCAAGATTTCTTGTAGGGCTGGTTTCGTGTTTGCAAATTCCTTTAGTTTTTGTTTGTCCTGGAAGCTTTTTATCTCTCCTTCTATTTTCAATGACAGCCTAGCTGGATATAGTATTCTTGGTTGCATATTTTTCTCATTTAGTGCTCTGAATATATCCTGCCAGTCCTTTCTGTGGATAGGTCTGTTGCCAATCTAATGTTTCTACCATTGCAGGTTACATATCTCTTCTCCCGACCTGCTTTCAGGATTTTCTCTTTGTCTCTGGGACTCATAAGTTTTACTATTAGATGTCGGGGTGTTGACCTATTTTTATTGATTTTGAGAGGGGTTCTCTGTGCTTCCTGGATTTTGATGCCTGTTTCCTTCCCCAAATTAGAGAAGTTCTCTGCTATAATTTGCTCCATTATACCTTCTGCCCCTCTCTCTCTTTCTTCTTCTTCTGGGATCCCAATTATTTTAATGTTGTTTCGTCTTATGGTATTGCTTATCTCTCAAATTCTGCCCTCATGATCCAGTAGTTGTTTATCTCTCTTTTTCTCAGCTTCTTTATTTTCCATCATTTGGTCTTCTATATCACTGGTTCTTTCTTCTGCCTCATTTGTCCTAGCAGTTAGTGCCCCCATATTTGATTGCACCTCATTAATAGCCTTTTTGATTTCGACTTGGTTAGATTTTAGTTCTTTTACTTCTCCAGAAAGGGTTTCTCTAATAACTTCCATGCTTTTTTCAAGCCCAGCTAGTATCTTTAAAGTGATGATTCTGAACTCTAGATCCGACATCGTACTAATGTCCGTATTGAGTAGGTCCCTGGCAGTCGGTACTACCTCTTGTTCTTTTTGTTGAGGTGATTTTTTCTGTCTTGTCATTTTGTCCAGAGGAGAATAGATGAATGAGAGAACAAAATGCTAACAGGGTAACAACGTCCCCAGAAAATATATTCTAAACAAATCAGAAAAGACCTGAAGCAGTGGGAAAAGAAAGGGAAAGAGAGAAAAAAGAAAAAGAAAAAAAAAGAAAAAGAAAAAGAAAAAGATAAAAACAAACAAAAACAGAACAAAACAAAAAAAAACAGAATGTGATCAAATATGATCAGGCTGGTATATAGATCAGTGCCACCCACTAGATTTTGGGTGTATTTTGGTCTGTTAGAAGAAAGTGTCTCCCAAAATTTTAAAGAAAGAAAAACTTATATATGTACAAAAATAAGGGTTGATATGATGAAGGGATAGAATATGACTGTAAAGATGGAAATTATAAAAAATTTTATAAAAGGAATTGATAAGAAGTTGTTTGAAAAAAGAAAGAAGAGGATTTAAAAAAAAAAAGAAAAAAAAAAGGGAGAGAATGTGATCAGGCAGGGGAGTAGAAAAAAACCATACACTAGAGATTTAGGGTATATTTTGATCTGTTAGAAGAAACTATCTCAAAATTTTAAAGAGAGAACAACTTATATATATATGCCAAAAATACGGGTAACTACTATGAAGGGATAGAATATGACTCTAAAAATGAAAAATAAAAAAATTTTTTTTTTTAAAAAGGGATTGATAAGATGTTGGTTGAAAAAGGGAAAAAGAAAAATTCAAAAAAAAAAAAGACAGTTAAAAAAAAATTAACTTTGAAAGACTAAAGAATCATGGTAAAAAAGCCATGAATTCTACGTGCAGTATTCCCCTAGCGCTGGAGTTCTGCCGTGCTCATTGATCGGTAAACTTGGTCTTGACTGGCTGTTCTCGCTGATCTTCTGGGGGAGGGGCCTGTTGCCGTGGTTCCCAAATGTCTTTGCCGGAGGCAGAATTGCCCGCCCTTGCCCGGTCCGGGCTAAGTAATCTGCTCGGGTTTGCTCTCCGGAGCTTTTGTTCCCTGCAAGCTTTCCGTACAGCTTTGGTGGCGGAGAGTGAAAATGGCGGCCTCCCAATCTCCGTCCCAGAGGAGCCGAGAACTCGGGGTCCCGCTCCTCAGTGAGTCCCCAGAGAAAAGCAGTCAGTCACTCCCGTCTCCCCGGTCTCCGGCTGCACTCCGTGCTCACCCGGCCTGTGACCGCGCGTTCCTATCTCTGACACCCGACCCCGGGTGGAGTCTCCAAACCCAGCAGATCCCCGCGGTGCGCTCCTGCGCCGCTCCTCCCGGGGGAAGAAGGTGAGTCTCCCTGGATCTGCCACTTGTTGGGTCCCTGCTGGAGGAGCAGTGGCCCGACTGTGTCCCGGATCACGGTTTATGGCAACCCCGAGCTGAGAGCCCGCGCCTCGGCTCCGTCTCTGCAGCCGGCTTCCCCGTCCGATACCTGGGAGCTCTGCCACACTCAGGCACCCCCGGTCTTTCTGTGACCCCGAGGGTCCTGAGACCACACTGTCCTGCAAGGGTTCCACCCCCCGCTTAGCCACCGGAGTGACGGCCCTCAGCGGAGATGACTTCTAAAAGTTCCGATTTTGTGCTCCGCAGCTCTTATCACTTGTCAGAAGTGGCCGACGGAGGTAGGGGCATTTCTAAGAGTAGAGAGCTGTGAGCCTAGTGAGTAAGACTGGGATGTGTCCCCAGCCCTCCCTTCCCCATGAAAGAAGGGAGAGATGTTTCTGTCAGCCCTCAAGCAAGGCCTGGGGGTCTAGGGGAAGCGCTTGGAGGGTGGCAGGCCTTCAAGAGGGGAGAATGGGTCCTATGTCCAACTAGATGCTGGCTGAGCCACAGAAACCAGTAGGCTGACACGGTGTTCTGGACAGAAGCTTGGGAAGCATCCTTGTCCTTGCCCCAGGTTCCGGAACAGGGAGGCTAACACCTGCTTCTTGCCCAGAGAACTATCAAGGAATGTGGGAAGCTGGCTGGAGAGGCCAGCAGTGGCAAAGGAACAGAGAGGACATGGGGGTGGCTTCCCTCTCATCATTGGGTGTGACAACTGGGCAGCAAGTCCTCTGCAGAATGTCCCCCTCCTCCAGGGGAATGATAAGACCTCCATCCAAAAGGGAGGCCCAGAAGGCAAGATGGGAGACAAGGTAGTAAAAAGCAGCAATGCCCCCTCCCTAAGGCAGGTCCCTAGCTCAGGCCTGAGCTGACAGATGGGGTAGGGAGAAGCCTGGGGTTTGGTGTGAGATTGTAGTTTTGATATAGCCTGGGCTGGACCTTTCAAGGCTAACCAACTGAAATAAGGCTAGTTGTTATAGCCAATGGTGGCCAAAAGCTGTAGAGGCTCTGCCTGAGATAGCATCAAAGGGTGAGGAGGAGAGCTGCAATAGAGAGCTGGAAAACAAGAGATGGACAAAGTAAAGACGCTTCCTATTTGTGTAGCATTGAGTCAAATCGGTTTAAAAAACAAAAAAACCCTATACCAGGAGGGGCAATTTGCCGAATAAAGAAACGCTATCTCGAGAGCATGTACCTTGAGAGCAACTACTGAGTGCTGAGGAGGATCATGAAAGACAAGTGGTCCTCCATCCTGGTAGAGTATGCGTTCTCAGGGACAATAAGGTGAAAATTGGGGGGCAGCAAAAAACTTAAGATATCTCAAAGTTTTATGATCCTAAAAAGTTCAACTCTACCCAGTAAAATGTTATTACTTCGTATTTATGCAGGAGAGGGAGAAGGAAATGAGATGAGGTGAGGTTGTCTCCCCCGGGCAGCAGTAATGAGGACAAGTCCAGAAACACTCAGTTAGAGAGGTAAACCACGTTCTAGATCTGGTGCTTAGACATTTTCCTGGCTCCAAGGAGAATCGCTTTCACCGAATTTGCTTTGATATCCTGCTTTTTGAGGACTCCATCCCCAGCCTCACCAGGTGCACTTTTTATAAGGACCCAGAAGAGAATTTTCTCTCAGGTCTGACCATCTAGAAAAGCAGTGCTTCTAGTGGATAAATGGTTTGTTATATATACTAGAAAATCTCAAACAAATCAAGTTTCCTTCTTTGCTTCAGCCACAGGGGAGCTCGGAGCATGACTTGTCACATCCACCAGGTTGGGTGGTGATACACATGTGTGGGGATTGGTCTCAACTGTGCTTTTAGTATTTTGCTACTGTTAACTGCTACTGCAATTCGCTCAACTCTGTTTTAGCTCTTTTCCATTTCGTACAGTTTTACAAGTTCCCTAAGGTCCTCTGCAGAATAGGTGGGGTACAAACATGTAAAGAACACTTCCTCCTCCCTCTGAAGTTTTTCTCTACCCACCATTTTCAAGTCTATCCTTATGCAGTGACTTTTTTTTTTTTTTAAAGATTTTATTTATTTATCTGAGAGAGAATGGGAGACAGAAAGCATGAGAGGGGGAGGATCAGAGGGAGAAGCAGACTCCCCACCGAGCAGGGAGCCCAATGTGGGACTCGATCCCGGGACTCCAAGATCATGACCTGAGCCGAAGGCAGTTGCTTAACCAACTGAGCCACCCAGGTGCCCCCTTTTTTTTTTTGTCTTAATTCGGTATAGAACTGATGCATATTCCATTAAGTTTTATTTTCAATCCTAGTCCTCCAGGATATCAAGATCATCTTAAAAGCTGATTCTGGGATCTGATGCTTCTTCCAGTTCTCTTGGCTTTGTGTTATCTGTAGTGTCCTGATCCAAGTCATTGATAACGATGTTGAACAGACAAGGCTAATAGAGATCCTTGTGATATGCCACCAGACACCTCCTTCCAGCCAGTATTGACATATTAGTCACCTTTTCCTTTTTATATGGTTGAACTAGTGATTAGTCCATCACGTTTCCACCATTTGTCCACTGGGACCACCAAGAGACTTGGCCAAATGCCTCTCTGGACCCCAAGGAGGCTCTGCCCACAACATCCCTTGGGGTGCCTGGGTGGTTCAATCAGTTAAGCGTCTGCCTTCAGATCAGGTCATGACCCCGGGGTCCTGGGATCCAGCCCCGCATCCGTGTAGAGCTCCCTGCTTAGCAGAGTCTGCTTCTCCCTCTCCTTCTGCCTAACCCCCAGCTCATGCTCTCTCTTGATCTCTCTCTCTCTCAAATAACTAAATAAAATTAAAAAAAAAAAATTCTTCAACCTGTCACTCAGTGCCTTCCCCCTAAAAAGAAGTAGATTGGCACTGGATGCCAGGAACTCAAGCCTACTACAACTGAGCTGCCACCACCTTGATGTCAGGAATTTGACACAATATCCCCCAAACAAGAAGCCTGGGCTGCCAGGAGCACCAGTAAAATGGATACCCCACCCAGACTTTTGTGTTTGCTCCCATACAGAAGTATCATGTAGGTTCTCCTGACTGGTGCAACCCGAGTTCCACGCCTGGTCCCAGCTCTAAAGGATGCTCAAAATTTCAGCTCTCTAGGTTCTGCCGTGAGCCAGCAGTTCCTATACATCAGGAACTCCAGCAAGCTTTAGAACGGTATTCAAATGGTGCCAAGCTATCAGACACCGTGACAAATGTCCCTGGAGCCCGAATGCTGGAGCATGGCTGCTGCACAAAGCCCAGACTCCACCCTGCAGATCCTGAGTCCTGCTCCGAGCTCTCAGGGAAGGCAACCTGATCGACTGACCTTGGACAGGGCGCAGTCCCCAGGCTCGGCTAGCTGGACCAGGGCTGTGGGTCCAGGCAGTATGTGAAGGCAGTTGGCACCACACCCACATACCTCTGAGCCCATGACTAGCTCCTGGGATGCACCCACTTGGGTCAGCCAGCACCTGAATCTCTTTCTCAGAGGACTGTTCTCAGGCTACCACCTCCCTGGGAATTCACATCTCCCTCGGGCTTCCCGTAATCAATAGGTGACAACGTGAGGAGTAAAGTCACTAGAGTCCCCTTCATGATCAAGACAACAAAGTGAGACCTACATTATTTATTGAGTTTCCCTGTGGGACCGACCCAAAGCTCCCCCCAGGCCTTAGGCTTTGTATACTCCCTTATCTTTTCCCACTTCCCCACGCCCCTCCTGATATTTCCTGGGAACACTTCCTAACACTTTTATACACTCCCTCATCTCAGGGTCTGCTTCTGGGGTAACCAGACTGAGACCCACAGCTATGGCTGCTGGAGGTGCATAGTGGTAAATCAGGTATTACTACAGAGGGGCCATGAGAACACCCCAAAACTGCCCCTCTTCTCCCTGATTTGACCCTTTCCAGACCACCCTGGTCCTCCAAATTCCTGCCCTGATCCTGCCCTAGTCTAGGACCAGAGCTGGGACTCAAAACCAACTTTCCTGAAGATACACACACCTTCCAGTTAACCAGCCTGGTGAGAACATCCCTGCACACTGCACTGTAACTTCCAGAACCCAGTCTTTTCCCTTTTTTGAGTGTCAAGAGCGCATGTGCCCATCTCTTGTCTCTGAGCTCAAATGCCCTCCTCTATAATTTATCAAAGATTAATGGCAGCAGTTCTGAAATCACATGTCAAGTCCCTCCAGGGCTACAGGATGTAATTCATCAGGCTCAGGGCTCCAAGTTCATTACAGCTGCTTGGGCCGGCTTTCCTGCTTCCTCACCTGTCCTTGACTTCAATCCCTTCTTTGCAATGTTTACTCTACCCTTTCCAAGTGGAAGACCACTTTCCTCACTGGAGAAGGAGGAGGTAAAATAATAATTAGACAAGCACCGCCCTTACTTTGACTTTAGCCCCGAACATTAGATCATTTTGTCTAAGCAATGCTTGCCCTTAATCCTTGCATGTTCAACAGAGGTAAATAGGATTCCTCTTCACCTTCAGAACCTGGAGCTCATTCAACACATTAGACCTCCCACCTTGGTTCTTACAGACAGGGACACACTGCCGCCTTCAGCCCTTGCCCTCTGTCATTTAGGGGACCCTGGGGGCCCTTTGACACAAACCTAACCTCCACAGCAGCTTCTAATTCCCAGGCCAACTCTTTTGGGACCTAGCCTGCTGCTTCTCCTGCTGAGAGCTGTCCCTCCTTTATCCCTTGTCATCTCCCTTCTTTATAGCTTGACTGAAACGTTCTTAGTCATAATCCTTGGCTCATCTTCCAATCCCCTTTGCTTTTATTCCTGAGGGCAGGGCTCATGAAACCACCTGCTTCCATCACACTGAGGGGAGGCTCCCCAGACTCCATCTTCAGGAAGCACTCACTTCCTGCAAGGTTAGCCCCTAGGTAGTGGCCTTTAAGGTCATCTGAATATTTGAGACTCTCTAGGCTGAGTAACCCCCTGCTTCCTTGACTTCTGTCTTGTATGCCACCCCGCTTATTTCCTACTACTACTTTTCCTGCCATTTTGTACCATCCTCTTTTAATCCAGACCATAAGGGAGATTCCCCTGGTTTCTTTAGCTAAAATCCCCTTTTCCTTTGCAGCTGGATCAATGCTATTTTAAAACAACAACAACGGGCGCCTGGGTGGCTCAGTTGGTTAGGCGTCTGACTTCCTGGGATAGAATCCCACATCGGGCTCCCTGCTCAGCAGGGAACCTGCTTCTCCCTCTCCCTCTGCCCATCTCCCGACTCATGCGCTCACGCTCTCTCTCTCTTTCTCTCTCTCTCCTTCAAATAGATAAGATCTTTAGAGAAAATTTAAAAATAAATAAAACAACAACATCAGGGAGAGCAAATGAGAATCTAATGAAAGCAGTTATCTGCAGAAGGTGATAGAAATGAAATGGAAGTGTTAAGGATGAGACTTGCCGACGTACATACTTTTTTTTAAAGATTTTATTTATTTATTTGACACAGGGAGACATAGTGAGAGAGGGAACACAAGCAGGGGGAGTGGGAGAGGGAGAAGCAGGCTTCCCGCTGAGCAGGGAGCCCGATGCAGGGCTCGATCCCAGGACCCCAGGATCATGACCTGAGCTGAAGGCAGACACTTGACTGAGCCACCCAGGTGCCCCCATACATACCTTTTTGTATACTTTTTGTTTTTCAATCATTTAAATATTTTACATGTTTCAAAGATAAAATTAAATCAACAAGTAAGTCTACAGAAAATCATATAGGGGGAAAAAAAACATAATTCAAGTAATTTGGGACATAGTACCCTGACTCCACAACCTTCATGGGATATGTTCTAGAGAGAAAAAAGAACTACAAAGAAGGCTCACATCTGACTTAGGAGGCTTGTTGTTAGTAGTATTTCTGGTGCAGTAATTCTAAAATGACTTTGTGTGCATTGTGGGATAGAGAAAATTAGTAAGTACACTGTTGAGAAGCAAGTTCTTACTGTGTGAGAAAGGAAGCGTCAATATGGGATGTGGGAAGAGGAGGAAGGAAGGATCCGTGGTGTTGGATTTGAACTAGAAATACCAAGGTGAATTCAAGATTTTTTTTTTTAAGTATTTCCAAGTTCAGTCCACTGAAAAGGCCTAGAAATAACAATACCCCAACAATAATGGGCACACTGAGTCCCCAGATCTTGGTTTTTTAAAAACCATTCTCCTTTAAAAGGAACAAGACAGGGCTCCTTGAGGACATGCCTGACTCAGTGCTACAGCAGAGAAAGCACGAGATGAGCCTAGAACTTCAGGTTTTACTAAAGATTCAGAAAGTCCTGAAACTGTAACAAAGACATGACAAAGGAACCCAGGAGCTAACCTAAGGGGGTTCCCACTGACCAAATTTGGGACAATTTGAGATTTAACATTTGTTTTTTTTTATTCTTTTCTTTTAATTTATTTTAGATTTTATTTAAATTCAAGTTAGTTCACATATAGTGTATTATTAGTTTTGGGGATAGAATTTTGTGATTCATCAGTTACCTGTAACACCCAGTTTGAGCTTTAATATTTGTAATGAATTATGACATATTCAATTCTTTTTTTAAAAAAGTCTTTGATTTCATGGTGATATTCAAAAGCTGGAGAAACTCTATAAAACAAAGTCTGTCCATGAAGTAGAATGAAAGGTAGAATGAGAAAATTATCATCTACTATATTAGAGTATTATAATTTGCTTGATGAAGGATCAGGGGTGTACTCTCTTACTGTTGGGTAAGAGATTGGTAAGATATTCATACAATCAAATTTAATCACCTCAGATTACTTATTAATTTAGAAGGTACAATGGAGAAATATGGTGGACACCACTTAAACACATGATGAATTTAGTGTGATTAACAGTAGGACCAACTGACATGAAATGACTCCCAATGTACTACCCCACCCATGCAGTGTTCTTCCCAAAGTGTTTAACCTGAATTCAGTCAGAGGAAACAATCAAGAGAGATGCAGACTGAGGAATATAGAATGTGCCACAACAGAAATGGCACAGATTCTTTGATAAAACCAGTTATCTGCAGAAGGTGATAGAAATGTAACAGAAGTGTTAAGGATGGCATAGATTCTTCAAATCAGAACAGAAATGGCATAGATTCTTCAAAAATGTCAATGTCAAGAAAGAAAAAATTGGAGAGAACTCTTCTAGATTCAGGGACAATGAAGAGACTTGCCATGAAAGATCTTTGAATGGGGTGGGGAGAGCTACAAAGGACATTCTGGAGACAATAGGGTAAATTTGAATATGGATGGTATATTATATAATATTATTTTGCTACTACATTTCTCAAGTGTAATCTGATATTGCAGTTATGTAGGAAAATACCTTTGAGGAAGTATTGCACAAGTGTGCAGAAATATTTAAGGGGAAGTATTATGACATCTACAACTTATACTCAAATAATCCAGATTTTTTTTAAATACATATATGTATAGGGCACCTGGGTGGCTCAGTCGGTTGAGCATCTAAGTCTTGGCTCAGGTCATGATCTCATGGTCATGGGATCAAGGCCCACACTCAGCATAGAGTCTGCTTGAGATTCTCTCTCTCCCTCTTCCTCTGCTCCTCCCCCCTGCTCTCTAAATAAATAAATAAATAAATAAATAAAATCTTTAAAAAATAAAATACGTGTATGTGTGTATATGTCTATATACACATATACATACACATTTGGAAAGAGAGAAATTGGTATGTGTGGCAAATATAAGTGAAAGGTACTAGGTGTTCGCTATACCCTTCTTTCAACTTCTCTGTAGCTTTGTATTTTTTCTAAACTAAAAACTGAAGTAGGAAATGCTCAGGCCCCACTTAAAACCCTTTAAATCAAAATCTGCAGCTTCTGGAGGAAGCACTGACCATGCAGCCAGGGTTGAAAACCGCTGACCTGCATTATTTATGATGGTCTCTGTCACCCCTACCACCTGCCTTCAGCCTCTGGAAGGCCACAGGAGCATCTGAGTCTCTGCCAGCCACTAGAGCGCTGCCTCAGAAGCTCAGGCAGAGGAGGAGAGAGTGAAAGCCCTTGTAGGCGTTTCTACGTAGCCTAGGAACCCTGGTCACTTTTAGGTCCTTCCGGCTCCCTCTAGGCAAGGGCCTCTCCCTTCAGGGAGCGCCCTCCCCAGCACCTCTGCCCTCTGAGGCCCCCTCCCGCTGCAGGGCAGGGCTGCATCTGAGAACCCCGAGGCCAGAGGCTGTGTCTTCCTCCCACTGTGCCAGTGGGGCCTCCAGCAAGGGCCTGGCCTGGCACACCTTCCATAAACATGGGCCTGGCAGGCTCACCCACACTGCATCCCCCACTGTCACCCTCGGTGGGGGGTGGCGAGAAAGCACACGAAAGGATTTTACTGTGTCTGGAAAAATCCAGAGGCAGAGGGTCAAAGGAGAAAAAAGAGGAGGGTGGGAAGGAAGAGGCTTCTCCAGAGAGCAGAGTCACACTCACTCACTCGGGGCCCTTTTTAGATGCAGACATTGCAATAGTGCTCTCCCCCTGGTGTCTCATGAAATCATCCAACAGCCCCGCCCCTGTCATCCTCATTTTATGCCACAAACTACAAGACCCAGAGAGGTGGATTACCTTGCCCAGGATCACACAGCTTGAACCCTCACAACCTGGGACCAAAGCCCACAGTCTTAACCGTTGTGCCGTAACTTACTGCCTCTGTAGGGTTTTTTTTTTTTTTAATTTTATTATGTTATGTTAGTCACCATACAATACATCATTAGTTTTTGATGTAGTGATCCATAGGGGGTTTTAAAGGAAGGGAGGGGAAGCAAGAGCTTAGTACTTATCAAGCACATCCTAACACATTATCTTGCTGAATTCTCTCCGCAGCTCCATGAAGTAGGTCTTATCTTCCTTTGACGAAGCTGCGGAAATGGTTTCTGAGATAAAGGAGTTCAGTTCAGTCTTGTCACACAAGCTAAAAAGCACCACCATTTGCACTGTGCTTTGTGTGAAAGGCTCTCAGAATCTGTTGAGGACCAGGCGCCCCCTGGAGTTGTGCAGGACACAGAGCGACCTGCCCAGGGTTGCACCGCCAGTACATGATGGTCCCAGGATTTGAAACCAGGGTGTCTCCGACCTCAGCCACTTTCCACCGCACTGCACTGCCTCCCCCAACCCGCAAGCGCTGCACGTTGCCAGACAGCTCTCTGCAAGGAGCAGAGCCTCCCTTTGTGCAAGGAGAAGTGCGTGTGCCCCCCAGGGTGGTCTCAGAGGCCCAGGCTCTTCTACACAGACCTCGGCTAATGAAAGTGTGAGAACTTTGCCTTCCTGGGGGGCAAGGAGGTACGTCGGGAGGGGGTTGAAGAAGGAGAGGAATTAAAGTCTGAGAAACACCTCGCCCAACTCCACACACATAGGTGACCGAACTGTCCCAGTCTTCCCACATCCTGGGAACCCCTCAGTCCCAGCAAACAGAGATAGTTGATGTCTTAGCTCCAGCTGCAGTAACAACATACCATACCAGGTGGCTTAAACAGCAGAAATGTATTTCTTACACTTCTGGAGACTGGGAAGTTCAAGATCAAGTAGCTGGCTGACTCGGTTTCTGGTAAGAACTCTTCCTGGCTTGCAGGGGGTTGCCTCCTCATTGTGTGCTCACATGGCTTTTCCTTGGCACAGGCACATGGGGGGGTGGGAAGAGGTGGGGGGGGGGCGCTCTGGTGTCTCTTAGAAGGACATTAGTCCTATCATGCCCTCCCCTAACCCTGATTACTTCCTAAAGACTGTGTCTCCAGATACAGTCTCATTGGGGTTAGGGTTCTGAGGGGACACAGTTCAGTCCATAGCAGTAGAACACCTGCTTACAGCCAGGTTCCTCTTCTTGCTCCCTGGTCCCAAGGTGCCCGGGGGAAAAGGCTACGTATTCTACCAGAAACCCACCCAGCCACAGCAGCTAGTGAAGAAGTACCTCTTGCTGGAGGTGACAGTCCCCACCGGCTTCCAGACCTGCGCAGAGAGAGTGGCCTCGGAACTCCCAGGAGCTATGGAAGAATGGCTGAAGCTCAGCAGTACACAAGGTCAAACTCAAATGCTTCTGTTGACCTCTTAGTTGCCCCATTCTGGAGGTGAGGGAGAGGTGTGCAAACGGAGTACAGACCGACAAGCTGTGTGGCTTCACTGTGCCTCAGTTGCTTTACCTGTAAAATGAAGGTGATGATGCCCCCCTCACAGAACAGTTGTAAGGGCTAAAAAAAACTGGGTTTTGAGTGACCAGCACCTAGCAGGTATCAGTACGTGGTAGCAGTACATCCTTTCTCTCGCTCACGCTCTTGCATTCTTTGATTCGTTCGGTATTTACTGAATAACGACCGACCGTGTTGTAGTTATAGGCACTGGGGATGCAGCAGTAAAGAAAACAAAGTTTCTGCCTCCCTGAAGTTGACACCGTGGTCTGAGGAAATAAAGAGACAAACAAATGTATAATAGCAACCAAATACTGTCAGAAGGTGGCGGAGATGGGAATGGAAGCCCAGAGGGGCAGTTGAGGGACGAGTCTGGAGTCCGGAGAGTGGGGTCAAGAACATGCACTCGGGACCCCTCAGAGTCAAGGAAGTCTTTAAAGCCCGGAGACCCTATAGGGCTGTGGAGGGAAGAGGCAAAGCAGAAGCAGCCGAAGGGACTAGCAGGGGCTACCAGCTAGTGTGGAGACATCCAGGGAGAGGGTGCCCTAGGAGCCCAGACCGGACAAGATCCAGGAGGAAAGAGAGGGAAGGGAGGATGGGGGAGAGTGAGTGTGGGCAGCTCCCAGAGTGAGGGTCGTTGATGGTGAAGTGCCCCCAGCCCCCGTGAGAAGCCCCACTGGCATATCTCTGTTCCTTTTGTCTCTGGATCTCCCCAACACATAACTGGTTCTCAACCAAAATCCACCAAACTGAAAGCAGTAGAAATGCCTGTGGGCTTATGACTGGGGCGAGGGCCAGGCACTCCCTGACTTGTCTGGCTCTCGCTGGGGGCTCCAGAAGCACCAGCGACAGCGAGCCCACCAGCCCGAGTCCTTCTCTCTCACAATGTCATCGCCCATGTCCAGTGAGGCTTCTGATGACCTCCCACGACAAGAGGGTCATGTGGGTACTCCTGGATCCCTGATTAGCCGAAGGAAAGGAGAGAAGACAAACGTGCTCAGGAGCAGGAGAAGGACGTGGTTACAACGGAGGGAGGCATGGAAGTCATGAACAATAACAAAATAACAACAGAAACAACAGCAACAGCAATCAGGACAGTACAGAGCTCTTGTGCGGTGCCAGGCACGGGGCCGAGGGCCACACGCCTGCTGACATTGTCTCCGGGCTCAGCGCCCATCGGTCCACCCTTGGTCATCCTGCAAGGCAAGCCCGGCCCGCAGACCCCCCTTCACATGGTAAGCTCCAAGGCTGGCCTTCCTCAACCACCACGCGAAGCTTTATCATGGAAGGGACGAGAGGACGGGCACGGGAATGTCAGAAGGAGACAAAGCACGCCGGGCTCTGCCAGGTCCTTTCGTGCCTTCCAGTCCTCTGCCGCCTGGCTGACCTGGGCCTTCCCCTCTGCCCTTGCCGCGTCACTGTCACTGGCTGCGGGGCGCGCGGGCCAGCAACCAGAGCACTGTCTCCCGTAGCCGGCGCTGCCACGGAGGCAGGCCTTTCCCCAGCTCACTCCTGACCCTGTAGGCAGCCTCTCAGCTGACCTTCTCCCAGAGGCAGGTGCTCACACAGTATGATTTTAGAGGACGGAACACACACACACATCCATATACACACACAGCACACACACTCCCATATGCACACACACATATGCACATGCCCATATGTACACACAAATACACACACATACACTCCCATATGCACACACACACACATGCCCGTATGCACACACAGACACACACACTCCCATATGTGCACACACACATACATGCCCATATGCACACACACATACACAAACACCCATACACACCCATTTGCACACAAACACACACATACACTCCTATATGCATACATAAACACACATACTCACACCCATATGCACACACAAACACACACACACACACACATCCCCTCTCTAAAAGATCTCCCTCACTAGCTCACCTCAGCACCTGAAATCCCACCAGGTTAAGGTCCAGTGGAGACCTATGCAGTTGTGGCTGTTACTATAAACACTGTGCCGGTGGGAAGCTGGGATTTAAAAGTTGGGGCAATGGAGGGATCAAATGTGCTGGTGGAGGGAGAAAGAGGTGGGACAAGCTGAGTCTTTCCAGAGGAAATACAGCCCCAGATGGTGGGCAAGGGGAAAGGGGCAGGATCTCTTGAAAGGGTAGAAACCAAGCATGGGAGAGGGAAGGAGTCAGAAAGATCGTTCTCTGTTCTCCTAAGAATGTGGTTTAGTGTAGTGATTGAGTGTGACATCAAACGAGGCCTCGAATCCCAGTGGTGCCATTTGCTAATTATGTGGTCTTACAAAACTTACTCATCTCATTAGCTTCATTTCTGTATCCTTAAAATGAGTAGAATGACAGTACGCATCTTGCATACTGTTGTCGGGAGTCTTCAACAAGGTAATCCGTGAAAGGTGCTTAGCACAGTTCCCGGCACTGAAAAAATGCACGGTGAATGTTTAACATTATTAATATTTAACTGAACCCTGCTGCCCGCCTGCCTCCACCATCAGTTCTACCTGTGAGCTTCCTCCGGAGTCTGCTAAGACTCTTAGGGTTCATCAATGCTCTGGGTGTGAATCACTTGTAAACAGATACACTTGTGTCTTCTGTTTGAGGAAAACATCTCTCCTTCTTCCGGTGGCAACATCTAGTGACCCCCTGAGTGAGGAAAGGGTGGAGCACGAGAAGACAGGAAGCCTCGCTGTGCCTGCAGCAGGAGGACTGTGTCCCAGCAGCTTTCCGAGTTTGGCACCTGTTCTGATCTGGTGTCGTGCAGAGGAAGGAGCACTGGGGAAACGTGAACTGGTACAACCACTACAGAGAGCAAAGTGCTCTCATACCCCTCAAAGTTCCAAATGCACATCCCCTTTGACCCAAAATCTTGGCTTCGGTGATTTTTTTTTTTTTTTTACAGATACGTTCACATACATGCAAAATTATGTAAGCATAGGGTTATTCACTGCAGGATTATTTGTTACAACAGAAATTGGAAACAATCTAAATATCCATTATTTGTTCAATAAATTATGGTCCTTCCTTACTGTGGAATATTAGGCAACTGCAGAAAAATATGAAGACGTTTCTATGAACTGATGATGAAAACATCTCAAGATCCACGGTTAAGTGAAGGAAGCAGAGTACAGGAGACTGTGGGAAAAGTGAAAAAAAGCCATAGAGTCCCATAACTAGTTAATATGCTTGGAATAACCCGGGAAGAAAACTGAAGAAATTATAATATTGTCTCCGAGGAAGAGAACCAAGGAGCCAAAAAACAAGACAGTCACTGACTTCTCTTTTATATATTTTGAATTTTAAAATGTTGAAAATATATA
This sequence comes from Phoca vitulina, assembly GCF_004348235.1. Taxonomy (NCBI): domain Eukaryota; kingdom Metazoa; phylum Chordata; class Mammalia; order Carnivora; family Phocidae; genus Phoca; species Phoca vitulina. Next base: position 41,722,236 of record NW_022589714.1, on the reverse strand, counting down.
GATTTTCACTTAACAGTACTTGACCTGGAGTCAGACCTGGGTTCAAAACCCAAATCCACTAGTCGTGTGATGTGAGGCAGGTCACCTTACTCTCTGTGAGCCTTGGTTTTTCCATATGTGAAATAATGGTGAAAATAATACTTCTATCATAAGTGGGTGTGAACATTCACTGAGACTGTGTTTAAAATAAAATACCTCATTTGGAAGTGACTGCAACAAAGACAGCTTTCAATAAATGTAAGATAAATATGAATTTATTTCCTCCTACTTGCCTAGGACAGCACTGCAGTGTGGGGTTAGGGACTGACAGCACATGGAACAAAAGAGAAGTGAAAGTAAAAAGTGTCTATCTCACAAGGAGTGGAGGGTGGCAGGTCCTTTCACACATGCATGCTGTTTACAGTACCATGGTTTGCAGTGGGCAGTCAGTGGGTCATTGGATCCTCAGTAAGGATCCTGTGACGTAAACAAGACAGAGACGCATGGCGCTGTTTTACACTATCCCAGAGAGCTGTATAAGGGGCTCCATGTTATTAATCAGGGAGACATGAATGGAGAGGCAACATGTCAAAGTTGAGAGTACATGGTTCTAGGGAGAAAACAGAATAGGTTCAGGCTGCTCATTTACTCATGCTGAGCCGCCACACTATGGAGATCATCCTAATACTTACTTTGCAGAATGTTAGGTGAATTAGGGCTTCAAGAACTATGACAAGGACATGGGAGAAGCTCAAACCACAGGAGCTACCATTTTTATATGGGATTATTATTTGAGAGGTTAGCATGGGTCGGTGCCCAAAATGTGCCTTAACAACTCACATAAAGAATCTTTGCCTTCAAAGAACTCACAGTGTAATAAGAGAGACAGACAGACAGAGATAGAGAAATAGATGTTAATAGGAGTATAGTTATCTCTCTCCAACCAAGTTCCTCTTAAATAAAATCCTGGTTTGTACATATGTACTTCTGTATATTATGGTCTCATTATACATGCAACATGAGTTGCTTCCTTTGACTGTGATTAAAAAGTAAAGACATGGGAGGGGGGAAGTAAGGGGAAAAGGTGGTAAGGCAGATGCAAAGCAAGGGAGATCCTTGGAAAGATAAAGGAAGTTGAAGAGTCACATGGGGCCTCTGAGAAGCTTCCCTTCCGTGGCAGCTATGAGGAGGGGCACAGTGGACAAGAATCACTGAGGCTGATGGCAGGGACATTGACATAGAGTTATCACAGGCAAGTGTCCTAGGGAGGGGAGATGAGAAGTGTAGCCTCCATGTGCTGCATACTTCACATGCAGGTTCCCCTACTTTTTTCCCCCCTTTCTTATTAATTATTCTGGAGGCTGAGTCAACAATCCTGAGTTGTAAAGCCGAAAGGCATTGAAACCAGGATACTGGTAATAGCAGAAGATAGTGCACGTGCTCTGCTGGGAACAATCTCATCTCATCTTCCAGACAACACTGAGAGCAGGTACTACTTTTATCATCCCCATTCTATAGATGGGGCAAAAGGCTCAGAGAGATTAAGATATCATTCCTGCCCAAGGTCACCCAGCTACCCAGTCAGAAGCCAGGATTTGCAACCAGGTCTGTCAGATGACAAAACTCATGTTCTTTCTCACTGCACAGTAGATTTTAAAAATTCTCATGCCTGCTGTGAATTTTTACAACCCCGCATTCTTCAAAAATTGGGATAGTATAAGATAGCTGAGGAGGAAGGGGAAGGAAAAGCAAACACTAGAGAAGGAGGAGCTGTGGGGAGGCGGGTGAGAGGAGAGAGAAGGATGGTCGGTCCTTCTTGTTTCCAAGCACCAGTGAGTGTGTTAACCAGTAAGAACAAACCAACCCATTGTGCAAATTACTAAAATACATAATCAGTCCTCATCTGAGTGCTTAAGTGTGAGGCACTATGTTAAGTGTTTACACTATCTCGTTTAACTCTGACAACCCCGAAGACTGGCACTATTACTGTGGCACATTTTTTTAGCCCATTTTACAGATGCAGAAATGGAGGCAGATAGATGTTAAGCAACTCGCTCAAGGTCACACAGCTAGTAAAAGGCACACTCAGGTTTGAAATTGAGGCCCGATTCCTGACACTGTACCCTAACCACTGTGGCTGACTTATATTTGTCGGCCATAGATCTCAGTCTCCTCATTTGTGAAATGGGGCCATTACAACCAGCTCTGATTGCCTTATAGTGTTGTTGTGAGGAACCACTGAGAAGTGATTGCCAAAGTGTTCTGTAAATTTACAAAGCCTTATGAAAAAAGATTAAACAGCATTGCTCCAAGTTTTGCTAAGATTATTCTACTTTAGAGGACAAAAGAGTTAGGAGTAGCAAGATTAAAATAAGACTCCTGTACTCAGAAACAACTTTGGAGGAAGTATGTTGTTGACTCGCCTGGCAGAGAACAGTTCCAAGCAGGAGAGCTCAGAGTTGTTTTACCCCTAACCACCTCATCAGAACATCTAGGAACCAACAATGCAGCCATCATGCTGTGAGGACTCTCAACAAGGCCTGTGGAAAGCCCCACACAGAAAGGAACTGAGGCCCCTGGCCAATAACCAGCCCCATCTTGTCAGCCGTGTGAATGGGTCACTGTGGAAGTGTATCCTCCAGCCCCAGTCAAACCTTCAGATGATGCAGGCTCTAGAGAGACCCTGAACCAAAAACTGTTCCTGAATCCCTGATTGATAGAAACTGTGAGAGATAATAAATGATCATTGTTTTAAGCCACTAAGTTTGGGGGTAATTTGTTACACAGCAATGGGTAACAAATACATTGTCTATGCTATTTCATGGCTTAAGTATTGAGGGTGAGAGGAGATGTTAATCAGAGCTCTTGATTCCAAGCAAGAAAAACAAATTCTGGAAAATGTAGCCAGAGGGGAATTTTCTGGGAGGGCCCACTGGTAACCTGGGCAACAGAACCCCAGTCCTGGTTCAGAAAAAGGAAGAGCCAGGTAGCCACATCTCCATGGCTCTGAAGAGCCATGAACCATCCCACACATCCTGTCTAAGTTCAAGCTGCTGACAGAATACCAGAATACCATAACAGAATATAAGAGAATACCATAGCCTAGGGGGCTTAAACAACAAATGTTTATTTCTCACAGTTCTGGAGGCTGAAAGTCCAAGATCAAGGTGCTGACAATTTGGTGTCCAGCGAGACTTATCTACCTGGTTTCAGATGGCCATCTTCTTGTGGTATCCTCACATGGCCGATAGCAGAGAGAGTGGAAACAAGATCTCCTGTGCTTTTAGGGGCACTAAACCCATTCATGAGGGCTCCACCATCATGACCTAATTACCGCAAAACCCCACCTCCTAATACCATCACATTGGGGGTTCAGATTTCAACATATGAATTTCAGGGGGACACAAACATTCAATCCATAGCACATCCTCAGTCTAATGTCTCAGGATTCCATGTCTGGAGTGATAGTGACATGGATCATGTCCCAGCCCCCAGGCTACACCAAGGGCAGGTGAGAAAGTCTTTGCCTCTTTGGTATTATCTCTCTCTAAGACTATTCCCAGTGGGGAAAGATGATTCCTGAAAAGAAACTGGGGTGCTGTTGGAGAAGGGGATGGGATTCTCTGCAGCCAAAATCAATAATTATCCAGCCCAGGGGTCACTGCATGGTGTTACAAAGAGGGAGGCCTTAAATATCAAATCAGACCACATGCAAGCAGTGGGCTGAATGCTTTGCATTCATAATCTCATTAATCCCTACAACAGTCTTTCAAGGAGGGTAGTATTGCCCCCTAATCCAGACAAGGAGATGGAGCTTCAGACACATTAAATGACTTGCCCAGGTCTTCATGGGAAGTGATGGAGCTGGTTTTCAAGTTAAGTCCTTGGGTTTCCAGAGTCCTTACTTGCCTCATATTGCCAGGCTTCCAATACTGGACCCTACAAGAATGGAAACATGTTCTGCTTTGATGAAATCAAACAAGTTGAAAAAATTAAGGGAAAGAAACAAAGGCTGAAGTGGGGGGGGGTCACCTTATCTGCTCTCAAGGGGGACTATATCTGAGTCATATCTGACCAGCATGGCCCAGAAAGAAGGGGGTGGTCACAAGCAGAAAGGATAGCACAGACACATAAAGAAGGAGATCTTCCAGAAATTGAAGCTTCCCAAGAGCTCAGGTCGTGTGACTGAAAATGGTCCACTTCTGCCACCTAGCCACAGATGGCCTCTTTAGCCAGAATTCAAAAAGTCAACTCTGGGGAAGCCCCATGGTTAGATATACAAATGGTAAGCAAGATGTGGAGATTTTCCTAGTAGATTTCCCAAATGACCAAGGCCATCAATGGGTCCCCTTCTCTGTCACGCACTCTCCTTATGTTTTGTGGGATTCCTAGGGACAGAATGACCAACCCCTCCCTCGATCAGGTGTTAGGCCCTTCCCTATCCCCATCCCTACTCTCTACCCCACTAAGGAACTTTTCTACAATCCCATATTTACCCACTTCAGAATTTCCTAAATATTATTCTCAATTTTATGATTGCATCTTTCCTAGTTTGTTAGGAAAACAAATCTATTCCCACGTGATTGACAGCTAATTTAAAGCATATTCCTGTCCTCGGGCTAATGTTTTTATGACATTATGACACTTACTGGCTAGTATTGATGTCAGCTTTTTGTTGGCCAGGAGCCATAACACCTCTACCAACAAAAACTTAGCATAGGCTAGAATAAGGCCAACATGAGGAAGATTACCTACAGATAAGAAAATAAATGAGGGACCACCGTGATTCAAAGCACATAATAACTAGTTAAATATGTGCTAAGTAGATGAATAAACATACCTGTGTAAGGCTTTAAAAAAGGTGAATAAGGATGACAGTTCTCATAAAAGAGTATTCAGTACGTACTGAATGGAGCACTGGGTGTTATATGCAAACAATGAATCATGGAACACTTCATCAAAAACTAATGATGTAATGTATGCTGATTAACATAATATAATAAAATTTAAAAAAAAGAAACTGAAGACTCAAAAAAAAAAAAAAATAAGTGTATAATGCATATCAGATTCCAAAGACTTAGTAGCAAATAATGGAAAATATCTCATTAATTACATTTGTATTTAATACATGTTACAATGATAATATTTTGTTCAAATTAAATATATATGCATATATATGATTAAATTTGTCTGTTTTTTAAACTTACTTTTAACATGGCTACTAGGAAATTTAAAATTCATATATAACACATCTGTGATTTGATTTGTATTTCTCTTGGATAGTGCTATGGAAGAAGATAGAAAAATAATTGCTGAATAAATGAACAAGGTGTTCTTTCCAAGCAAATCTTTAAAAAAAATTATGTGGTTGTTTTCAATTCAGATATGCCATTGGAAAAAAATGGTATAAAAATATATTGCTAGTAAGTGCCAAAGGCAGTTTTAAATTCTGGTTAAGTCTATCTTTAGAACCAATGCTTATAACTCTTATAACCATTGTAGTAATTTTACTGTACACAATTTCATGTGAAATAAAATTTTGACTCTAAAAAAAAAAAAAAAAGAGTATTCCAAGGCTTTTGTATTTCAAAGACCAATAAATTTTTTGTTTTGTTTTCTAAATTGGGAAGGTTAAAATCAACAAAGGATTGCTACCTTTTTATTTTTACAAGTAAGGACATTTTAATAAAACTATCCTCTCCATTACTGTTCTCTCAGAAGACAATAGGCCCTTTGACACCAGCAAAGAGGAAGGGTATGATCACAGAATGAAGGAAAATCTTTCCAGAGAAAGAATCATTGGCACATTAGATAGGGGTCTTAGTCGTATATTATAGAGTCTCTGTCTAGTGAGTTTAAGCACAACATGTTATACTGTGGAAGCTAGATAGTCTTTGGAAGAGCTGAAGAAACAGAGTGTAAGCAGGACTTGTGGTACTGACTCCCCACACCACACCATGGAACCAGGACACTGAAGAAGCTACCAGATCAGGGAGCAGCTGCCACAGCTGGTGGGTCCTGGGCCACCTCAGCTCCTCAGAACAAGCACCAGCCTTGTGTCCTGTTCAACTCCCAACATCATTCAGTGCCAAATCAAAGTCCTGCATGAGTTCAGCTGAGTGGCAGAAATTGAACATACCTGGACCTCCATCTGCCAAGGGGTCTGGGAAATGCTGGTTCAGTTTTCAGCTTCTGCAGCACAGGACGGCACGTGGGGCTGTAGAAGGGATGGAATAAATCAGTTTAGCACGGTCGGTGAGCTCTTGCTGCATACTCACAAAACATGTCAAGGCCTGATCCTAGACCACAGAATCAAATTTGGGCATGAAAGCCATCCTGAGGGATGTGTGCAGTCATGCTTTATTGAGAAGGTTCTGAAGGTCAACCAACTCACACAGGAAACTGCTGAGAGTGTGACTCTTCTTGTGAAGAGAGTTTGCCACCTGGAACCATAGCATTAACCACACCATAGCAGACGTCTGTTGTATTCATGGCTGTCCAGCGACTTTTGAGTAGCTTTTCCCATATTTGGGACTATTTGCTTGCAGGGAGTCCTACCTCTCCAATATTAAAGTCAGAATTCAAATTTCCAGACTCCCTTGCAGCTAGGATTCAGGAAATGATCTGAACTCTGACAGTCTGATGTCCCCACTTGAGATCTGATTCGGAAATGGGTGGCATGAAGAAACGGGTAGATCATGGAGCTTCCATGTGTGCTGACATGAACAGCTGCAGAACCTCAGCCTTCAGAGGTGGTGGTGAGGGCTGGTTCCCAACTCAGAAGAGGCATCGGCACTGGCAGAAGTGGCTGCAACCTCATGCTGGGTCCCTGCTACCCCGTGCTCAGTAGTAGCAGCCACAGCAACACTGGTTTCCCCCTTGGGCTGCTTCTACAGCACAGTTTAGGGTATTGTTCCTGGAAACTTTACCTCAATCCTATTTCTCACCCTCCAAATGATTATTTATCCCTCAAGATAAAATCCCCTGTCTATAGTCCTCAGCCAGAGTGGATCCTGTTGTCAGCAACTAAGAACCCACTTAATGTGCTGGGTGAGCCAGGAACACCTGACTCTGAATCCATGGACTCTCCACCACACTGCAGAGTGAGCCTGCAGCAGAGTCTACCTAGACTTTATCCCCAATTTCCTTCTTGAGTCAGGTGCACACAGGGAGGGTGGGAAAGTGCCCTTTCTGACTCCACCCATCCCAGGAGCTCCTATAGAACAAGAGTGCTCCTCTTCACTGAATTTTTATAAGCAACACTTTGGGCAGAACAGGTATTCAGTAAATGTTTGGTGAATAAATGAGTGAATGGTTAAGTACACACTGAAGTTATACCCAGGTGGACCCATAATCCAGACCTGTGATGTTCATTACAGTATCCACTAGGCACACATAGCTATGGAGCACCTGAAATGTGGTTAGTGCAACTAAGGAACAGTATTTTTTTTTTTTTTTTAAAGATTTTATTTATTCATGAGAGGAGGAGGGGCAGAGGGAGAGGGAGAATGTCAAGCCTGCAGGGCTCAATGCTAGGACCCTGAGATCATGACCTGAGCCAAAATCGAGAGCCAGACGCTTCACCGACTGAACCACCCAGATGCCCCTGAATTTTCATTTTCTTTCAATTGATTTAAATTTTAAAATGTATACCTAATTTCATTCTTGGAAAACTTCTAGCTTGTTTAGCTTGTTATGTAAGTATGCTTTTTCAGCTGTAAATTTTATGAAAGCTAAATATTGGTCAAATATTTCCAACAAAAATTTAGCACATTCAATACAAATCGAGATATGCTGTAATTGTAAACTATACCAGATTCCAAATACTTTATGAAAAAAGAAGGTAAAATATGCCATTAATATTTTTATATTGATTACGTGTGGAAATTATAGTATTCTGGACATATATTAACAGTGACTTCACCTGTTCCTTTTTACATTTTTTGTGTGTGATCATTAGAAAACACAGAATCAAATATATGGCTTTCATTATATTTCTGTTGGTACACCGCAAATCCATACGTTGGTGTGAGTGTCACTCAGCAGGCAGATGGGGAGCCAAGACTGAATACTGAAGCCTCTAAGCCTACAAACCTAGGCCAACCCTTCCTGCTTATTCCCCTGCCAGCTCTTAAACCCAAGAGAAGGAAGTTTAGGCAGGGGCCCTACAACATGTGTAAGAGCTGAAGTCACAAGTTTGGTGTTTTAGGAACCAGGCAGGTGGCCTACCAAGAAAAGGGCCAGAGGTAAAGTCACTTCATCCAAGGGTGAAGAGTCTGAAGCTAGAGAGGTGGGAGCTGTGCTAATTAGCGCTAGAGCAGAGCTGAGCGCTAAGTCTCCTAACACCCCCCGAACACGCCAAACCTCGGCTTTGGGTGCTAGCACAATACATGCCAAGCAGGTGTGATTTAAGAAAGGAAGGATCCACTCTCCAGGGATGGGGCAGTCTGCCATCTACCCCCAAGACTTCCAAGCATTTCTTCCCAGGCACTGAGAGCCCATTCTGAGGAATTAGAGTAGGGGCCAGAAGACATTCCATCCCAGCACAGAAACCCCTGTGGCTTCTATGCCCAATTCCAGAATACCTGAAACTCTTAAAATGATTTGTTCCAGGGTAGGGAGGAACACGAAATAGATGCCTTGGGCTAGTATGGAGAGCAAGGAAGAGACTGGGACTCCAGGAGAGAAAGATGCTCTTAGCAGCCCAATCCTGAGCCAAGTGGGGAAGGCCAAGGCACCAACCAGGAGGGTGGGACACAATGGAAGAGGGAGAAGGTGGAAGGGCCCGACCCTGAAGGCTCACTTCTAACAGAATGGGAAGTGAACCTCCCTGATGTACCAGGCTGAACCCAGACAATTTTCATCCTGGAAGCACAATCTACAAAACGCTTCCCTCCAACCTGCCCCCAGTGCTATAATTTGACCAAATAAAACCATTCATACCCACATCCAAATTTATCAATCTGAGCAAAATACAGTTAGTAACGAAGAAAGGTAATTTTCATATTTTATTATACAATATTGTTTATCACAGAAAAAGCTTTCATATCTTTTAATTACATACAAAAGCAAAGTGTTAGTGTTGCCAGAGAGATTGTTTGCCTGCCCTTAAAAAAAAATTAACAACACCTGTTTGCAAACAAAATATTGCTAGAACTGAGTCAAATCCTTTATTCTCTTTCCAGGCCCCAGCCCACTAATCTCTTTTCTGTACAGAGTCTAACACATAGTAGGGGGTGAATAAATATTCGTTGACTGAATGGCATGTTCTTTAATCCCCATTGTTTATTTCCTGACCCTAAACTGGATCTCGATTCATGGGCTAAAATCCTCCCCCCTCATTCATAGGGAAGCCCAGTGTCCTTTCACTGACTTTGATACATAACATTGGTTTAGAGACACCTGCCTGAGGGGAATAACTGAGGGTTTCAGAGAGTGAAGGAAACCTTCAAAATCAGGCACTGTGACTCGGTAGAGACAGGAAAATGCTAAGACAGAGAGTAACAGAGAGACAGATTCAGGGAGGCAGAGGCTGCAGGAAATGGCAGAAAAATGAAGTCAGAGAGACTGAAAACTCACACAGTTCCAGATAAAGAGTAAAAAGTTTGGACACGAACATTCATCTTGAAGTTTCTTTTCCATTTTGATGTTTTATGATGGAGATAATAGCAGAGAGAGAGGAACACAAGGCGAGGATGGGAAGACAGAGAGTCAAAGGAAGACAAAGGAGACAGGAGGGCAGCCAGGCATGACTGACCTTGAACCCTGGTCATCCCCTCCCCTCACACCCACCAGGCTGAGCTCCTTAACGCTTCAGCACCCATGCTCACTCTTGGCTCCTACTCTAAGTCCAGCCACCATCCCCTTCTCCCCCCACCCAAAGATGGCTGAACCACTCTTTACATGTCCCTACCCTCTGTCCAACATCCTCCATGAAGCCTTCTCACTGCTCCAGCCCACACTCCGCTGCCTCCCCCCTCAGCATCTGTTCATCCCCTGCCCACATGCCCTAACCACAGGGCACTGCTGTTTTGGAGTTGGCCCTCAGCCCATGAGTGCATCTTGACTCCCACAAGAGCACTGCGGGTTTGTCAAGCTCCGAGCCCCATCTCCTCTATCCCAGGATTCCCCGTAATACCCAGTCCGATGCTGGGTATCACGAAGCGCTCAGTGAACCCGTGGACTGGCCAGTCCCCAAGGAGTGCCAACAGGGCAGGCTCTAGGAAAGAGCTTCCGGGAGGCGGGCCACACCGGACCATCTTCTGGGCTCCTGCGCCCCCTGCCGGCCAGGACAGGATCTGTTCGCAGGGCGCTGCGGGTCGCAGTTGTGATCCTGACCCCGGGGGGCTGGCAATGGCACCCCGGCTTCACGGTGGCCGCAGGCACCGTCGAAGGGTCCTGATGAGGTCGATGGGCACGGCCAGGAGCACCTGCTGCATTCTTCCTGGGTGTCGGGGGCCCTGGTGCCCAGAGTGCTGCGGACGGCGCCCCGCCCCGCCCGCGGGAGCCCGGGGGCGGGGCGGGGAGGCGGCGCTCAGAGCTTCTCGTCCAGCTCCAGGCCCTGGTTCTCCAGGGCGCCCCCGCGGACTGGCCCCGGGCTGCCGCTGCGCGTCCCGCCCAGGTAGTTCTGGATGGCCGAGGCACAGTCCAGCCGCTCCATGACGGTCATGAGGTAGTGCAGCTCCTGCAGGCTGCCGTTCTGCTCCTCGAACAGCTCCAGGATGGCTGCGGCGGGGCTGCGCTGGCAGGACAGGAACCTGGGCGGGATGCGGGCTGGTGGGCGCGCGGTGGCCAGACCCACCCCCTCCCCCAGCGCGGGCCCTCATCCTGCTCTTACCTGCCTTCCAGGGGCCTGCGGTGGTGGGAGGGCCCGGGACCTTGAGACCTGAGATTGTCCTGGCTCAAAGGCTACTTCTCTCTAGACCCCGGTTTCCTCCTCCTTCACCGAGGGCTTGGACAAGAGGGCCTCTAAGGTGGCTTCCAGCTGGGATGGTCTGTAATTGCTCTCTCCTTGTCCCCCACCCCAAACACACTCTCCCCTCCTCCTCCCTCTCCCCCAGGCCACCACACCCTGCCCGCCAGGCAGGAAAGAGTTGTTCTAAACCCTGGCTTCACCAGGACCCTCCCCTGCTCAAAAAACCTTCCAGAGCCTCTTTCCGGCCCTAGCCAAGCCCATACTCCAGACCCCCAGCTCACCCACAACTTGGTACTTGGTGTTGCCATTTTTTCCTGATCTCTTCTCCCAATCCCATCCTGAACCTTCCTGCTGTGAGCCTATCCCTTTCCCACCTTGCACACACCACACCCACAAGCAGCTGTGCTACTCCCTCCCAACAGAGTCGCCGCTCCCCCCCTTCCCTATCACCTCCTCCCTAAAGCCCTTTCTAATACCCACTTCCTAGGTGGAGACCATCTGCACCCTCCAGTTCAGACTTCTGGTCAGAGCTACCCCCCACATCTTCGATATTCTTGCTTTAGCTGTTTTGTGTCTCTGTTTTCAACTTGCTGGGCAGCATTGGATATATACAATAAGGCACAAGAAGCACTGCCTTTATTGTGTTAGCCTCTCTGGATCCCTTCCCACAGTGTGAGTTCCTGGATGCTCGAACCAGGTCTCATTTATCTTGTATTCCAGTGCTTAGCATAGTTTTCCAGGACATAGTGGATACTTGATAAATGTTTAATAAATAGGTGATTTTTAAAGCCACTCTGCTTTCAGCTGGGTCCAGCTCTACTCCCATCTCCTGGGTGAAGTCCTTCCTGACCACTGCACTCACAGTCTGGGTTCCGGAGCCCAGCTCAGAATTGTTCTCCAACTGATTGCTATTGACAGAGACCATGGTTACGTTGCCCGCATTATTACTAACACTGATTGAATTAACATATGCCAGGCACTCAACTACATGCTTTATACACATTATCTTATAGTCTGCCTTCTACCCCTCAGGGCACAGCATGTCAAGCACTCAGTATGTACCCAATGACTTACAAGTTAATTGATTCATTTTTAAATATTTATTGAGCACCTACTCATGAGCCAGGCATCATTCTAGGTACTGAGAATACAGTAATAAATAAAAAGATCTGCTCTATTATGGGGAACAGGGTGGGGATTAGCCATTCTCTGACTTTTAAGTTGCTCCCTTGTCTGTGCTGCAGTCCTCAAGGTGTCCCAGGAGCCCCCCTACCCCAGTCTACCCCCCTCTCCTATATGCAGACCTCGCCCCTCTTACCGGATTTTCATGCCGCAGAGCCCCAGGTGGGAGGCCAGCCGACGCCAGTCATTGCCCGTGATGCTGTTTGGTTCCAACAACATCTGCAGTTGCTCAAAGAGCTCTGGAGGCAGCCTGGGGTGGGGGAGGTGGGGTTCTCAGAGGGGAGGATCAGAGAAACCCAGTCCGTTCCACACACACCCCGAATGGTGTACACGCCCTGCGGGATCCGGGGATGGGAGGGGAAGAATCCCAAACGTCCCCTGCAGGCAGCAGCCCAAGTAACCCCACCTCACCTGTTGCATGGGGGTGGCTGAGAGACAGGGGGTGGTGCTGCCCAGGATTCTTCCTCTGATGCCTGGAATCTGAGGATTTCCATGTACTTGGTCTCCAAGCCCTAAGCCAGCAGAGGGTTGGGAACACATTTAGGGATCATGAGACATCCCCTGAGCAAGAAACTGGGGAAGCCGCCTCCATTCTTCATATCCTTCAGCCTGTCACCCAGAGCTACTCTACCAGGAGATACAGCCCCGCCCCGCCTAGCACCCCCTCCCCTCTGCTCCCCTGACCCCAGAACTTCCAGCTTTAAGTTTGCCTCCTGAGCTCTTTGGGAGCTGAGACATGAAGCCCAAAGAGGGTGCAGCCTAAGACACCAGGAGAAGTATGGGTGAGGTCACAGGGCAGGGGAAACAGGAACACTGAACTCAGGCACCTGTGTCTCCTTCCCTCCATCCCCTGGTTCCTCCTTGCAGGTGACAACCTGAGAGGTACTGGCCTACTCTCCACTAAGGCGCCACCATGGCTCCCCAAAGACTCTCAACCCTGATGTCTTCAACTCTTCCCCCTTGGTAGACTGGGATATTTAACTCTCATCCCACCTACTCAAGCCCCCCTCCCTGGCCGCTCTCCACACTGAAGGGACACATCATCTCTCAGATGCAGGCAGTCAGCCTCAAAAGAAACCACTTTTCTCTGACATCCAAGTTCCTCTGGGCTAAGAGGAGGGCTTAATCTAGGGTTTGGTTCTTTTACTCTCCTACTGGATTCATCCATGGATAGACAAGAGTGAGTCAGGGATGAAGGGTAACTTGGAGGCTAGGTGGTCTCAGCCCCTGGAAGAATGCCATCCACCTGCTTGATTATGTAACTGGGGCCAGACACTGGGCACCAGACGCCTGGCCCACTTTGCCCGGGGCTCCCCCAAGCCCTGCCCTTCCTTTGCCCCTCAGCTCCAACTCACATCCTGGAAGGTGTGCATGGTGACGATGATCTCACTGGTAAGTGCGGAGCAGTCCTCATTCTCATTGGCTACAAAGGGGAGAGGACGTAGCAGGTAAGAGAGGGCAAGGCCTGGCAAAAGGGAGCAGGAGAAGTGAAGGGGACCCCACGGGCAGGCCTTTCGAAATGTGAAGACACTGGGCAGAACGCTCCATCTTTCTCTCTACAAAGATCAGTTGTGGCTCCTCGCCTTTTAGAGGAATGAGGAGGCGGGTGAGGAGGGGTTGGGGTTGGGAAGAAGGAGACAGGGGAGAAGGTGGACCAGATCCCCTGAACTACCTGCTTTTCTCCGGAAGCAGAAGGAGCGGAAGGGGCACTTTCCATGCCAGATGTGGAGATGGGGAACCAGCTGGCAACTGCTCTCATCCACATTCTCCCAACCTGGGGAGGAGGCAGAGCGGAGGGCCTCAGAAAGGGGGGTCTTCCACAAGTATTTGAGGAGGCCGACTCTGTGGCAGGTGTCCTGCAGGGTGCTGTGGGGAGGGATGAGGCAGGAGCGAAAGCAGGAGGGTGTTTCGAGTGGATGGGAGTCCTCAGAGCCTGGAGAGGGACCCTGTGAGCAGCCTTCTCCTAGCCCCACACACCTCCGACACACACAGCACACAGGCCTCCCACCTCCCATCCACGACCCCCAGAAGCAGCCACGCATCTGGGCCCTGTCCGTGAACCACAGAGATGTCCTCAGCCCCGTGAGCAAGGGCAGCGGCCCATGCCACAAAGGAAGGGGGACAGAGACAACTGGGACTCCTCCTCAGACACCAGCCCCAGCCAGGTGGGACAATAAAAGCCTCCCCTCCCCTTGCCCCACCCTGCATCCTGTCCTACCACGGAGGGGCCAGGGCCGAATGGACCACAGAGGGAGGAAGAGGGCAGAGCTTGGGGCTCCCGCAGGCAGCAGCAGAAGCCAGAGGTCCCCCTGAAGCCGTTGCCTGCCCAGGAGTCTCCCAGAGAAACTCGAGGTTCCCAGATTTCTACCCAGGGGAAGCCCTCTAGTGGGGCTCCCTGCCGCCCTGTCTCCCAGGCTACCGCCTCCCTCACCCTCAGAGATGTACTTGAGCTTCAGGCACTGGTCCCCTCGGGCCCCCGTGAAGTCGAAGAGCTGGCAGGGCCCGCGCAGGCGCCCCCCGTGGGGCTGCTCATTGGCCACGGCCCACTGCAGGGCACAGGGAGTGTTGTTGAGAAAGTAGATGCGCAGCTGCAGGTGGGACTGTGCCGGCGCCAGGGGCGAGCAGAACACAGCCAGCTGCAGCCATTTGCGGGCGTCCCGGCCCGCCGGCGCCTCCAGCACGCAGGTGTAGAGGCTGCAGAGAAAGACGGGGACAGGGACTGGCTCAGGGGAGGCTGGGACCCCAGTGCACCTGCCTCCTGGCTCCCACGGCCCTAGGAGCCAAGGAGAGCAGCGGAGAGCAGGTATAGAGGAGAACCGGGAGGGAGTCGGGCAGGTGGGGGACGAAATGTGAGTCAGGTCGCGGTGACCATCACCGAGTGGGGAGAAGAGCCAGAAAGCCCCCTCCGGCACGGGAGGGAGGGAAGGTAGGCTCAGGGCCACTGTGCTACAGCGGGGTCCCACACATGGCTGGCCCTGTTGCGCTCAGTGGGAAGGAGAGGCCGAAGGGCCCAAGATTCCGGAAAGACAGAGCTAAGGACAGACATGAGATGGGAGGGGTTCTTTGAGAACTGGAGGGAACAGGCTGCCCTGGACAATTCAGGGACAGTCCTGAACAGGGGCACAGGGTAGAGACAGGTGGGGATGGGACAGACCCTTCTAGACGGAGGGCTGGGGCAGTAGGTGTAGACAGGCGGAGAGACTGCCACAGGGTGCATAGTCTCCGGACAGGGTTGGAGTGGGACAAGCTGCCCTAAACACTAGGACAGAAGGACCGGGAAGGGCCACGGAGGGAGAAGGGATTTGTAGGCCATCTGGGACAGATAAGGGGCAGTTGCATACAGAAAGGTGAGGATGAGGCAGACCAAGACAACGGGCAGGAAGACTGGGCCGATGGGCCTACCTGAAGTGGTAGAGCTGGATGCGACACTCGTCCCGGGAGGTGTGGGCCCCAGGCCGCCCCAGGGGCCTCCAGGCCTTGGCATCGAGCAGGGTTGTGTTGCTGCTGTAGGTACGGGCATGGTTGGGCTCCTGGGCACAGTGCTTGAATGTGAGGGTGCAGGGCTTCAGGAAGGAGGCCCCATGGGGGCCACAGGCCACCACAGGGCTCACCAGCCCCTGGGCTCGGGACAGTGATGGGGCGTCCAACAAGTCCCACACCAGGATCAGTGACACCCGCTCCTGGCGGCCCACAGCCACAGCTCCTGGGGAGAATAAGAGTTGAGATGGGCCTGGCAGGCAGGCTCACCCCCAGCCCAGAAGGGGCCAGGCCACAGTGGGAGGGGAGGTGGGACAGGAGCCCAGGAGAGAGGGGGCCTAGCAGGGCACACGGGCAGGCAGTGTGCAAGGAGAGAAAGACTGTGAGCTGGTTTGTGGCGTAATCCTGAGCAGGTCACCCCGTTCGTTCCGGGGCCACCACACTAGCCCATACGGGACTAGTGGGAATTTGCAAGAGGTGTGCTTGCTCCAGGCATTTTCCTTTATTGAGAACTGTCATAACACACTGTTCATTACCACCAGGCACTTTACTTCCACCTGTCAGGGAGTTGTCATAAAAATATGCAATCTATCCATCTTTGGAGTCAATAAAGTCATACTAAAATAGAAACAATTTTCAAAATTACGGAGATGTCTATGAATGATACTCCCTTAGGCGCGACGCCCTTGTACAACGTGCAATGAAGAACTATAGGCTGAGAAGGGAGAAGGTGCTGTTACCTGGCGGGATAAGCAGAGAGATGCCCATATTCTGGAGCATCAGGCAGCCACCACGGTGATCCACCTCTCGAGCCGAAAACACCAACAGCTTGTGCATCAGCTGACGGATGATGGTCTGGCCTTGAGTGGGTGTGTGCAGTTCCTGGTAGAAGGCGGCCATCTCTGGCAGTGTGGCCGGCGGGCACTGCCTTGAGGACTCATTTTCTGGTAGGGGAGTGGGATGGCCTCCTGGCTCGTCTTGGCTATCCAGCTTCCAGCAGGCCCCCAGCAGCCAGCGAGGGCAGTGCCATCGAAGGCACTGGACCAGAAGGAGGGCACTTGCCACCGGGACCCCCACCAGCAGTAGCAACTGGGTGGGTTGGAAGGAACTCTCATGGGAGCACATCTGCCTGGTCACTCGATGCTGCCAGTTCCCCTGCACCCCTGGGCCAGCCAAGGCCAAGGACCTGGAGGAGGAAAGAGGCAGGGCCAGGTAAGCCTTTTCAATGTCATGGAGGCCAAGACTTAGTTTCCAACTGGCTGCAGTGAGAGGGCAAATTGTCTTCATTCCAGGGCATCCCTGATTAATACCTTTAACGAAACTTCACCTATCTTTGTGTTACTCAAGAACCTCTCATGGCTCCCCATGGCCTAGTACATCACATTAAACTCCCCTGAGGCAGAAAGAGCTTGGGTTTGGAGTTAGAGGATGTAAATTCAAGTGCAACCTTGGCCACTGGCTGAGCGAGTTTGTCACATTGCTTACTGTCCCTCAGTTTCTGCATCTGTCGAAATGACCCTCTTGATCTTCATAGAGAAATCTTTAAGTGGAAAAGCAAGTTACAGAGAACTAGACATCCTCCGATCTCATTAATGTAAGTAACAGAACTATATACAAGATTTATAGGTATATATTTGTCAATCACAGAGAAAGGTCTGGAGCAGTGCTATGCAGTAAAAGTATAATGTAAGCTGGGGTGCCCGGGTGGCTCAGTCAGTTAAGCATCCAGCTTGCGATTTCGGCTCAGGTCATGATCTCATGGGTTATGAGATCGAGCCCCGGTTTGAGCTCCGTGCTCAGCGGGGAGTCTGCTTGGGATTCTCTGCCTCTCCCTCTGCTCCTTCCCCCATCACTCTTTCTCTAAAATAATTAAATAAAATCTTTACGTATATATGTGTGTGTGTGTGTATAATATATAAGTATATATATTTCATATATATGTAAATATATATATTTATTAAATGTAATATAATATATATAATGTAAGCCACAAATGTAATTTTAAACTTTCTAGTGGCCACAATAAAAAGGTCAAAAGAAACAGGAGGAATTAATTTTAATAATATATTTTATGTATCTAACCCAATATACTCAAAATATCACTTTGAGAGGAAATCAATATAAAATTACTGAGATATTTTACATTCTGTTTTCATACTAAGTCTTTGACATCCATGTGTATTTTACACTCACAGCACATGGCAGTTGGGACCTGCTCTGTTTCAAGTGCTCAGCAGCCGCCCCTGCTAGTGATTTCTGTCTGGGGCAATGCAGGTCTGAGAGGACGCACCCCAAACTATTCCCACCGGTCACAACTGAAACAGACAGGAAATTGAGAGGGTGGAAGGTGTGAACTAGGACTTTCAATTTTCTTAAACGTTTTTTTTCTGTATTTGAATTTTTTCACTCCAGGCGTGTATTTTATATTAACTGCGTAATTCTTTTGAAAAGCTATCAAAAGTTAAATAATAATTACCGCTCACAGTGATTGTGAGGATGGCATGAGATCATGGGAAAAGCATTTGCCGATGATAAAGCACTGCCCAAATATGTTTCTTTATGCCCCACCTACTGCCAGAAAGGTCAGAAGGTAGCTCCCAGGGACATGTGAAATAGAAGGAGAGTACACTAAGTTAAACGTGGAAGCAAAAAGAGAAAGAAAACCAAAGGTGGGAGCCTCCAATGAGGCTGGAAGGAGGCAGGGCAAAGGCAGCGCCAGCTGCCTGCTCACCTGGTTACCAGCGGGGGCCTCAGATTGGAACCTGGCCCTTCCAACAGCTTCCCCATACGGTTGCCAGAACTTCCTGAGGCCCTCCAGAGTCTACCGCCCTCATCCTCCCTTAATTTCCAACACCCTACACTCCTGCCAGGCTGGGGGCCTCACACCCGGCTAATTCCAGCCTCTGGCCTTTGCTCTAGCTGTTCTCCTCATCTGCCTCACCTACCCACCTGGACCCCTTCCTGCCCCTGCTCGACAGCGCCTCCCTGTGGCTCACCAGCCCTTGACACTCCCACCCCTCCGAAGTTTCTTGCCGCTGCCATCCCACCTTATGGAACAACCCTTGACTCTACGCTGTCACACGTGATTTTCCCACTCAAATGAACATTTTCTGAGCACCAGCTGTGTACCTCTCACCGTGGGAAGTTCAATCTTGACAAAGATGATGTAGCTCTCAGGAAGCTTCTGAGGGAATGTGATTCATTCGCTCTGTAGCCGAGTTCTGGGTGGCATAATATCCTCTTTCATAACCCTGGGGCTCCCCGTGGTTGATTCACGAGGGTCCGCACTAGAGAGGCTTCTGACATCCGTTCCTCCTCCACTCCCTTGGCTCACACCCCGACCCGGAGCTGAGGCCTCACCTCAAGCCTCCAGCTCTTTCCATGCCCACCTTCTTCCTTCCTTCCTCAGGGCCCATGAAACCCAAGCCCCTTTCCTTAGGTCCTCCCAGACAGGGGCAGAAACTCCTCTGTACCCTCAGGATTAAGGACTGGGGTGGGATCTATTTTCCCCCGTGTCCCCACTGAAAACGTAGACAGGGAGGAAGGTTTGGCTTTACTCCCTTTGCCTTAAAATGCAAACCTTGCAGACAGGGCAGCAGCGTGCTTCAGCCAAGCCTCTTGCAGGGCAGGCAAGTGAAGTGGTGAGTTGGAAAGGCCCCACATCTGGTGGGAAAGGGGGCTGGAGCAGCCAGCCTCCCTTGGTGCAGCCATTCCAAGAGGTCCTTCCACATGAAAGATAATTGGAATTATAACTGCAATTATACTGGTTATCATTTCTGGAGCTCTACTCCATGCCCACTGTGTCGGAGCACTCTGTGTGGTCCATCTCATTTGATCCTCACAGTAGCCTTGTGAGCTAGGTGTTATTTTTATCTCCATTTCCCAGATAAGGAAGCCAAGTGTTCTCCCCACCGTGGAGACGTATGGGAGGATATTAAGCTATAATTGAAGGCAGAGGGAAGGATGAACAGGGATGACGACCGTGTTTCAGAAACACTACCTTTCTCTCCCTGCCCCCCTTCCCCACCCCCCCAGGTCTCTCTTCCTTTCCACTTCTAGAGGAAGTGAAGTTGGAAGAGAAAGAAACAAAATTAAAGTAAAAATCAATGGAAAAACCTGAAAAGGCACATCCTCAGTTCCATGGTGCAGGACGCCCCCCACCCCCCGCCCACAAAGGCCCTCGTGGCTAGCTAACATGAAAGAAAGGAGGGACTCCGCTCTGTTTTTGTAGCAACAACCTTCCTGGGGCCTCCAAAGACCAGAGTCCAAATCCCCTCCACCCCAGTGGGTGGCGCAGCCGAGTCTCCCTGCCCAGGCTCCCAACCTGGAACAGTGGGCATACTGGTCCCCAAGGCCTCAAGGGGCCTCTCATGGGCAGCCCATTCATTAACTCTCCCCAGCTTGGCCCCTTTCTCCCAGGCTGACAACTCTCGGAGCTGCTTGGCCCTCACTCCATCCTCCCCTTAACCCTAGGAGAAGGAAGGGTCCTGAATCTACAGTAGGGCAACCAGATAAATGTAGCCTAGACCTTCCCAGATCCATGCCTGCCTCCTTACTACCCATGGCTCCAGTCTGCCTTGCCCCGACCCCAGATTATCCCAGGTCCCCCAAGACAACAGTCCTTTAGAACGCTGCTATCACCTGTCCCTCGGGAGTTGCCTCCTCCAGCACAAAGATCTGGATTCCTGCTGCAACTCTCTGCTCATGTCCTTTGAGGCAACTCTCAACCCTTCTCCCACATCACTGGTTCTTACCAAGCCTACTCAAACCCTGCTAGCTCATTACTGAAACACATAAAAAGTACCAGGATGGATGAGCCCAAACCTGCCATGGGCAGCGTTCATCAGCATAGTCTACATTTCCATAGTGCATACAACTGTCTCCCAGGTCCTCACACCCACTGGGCACTTGCCCTCTGCCATCTCCTCCTCCAGCAGAGGCTCTCCACACTCTGGTTAAGCTAGCCTGGCTCCTCCCCTGAGCCCCAAGTGGCTCCATTGCAATGCCCACCCCACCCCCAGCGGCCCCAGGGGGTGCTCACCTTACCAAGTAGGTGCTCCCAGAGGTTGCCGGCTTGTCCAGGAACAGCAGTTCCTTCTCTGAGAAACAGAGAGGTCAGCCAGACCTGGTCGCCAGGCCAGCAGACAAGTGGAGGTGGGCGGGGAATCCGGGGAGGAGTGGCCCAGAGCTTCCCGGCAATGACCTGCCTCCCAGCGCCCTCAGAAGGGGTGGGGGAGTCTGTCCCTGTCTATTGGCAAAGTCCAGCCAAGGCGTGGGAGTAGCTGAGGATCCCAGAAGTCAGTGGACTCACCAGTCTGGGTCTGGAAGGGAGGGGACAGAGAAAGAGAAAACCTGGGTACAGGTGAACCCCTCCCTACAATGCCCTCTGCTGGTGAGTGGCTGCCTCAGCCAGAGGCTAGGGAAAGGGCAGAAGGTAAGAGGAGGGAGCCCTACCAGGAGCTTCTCAAAGGACCGCGTGCACACAAACCCCACGAGGGATAGGGTGAAAACGGGGGTTCTGATCCCACAGGTCTGAGCTGGGGCCTGAGATTCTGCATCTCTAAGAAGCTCCCAGCTGACGCCAAGGCAGCTGGTCCAGGAGCTCAGACAATGCCTAGTCGCACCCCTCCCCGCACAGAGATGAGAGGAGGCACCGGGAGGGTTAATGACTCACAAGGTGCTGGCAGCATCAGGGTGTTCCCCTATCTGCTCCCTGCCCGCACTCAGAGTTGGCAGGAACCCTGCACTTGGGGGAGAGCAGACTTTGGGCTGTTTGCCAACCCGAGTCCTTTCATAGAAATTCTGCCTCGGAAAGATAGTGCCAGTGGAATGAAAGATCCCTGCAGAGATGGATTTTTTTTCAGCTGTTTGCTGTTGTACTCTTAGCTCCTGGTACAGCCTGGTCCATAGCAGGTATCGAATAAAGACTGTTGTTGAATGAATGCGTGGGCCCACTCAGAGAAAAGAGGATATGTTTTGGATCCCAGACTACGGACACTGAACACAGGTGACTCCTCTATTGGCTGTGTACTCTTGGGCGAGTTACTCGACCTCTCTGAGCCTCCCTTCCCTTGTCTGACGAATGCAGACAATACGATCCACCACGTGAGGGAGAAGCATGGTCAGTATTGAGCTAACAATCGTGAAATGCTCACCACAAAATAGATGCCCAGTAAGTGGTAACCGTCGTCATGGCGGGCACCGCGGGCTGGCCTCCTGCAGGCGAGGACCACAGGGAACTCCCCAGCCCCCCAGGTAGCATCTCATAGAAAATAAGTAACTGCCACTGCTTTCACCTCAGTTAATGATTGCCCAGCCTCTTATCCCTGACTGCAACGCTCCCCCTCGCCCCCCACTGCCTTCCCCAGAGTAGAGGCCAGAGGATGGGACAAACACCTCCCAGGGGTGCCTGGGTCCCCCAAGTGGAGAGATGGGGCAAAGGAACTATGGAGAACCGCCAACCTGGGAAGGGGACCTCATGAGTAAAGGACGAGCAAGGAGGAGGTGCTCAGAACTTTTATAGGGACGAAAAGGGCGGGTGTTAGTCTTTGCTGGACAAGGCTCTGTCTGAGTCACACAGGAGGCTGCTTTCTCCTCTGAGTCATGAAGTTAGAGGGGTTTGTGAAAATCTGTCAAGCTCAAGTTCCAAGCCGGGAAGGAGCATGCCAACTAGACTATAACCAGAGGCTGCGTCCAGGTAGCGTGAACTCATTTCCCAGCTGCTGGTGCTTGCCTCACTTGGGGATAATCCCAGTTACAGGAAGGTCCTGAGGAAATCTGAAGGTCCCCACCACCCCTGTGGACATAAAGCCAGTTCACGGGATGTGGAGACCACAGGCTTCAGTAGGCTTGCAGCCTGGGGCTGAGCTGGTCCAGGGGATCAGGCTCTTACAGAGCCAAAGCCTCAGCCGTTCCATCAAGGGGCCTCCTCCAGAGGCCAGGTCTAGCAGAACAGGGGGACCTCTCCTAAAAGGGCTATGTAGACATGCCAGTGCCACCACCCTTGTCATTGGAGAAAGACAGGCCAGATGGGAGCCTCACTCCGCCCTTCTCCCATCCCCCACCCTCCTCTGCTTCGCACACAACGGATATCATCGGGCACTCGGCCTGGGAGGTATGCTGCCTGAGGTAAGGGGAACTCAGGTCTGGGAATAAGGAGGCAGCAGCAGGAGGATGGAGAACAGGAGAAAAGAGGACAGGGGGGTGTGGGAGGAGCCTCCAACACTGGGCATAAAAACAGAAAGAGAGAGAGAGACAAGAAGGTGGTGATGAACGGATGGACAGTGAGGAGCAGAGAAACAGAGAGATGAACAGGCAAGCAGGCCAGTCAGCCCTGTCCCTGGAACCTCCAGGATGTGGACAGGGGTCGTTGACAGGAAAGGATGGAGTAGGCAGTCACTGCAGGACACTGAGAATCACCACATCTGTCTTCCTTGCCATCCTGGCAGTCATGGGGAGGAGGCTGAAATATCATGTGCAAATGAGAACGATATGCGGTGGGGGGCCTTGCCTGGAAGAGGGTCTGTGCCTTGTTCCACATGCCGGTGACGTCCAAGGCAACATGCAAATGAGTGTGGCAACTTTTTAATCAAAGACCAGGCAGTTGCTTCCTTGAGAAGTCAGTCCGAAAGAAAGCTGAGCACTTGTGTTGGTGGCTCGGACTCTCTGGAAGTGGAGGGGTGGAGGAGGGACCTCCCCAGGCCCTGAGGGACAGGCGAGACCTAAGGCTTCAGAGAAAGGAGCCCAGTGTCACTCAGCTAAGTTCGAATTTGGGCAGACAGGCGAGACCTAAGGCTTCAGAGAAAGGAGCCTAATGTCACTCAGCTAAGTTCAAATTTGGGCAGCAGCTCAGGCTGGGTGGGCCTCTTGGGTCTGCCAGTCTGGTGTGTCGAGATAAGCCTGGGGGCAGATGGGCTGCCCCATTCTTGACTAGAGAAGACCCCCAGGGAATCTCTGGCTCCTGCCTTTCTGAACATGGTCCTTCTAGGTGGGTTAGATCAGCTTGGCTGAGTTCAGCATAAGGCAGCGTCCCTGTCAAGGGCCTGCTATGTACCTGACCAAGTGCAACCCACTACGGGAGGCAGAAAAGACAATCATACCTAGACCTGAGCTCTAGGAGTCAGATACACGATGGGGGAAGGAGGCTTGCACTCAGAAGTAATTATAAACACCGGACAGTATCTTCTGAGTGCCAAGTGGGTGGTGTGGAGAAAATAAGTCCATGGAAGCCAGAGAAAGGGCAAGGCAGTGTGAGCTCCCAGGATGGGAGCTGGCCCATGGTGGGGAGAATGGCATCTCTTACCAGACCTCCCATGAGGGACTCAGGCCAGGGAACTGTGTCAGGTAGGAGGTGGAGACAGTCAAGCAGGTACAGGGAAAGGACTAAGAGGGAGGCCCACCACCATCGTGTTGTCTGCCTTCCTAGATTTTGCCTCTGTGAGGGGAATGCAGCCTCAAGGCGCCATCTTTTTGGCCCTTCCCCACCTGGGGCCCATCCTGCTCTGGCTGCTCACCCGTCATCGGATGTCTGGTTGGTACGACAACCCAAAGAAACCGCCCTGGTGCCCACCTCACAAAGTCTTGTTGGCAGGGTGGATCACCATCTACTTTGTCATGGGGTGAGCACCCATTTCTCATACCATGGCCCTGGTACCTGCTAGGGTGGGAACAAGGCCCCCCGTACCTGAACTACTGCTGCATGCTGACCTCCGAAGGGATGGCACGCCATCTTGCCTCTTATGGTGGGTCCCCTCTGTGCTGCCTAGAATTCCAGCCAGCCATGTTCCTCCCCCTCTCCAAGTTTCCCCATTGCCTCCCACCACCTCCCCGCTGGCCCTCAAGTGATGCTTAGACACTCTTGCTCCCATTTCAGCCCACACGGCTTCCTTTAGGTAACCAAGAGTCCTTATGCCAGAGGACTTCCTTCATTTGCCATGAAACAGCCTCCCTCTGAGTGTTCTGCCACCATCTCTCCACAGCTATGCCTCCTACCTGGTGTGGAAGGACCTGGGAGGGGGCTTTGGGCGGCCCCTGGCCCTGCCTCTCGGCCTCTATGCTGTGCAGCTCGCGGTCAGCTGGGCTGTCCTGATTCTCTTTTTCGCAGCCCACACCCATGGTCTGGTAAGGCATGCAGTGGAAGTAGTGTAGGAGCAAGTGAGACCACCGGGGCCCCCCCAAAGCAGATAACACAGTAGACCAATCGAGTGCAGGCAGGTTAACGGGTGGGCAGACTTCTCTGAGCTCCAGTTGAGTGCCCAGACCTCAGCAACTTGGCTCACGGGGTCCAGGGTGCTGCAGGAAAGCGGAGGGTTCAGTTCTCAGGGCAGCCTGCCTGACTGCCCTGCTCCCCCACCCCCCCCACCCCCCCAGGCCCTGCTGCACCTGCTACTACTCTACGGACTGGTGGTGAGCACAGCGCTGATCTGGCATCCCATCAACAAGCTGGCCGCCGTGCTCCTGCTGCCTTACCTGGCCTGGCTCACCGTGACCGCTTCCATCGCCTACCGCCTGTGGAGGGACAGCCTCTGTCCAAACCATCAGCCTCAGCCCATGGGGGAGAAGAGCGACTGAGGCACCAGGGACAGGAGAGGAGGGAGGATGGCCAGGGGAGGGGTAGAAGAGAACACAGGCAGGGCTGTGGGGCTATTCGGGAGAGAGGGGAGGAGGGGGACGGGGGGCCAGGGATTGATGAATCCCTGAAGATGACGGCCCAATGCGGTCACTGTCCTGGTTCCCCTCGTGCCAATTTCCATTCGATTTCAGAAACGGAAAAGGGGGGAGGGGAGCTTATTTTACCACTTAATATGAATTAATTAATCCTGTATTAATAAAGTAATTTAGTAATATCCATTAATGAAATCCTTTACTAACTTTGAGGGTACGATGTGAAGTGCCTATCTGGGAACACGATGCCTGGGGCTGCAGAGCAGGGTAGACGCGTCTGCGCATGTGTGGGAGTGCGTGTCTGTCAATGCGTACAGGAGCGCGCACGGCCAGGGGAGGGTGGGCGCGCCGTCCCCGCCCCACCCGCGCGCCCTCCGAATAGGGCTGGGATATTTAGGACTTGGATTTTCAGTTACCTGGAACACAATGTCTTTTTGAAACGTTCTATAAAAGCAAAACGGAAAAGTAGAGTAAAAAAAGATACAAATTATACGTGTCAGGTTTATATATTTTATTTTAGAATAGTTTAATGTTATTTCGTTGGATTTTAATTAATATATTAATAACAATAATATAATATGTATAATATAGATCATATTATATTACAGTTATTATAATATTATACTATGGTTATGCAATATATTATACTGTACTTTATATATGTCATATTAAGACCTTATGCGATTATCTCTGATAAGGAGGATTATAGCTCATTTTTTATTTTTGTTTTCATATATTTTTTATTATTAATTTTTTAAAATCAATTAATGCCTATTATAATAAGAAAAAACATTGAGAAAAAGAGATGAACCCCTCAGTGCTGATAAGTGATTTCAGCAGGAGCTTCTTGCCCAGACTTCTCTCTTTCTACGTCTTCTCATTGGCTTCTTTATTTTTGTCTCTTCTCTACTATTGTTTTGTTCTCCTCTTGTTTTAAGGCCCTGGTGGTAGCAAGGGTAGCAGTGACTGCCCCTGGGGCTGCCTCCCCAAATCCCAAACAAAGTCAGCTAGAAGGCCCAGACACCCTGCATAGGAGATTTTGAAGAAATTGACCACTCTCTAGGGATGGAGCTGGGCATCAGTGTTTTTAAAACTCCCCGGGGCCTCCTGCAGCCCACCTGAGAACCACTGCCGAGTGCATCGCAGAGCCACTAGGGAGCTTATTACAACGCATGTTCCTTTGACCCCACCCGTGCGTGACCTAAGAATCAGAACTTTTAGGGTGGGCTCCAGGTATCTTTATATTTAACAAGCTCCCAGCACTTGTGTCAGCTTTCACTAAAATTTGAAAGCTCCAGGTATGGATGGTCTCTCGGGGCTCTTTTCACTTTGACAACCTGTGATTCTGTGACCTGAGTTCTGGGTGGAGAACCAGCTATGACCTCTCTGGTGGGGGCCAAGGACCACACAGGGAAGAAGCCAGAAGGACATCATTCAAGGAGACTGGCTCTTTCTGGAGCTCACCAAAGGAGAACAAGCAAGAAGGAATCTGCATCCTCTCTGCCTCCAGAAAGGGCATGCTCTGCCCAGCCAGGCAAGTCAGGTACCCCCACCCTTGTATCCCCAGTCCCAGTGCAGCCCAGAGCACAGAGCAGGTATTCAGTTATCTTTATTGATTGGAAAAATGAACATTTCATCCAATTAAAAGAAAATGCTGACCAGCACCCCACCAACACCTGCAGGGGACTCTGGACCCATTGAAAAAGCCTGTGTTTGGGGAAGGGAAGGGTCTTCATAGTTCTTGAAACTTCTCAGGTGGTTCTAAATGATCAGCCTGATTGAAACAGCTACCGGTGTGGTTCTCAAAGTGTGGCCCAGTGACCTCCCGGGGCAGTTGTCGGAAGGCCTGGACTCCAGCCCAGCTCCAGACCCACAGAATCAGGTCATCTTGGGGAAGGAAGGCCATACAGTGCAATGGTTTGCAGTTCTGGCCCTGGAGACAGGCCAGCCTGGGCTTGGTATGGACTGTCATTTACTAACTGGTAACCCAGTGCAACTGACTTCACTGTCTGTACTTCATTCTTCTCACCTGTGCAATGGGGCCCCCCTAGAATTGTTGAGAAGAGATGAGATAATCAGTTAAAAGAGGTCTGGCACAGAAGAAGTGCTTAATGCCTGTTAGCTGTTCTAGGAGGGGAACCCGGAAGCCACCTGTTCA
The DNA here is from genome assembly GCF_004348235.1 of Phoca vitulina. Classification (NCBI taxonomy): domain Eukaryota; kingdom Metazoa; phylum Chordata; class Mammalia; order Carnivora; family Phocidae; genus Phoca; species Phoca vitulina. Next base: position 41,694,862 of record NW_022589714.1, on the reverse strand, counting down.
CTAAGCATGCGTGGTTCTGATTCACATGACAACTGGAGACCCATCTTGCTCCAAGACCCCCAGTGGTATTTCCCTCACTTCCTAAGAGTGGGGAGAGTGAGTGACCTCTCCTCAGGTCTGTGGGCTAGCCTGACCAGTGTCACACGCACAGAATGACCGGCTTTTTATGGTGCACGTTCAGGTGGATTTTGTCTTCACCTCAATCAAATTTTCTAAAGCTGCTTTTAGTTGAATTTATAACTTCATTTATATGTATAACTGTTTTAAACATAGAAACATAATCTATAAATACCAATTGAGGGTGGGCTCAGAGCCACCACGCTGCATGGGTTCTCATCCCTTCTCCCCTATCAGTGGGTGACCTTAGACAACTGAACACCCCAGAGTTATTTGTCATTGTCATTGTCATCATCGTCTCATATAGGCAGCATAAATATTTGCTACTAATTTTATTTGTGTTGCCAGCAATTCTAGAAGCTTAACTGATGCTCTAAGAAGAGGAGAGTCAGCCCAAGCCCATTGCATGACTTTGCCCTCCCCAGTGCAAACTGATCCACAAACCCAGGCATCCAGATACCTCTAGTTTTGGACACTTGGCCCTAGAACAAAGCTTGATTTGTTCAACAGAGTGGTGTCCCAAGCCCTGGAATAACAAGACTGCCTGAAAGGGATGAGCCAAACTAAGGGGCTTCCTGGCTTTGAACAGAAACAGCCAGAAAGGGCAGGACTCCAACGACAAACTCTCATCCTCTGTCCCCAGAGTCATCCTTAAAATTCCCTTCTGCAGGGGCGCCTGGGTGGCTCAGTCAGTTAAAAGTCCGACTCTTGATTTCAGCTCAGTTCATGATCTCAGGATCATGAGATCGAGCCCCAAGTTGGGCTCTGTGATTGGGGCTCTGCGATCAGTGAGGAGTCTGCTTGTCCCTCTCCCTCTGCCCCTCCCCCCGCATCACGTGATCTCTCTCTCTCTCAAATGGATGAATAAATAAATCTTAAAAAAAAAAATTCCCTTCAGGGCTCCTGGGTGGCTCAGTCGGTTAAGCGGCTGCCTTCGGCTCAGGTCATGATACTGGGGTCCTGGGATCGAGCCCCACGTCCGGCTCCCTGCTCAGCAGAGAGCCTGCTTCTCCCTCTCCCTCTGCCTGCCACTCTGCCCACTTGTGCTCCCTCTCTATCTCTCTGTCAAATAAATAAATAAATAAATAAAATCTAAAAAAAAAAAAAAAAAATTCCCTTCTGCACCGCTCCTTGGTTCCTGAATGGGAGCCTTTAATCCCCCAGTCTCCCAATCTGCCTGAACCCCTTGTCCTTTCCCCACCCCACCTCCCAGTTCTGAGCCACACCTGATGATGAGCACACACTGCCCTGGGCCCCTCCTAGATCACCAGTTACCTAGAGTTGTGCCTGAGTAGAGTCAGAGCTGCCTCCTGTCTTTGCTAGATGTATCCTGGGATCCCACCATCCCAGTCGTGTGTGTGTGCTTCTCTGTCCTTGGGTGGTAGTATTCCATTTGCCTCTGAGTGGGCACATAGCATGTGAATATGATTCACTGGGTGGAGAGTGGCAGGGAGGGGGAAATGAGCTCCTCAAGGGCTGTGCAGTCCCTCCCACCCCCGGTGTCTACAGAGATGGAGAGCTGCACCAGCTGGCATAGCACCCCCAGGACGTGGTACGTCTCTTTCTACTGTATATTAGTCCCTCCTTCCCTGCCTCGAACCCTGCATTCTTCCTCCCTTTGCCAAGTCTGCAGAGTGGAGCCACACAGGGGCAAGGTGATGTGGGGAGACTGATAGTGGACAAAGTTTGGTCCGCTGGGCTGGGAGGGAGCAGAGTGCAGACAGTGTTTTCTCAAGGCGTCCCTGGCCCCTCCTTCCCATGGGCAGGTAGAGGTGATGCCCGGATGGAAGGAAGTGTAAGGCCCCCGGAGTGTTGCCAGGCCTGGGCCAGGGCTCCAAAATCTTCCTTTGTGGTAGCCACATCCATTCGATCTCCTGGAATTCTCCAGCACCCCAACCTGAGTTTCAGAGTCCTCCTCCTTCTTGTAGCTCTGGAAAACAAGGACAAGACCCTTTTGTTTTAAGGACTTATTGTTGATCCTCTTTAGTGGCAGGCAAGTTACCTACTCACACAAAGCCTGACTCTGGTCGGGACCCCCTCAGATCCGGACCTCCCTCTTTTATGCTCAGGTAGAGTCCCTCGAGGCCCCTTCTCTCCTCCGAGCTTTCAAGAACCCTCACCCACTTAGGCCCACTCTGCTAGCGTGCAAACCGGGACAGGCCCTCTTTGTCACACCAGGTGCCTCAGTGGTATCTCTTCAGCCTCATTCGTCCCTCTACTGTCTGTATCTCCAAGATCCCCCAGCCCACACGGAAATTATCTGCCCACAGGAGCACCAAAGAAACCCCTGTCCCCTGTACCTGCACCTGCTCTACACACTGAGCGTTCTAAGCACTGAAATTCTCTCAAAAGTTGATTCAGTTTATCACGTTCCCTTAGTATGTTCTTTGGCCCTGCAAACACCCCCTTCAAAGAGGAGCACTATTAGTCACCTTCATGTGCACGGTTCTTATCAGATCACTTTCCTCAAAGCCTCGAAGTGCCTGCCGCAGGAGCCAGGCGGTGCTGGGAGTAGCTGACAGAATGGAGGACCACGGTGACCAGGACTAAAGTCCCGCTGTCACCATTTTCCCCTGGGGCAGCATGTTCTGCCTGGCAAGCCAAGCGTTGCGTTCTGCACAGGAGGATACTGAAAACCCTGGCCTGCCCTGTGAGTCTAGTGCCTTCCCTGATCTCAGCCTTAGACCTCTGGGAGACCCTGGGTCCCCTCCCCCCACCCGGCCAAAGCTCTGGACACCTCGTGTTTATGTCAACAGAACAGTTGCTGGAGGGTGCAGGCTTCTGCCCGCCAGGGGGGTGTCTGGTGCCTGCAGCCCGTTGTTTGTGTACCTCGTCTCGGTAGTGACCGAGGGACGGGCACGCCCGGGCTGGGTCTCTGGGGCAACGCACTGTTGGGGTCCCAGCTGTTCCTGCACATAAAGCACCCACTCCATCAACGCGCTCCCGAGGTGTCTTCTTTCACAAAGTGAAAATTTAAACCTTCCCCTGGTGAGGCTTCTATTTTCCACTAGGCTCCTCCTGGCCTCGACTCCCTTCCCAGTGAGGGCAGCTTGGCATCAGGCTGAGACCCAAGGAATAGCTGTGCCTGGCCCTGGCCCTTACTCCTCAGCCACCTCCAGAACATCCAAATGTTTTCTGAAATGACCCTGGGAAATGGGACCGGGAGAGGCAGGCTGCAGCTTCTCTTGGGCTTAATCCTGCTGCTTCCAGCCACTGCCAGAGAATGGGGCCGAGGCCTGCAGAGGTGGATTGGGAGAATCCCCTTTTTGGTTTCCATCCCCACTCACCAGCTGCTTTGTCTCTATACACCCGTATCCTCTACACACACACACCACACATACATATATACCTGTGCACGTGCACCCCTCACATACTGATTGCTTCCAGAGCCAAAGTCCCTGAAGAAGGCCTTCCTCCCCTAGACCCCTTCCCACCCCCGCCCTCCGTCCTCGAGCCTGGCCGCGGGGGTCCTGGTAGCTGTAGGAGCTGAATGGTGAAGGGGCAACGGCATGACTTGCAGCACACGGCTCTGCTCCATTAGCTGCGTGACCTTGGCCAAGTCACTTAAGCTCTCTGGTCTCCAATTCCTCACCAATAAAATGAGAATAATAGTAGTACCTACGCCAATATCCTCATGAGGAGTAAATGGGCTAATTTACATGACCTGCTTAGACCAGTGTCAGGCCCCCAGGAAGGGCTGTGCTAGTGTCAGCACTCCCTGTTCCTGAATCCCAGGCAGCATAACACAGTTGGAAAAGCCTGGAACTTGGAGGCTGGCAGACCTGGGTTCAAATTCCAGCACCCCCCAGACTCCTACTGTGACCTTGAACTAGATACCTTATTTCTCTGTCTCCTCCTCTGCAGGGGGGGCAAAGGGATAGAAACTTACCCTAGTGTTAACAGGGGGGTTGGGGAATGCCTGCCCTAAAGAGTATAGCGGCAGCTGCAGGAGGGCAGAGCCAAGCTCCTGGCACCTGATCCCCAGATTAGCTGCTGCACTCTGGGGCCAGCAGGGGAAACTGGTAGGACTTGGAAAAGAGAACCAAGGACCAGCCAGGAACCAGGCCCCCAGGAGGTGCCATAAATAGCCAGAGCTAGTTCAGAGGGCCTCCAGGGATGGGGGGGGTGGGCAAGGGCGGGGGCTGGAAAGGAGCAGTGGAAAAGGAAGTTGTCAGTTATCAGTCCAAGGGAGGGCCCAGGGTGCGCTCCCAAGTGTCAAAGGAAAAAGTATATGTGGGTGTGGTGGGAGCCAGGGGTCACCTCTTCAGAAAGGACCAGCCTGGGTCCACCTCTGCACCACCTCCCACCATCACTCAGAGTCAGGAAATTTTCACGACACTGTTCATCTTCACTGTTCATCTTCACCCCCACAGGAGCCAGCCTTGTCTCCTCTTCTCATTTCCATCCCTTTGACCATCCTGGACAATAACTCAGATGGAAGCACTGAGCCCCAGAGATGCTTAGTGATTTGGCCAAGATCACACAGTGAATCAAGGCTGAGATGGGGACATGAACATGGATTTATTTTTTTCCCTCCCAATCCTGGGTTATACATGACAGCCAAAATATCAGTGCCATATTCCCAGTCCTCGGGGCGCCTGGGTGCTCAGTCAGTTGAGTGTCCTACTCTTGATTTTGGCCCAGGTCATGATCTCAGTGTTGTGGGATCCAGCCCCCCATCAGGCTCCACGCTCAGCAGGGAGTCTGCTTCTCCCCCTCTTTTTCTCCCTCTGCCCCTTCCCCCGGCTTGCTCTCTCTCTCTCTAAAAACAAGTAAATCTTGGGGCACCTGGGCGGTTCAGTCGATTAAGCGTCTGCCTTCAGCTAGTGTCATGATTTCAGGGTCCTGAGATGGAGCCCTGCATCAGGCTCCCTGCTCAGCAGGAAGCCCGCCTTTCCCTCTCCCTCTGCCACTCCCCCTGCTTGTGCTCTTTCACTCTCTCTCTCTCTCTCTCTCTCTCTCTCTCTCTCTCGAATAAATAAAATCTTTAAAAAAAAAAAAAAAAGAACCTGTCCTCAAGGAGGAAATCTTTCCCACAGGAGGAAAGGATCCCTCCTCCTCGATTGCTTCCCCCCAGACCTTTGACTTGGTTGTTCCAAGCCCCTCACTGTGGCTGTGACCCGGAAGTAGGAGAGGGACAAGCACGCCTATACCACTTTAGACATGTATTCATCAGAGCTGGCTGGGTGCAGCCCTGGAGATAAGAATTATTCTCAGAGAACCTGGACTTAAATCCTTGTGTGATCTTGCACAAATCACTTCACCTTCCTGAGCCCCAGGTCCCTACTTGCAAACCAAGGCCAGTAATCCCCGCCCGCCCGTGTGAGACGTGTGAGGCCTGAATGCACTGATGCATGCCCAAGCGCCTGCTGAGGATGAAGACAGGGTGCTCCAGGCGAGGCTGTACCTCATGCATCTCTGTGTTCTCGCCATCTCCTACCGTGCCTGGCACGGCGATAAGTGTGGATCAAATAAAAGAAGGAGGTAAACTCTTTGCATTGAAATGTTGTGTGTTTGTGGATGACAATGAATAATGTGTGTCCGCGATATATCAGCGATCACTGCCTTTTCTTTGTGGACGCAGGCACTACTCCTACCACCCCGTGCTTGACACTCCTGGAAAAAACACCTGAAAACAATCATCTCGGGATAAGTGCTTTCAGCAATAAGCCTATTAGGTAGGGTGACCATATAGTTTATGGTCAATACCAGAGCGCTCTGGGGAGTGAAAGGGGCACTGGTAGTAATTATGCCTGGACGACAGGTAGAAACTATGACCATCCAGGAAGACCTAAATGCTTGGCCTCTTACTCACAGGGCCCTGTGCTGCTCAGAATTCTCTGGGGAGAGAGCCCCAAATACTCCAGACTGAGCTGACTCCTATTCTCTAGGCAGACTGTGGAAGGGTACCCTTCCTTTCTATCACCACCACCCAACCCCACTTGGGGCTGGGTTCCTACAGTTCTCAATGTTCTCAGGTTCCTCACTTTCAACCTCTGGGTGACCCTAACCCTAGCCTTCCACTGCCCTGAGAATGGTCTAGAGTGTTTGCACTGCCCCAAACATAAACACCTGTGGCTTCCACTAAGGATCCAAGATGTGAACTGCGAAAGTGATCAGTCCATCTTCCAATGCTATTTTAGCTCAGGGATTTTTCTAGGGGCTCCAGGTGTCTCTCATCACTTTCACAGGCTTATAACTGGTCCCTCTGCTTCTGCTCTTTCCCACCTTTGGTCTCTTCTCAACCAAGCAGCCTGGGTGATCCTGTAAAAATATAAGGCAGACCATGTGTTTCATCTGTTCAAAGACAATGGCTTCCCATCTCACTCAGAGAAAAAGTCAGGTCCTTGGCAAGTCCATAAGGTCCTACCTATCTAGCCCTTATTTTATCCTCTGGCCTTTCCTCCTAGGACTCTCCAGCCACACAGGTATCTGCTTGCTCCTCAAACACACAAGGAATACTCCCACCTCAGGGCCTTTGCACCTGTTCTTCCTTCCCTTGGACCACTTTCCCTTTACATAGCATATTTCCCTCACAACCTTCAGATCTTTTCCCAGTTGTCTGCTTTTCAAAGTCCTTCCCTGGCCATTCTATAAAAATACTACCCCACCCCTTGACACTTCTGTCCCCCTTACCTGCCTTCTCTCCTTAGCACTTAGCACCAGCAAATAGACTAGATAGATAGATAGATAGATAGATAGATTGATCACTTATCTTGTTTATTGTCCAACCCCCTCAAGCTCTGGGAGGGCAAGGATTTTCATTTGTTTTGTTCTGTGCCATATTCCCAATACCTGAAACAGCACCTGGCATATAGTAGATGCTCAACAAATATTTGTTAAATGAATAAAAGACCAACTGAGAGGAAACATATCATGGAGGTCAAATGTTCGGCCTCTGGAGTAAAAAGGCCTGGGTTCGAATCCTGACTTTGCCACTTGTGGCCTGTACGGCCCTAGGCAAGGCCCTTAACCAGTCTTTCTTTGAGTCCCAGTTCCCCCATATGAAACATGGGTTGATACAGATTGCCTCCCGGGGCTGTTGAGAGCATTAAGTTTGATTTCACACGCAAACCACGACCCTCACTGCCTGTTCTCTCTCAAAACCTCTGAGCTTGTAGATGGCAGTATTGTCACTACTGGAGGCTCAGGAACCAACCCAGCATTATGGGGCCATAACAGGCAAATTCGCACCTGTTCCCTTTAAGTAACGACTCACAGTTCTTATCCTACCCCGTCTCAGGACCCTCCTTTACTGAACCCACATCTCCCCAGCCGAACGGGTGGCGGGGGTTTCTCTGCAAGCACCCCATTCAACACAAGCCTCATCCTGCTTGCACCTCTGAGAGCATCTCTCCTAAATCTCAGGATGCCCACCCTCTATCCCTTTCTCCATACCCCCAGTGGAGCTGGAAAGGTTGCACAGGGAAACAGAGGGAAGGATATAAGGTGGAGGGCGAGAGTACGAATATACGTGTGAGCCGGTGGGGAAAGGGAGAGCAGGCCTTGCCATGCCCACCTGCTAGCATCCTGTCTTTGCCTACTGATAAACAGAGGATACTAGTGGCCAGATTTTCCACTCCCCCCATCCCGGCACCCGCTGTCACTCAATTAAAAAAAGATACAGGGCGAGGGCCTGGGGGAGGGGCGGAGGGCTCTGGTTATAAAGCCTGTGTGGCCCGGAGGTGAGAACACTAAGCCTGGCTTGCCCGGGGCCTCTTCCCGTCGTCCCCAGGCAGATTTAGCTGCTGACAGCTGCTTGGGACTCTGCCGCCAGGCCCAGGCCCCAGGCGCTCGCTGCCTCTCCTCTTTCTCAGTGACTGCGGAGCCACCACCCCTCCATGGCCCAGAAAGAAGAGGCCGCTGCGGCTGCTGCGGCTGCTGAGCCCGCGGCGCCCGCTTCCCAGAATGGTGAGGATCTGGAAAACCTGGATGACCCTGAGAAGCTGAAGGAGCTGATTGAACTGCCTCCCTTTGAGATTGTCACAGGGTGAGACCTGGGTGTGGGCCGGGGGCCTCCTCCCTAGAAAAGCGTGGGCTGCGGGCGGGCTGGGGGAATTCAGGATGGTCATAGTACGGGTCAAGGGCACGGTCCTGCCGCCATGAGCCTACCGTGTATGGTAGGGGCTGCCGCGGATACAGCTGCAAATCTCTCTTGGCCTCTCGGGCGACACCTACCACACCCCCTAACCAGGGGGAGGTAGGAGCAGCTCCTCGGAGGCAAGGCCCCAGAGAATGAAACCACCGCTCAGGCCTCCTGGTAGTGGGCTGTCATCTGCCTCTCCGGGTACAGGCTGTCTAGTCACAGGGAGTTGGGTAAGGACAGCGGATGACACAGACACATTTAAATATGGCCCCAAAGTACCTCCTCCCTCGACTTCTCTCCCTGCTGCTGAGAGGGCCTCTCCTCTCTCTGCATGGCTCTCACTCTTTCTCTACAGCTTCTCTCTGGAGTGGAAGATCCTAAGACAGGGAAAACAGATCTGCCCTTTCCCAAGGCTGAGTGAGAAGCATTTTTTTTCTTATTGAATTGAGTCTGCCCAGGGGTTCTCCACATCCACCCCCAGCCAACAGTAGTTACAGAGCAGGTAACAGTCCAGGGCCAGGAGCTTCTGGGCAGAAGAGGTATTCTGCCCTCAGCCACAGCCCCAAGGAGGAACAAGGACCCTGAGCGAAGGGTCTCCAGGCCCCAAAGAGAGGCCTATATACAGGGTCCCTCTGTCTTGCCCAGACTATGCCATCTCCAGGAATAAAACCAAGTTGTCCTTCTTCCTCTTCCCTCTCTGTTCCTTTTGCAAAGGACCCAGCGAAGTTCGTAGGCCAAGAATAAGAAGGGGATACGTAGGGCCACATTGCCTCCCTCAGCCCCAAGGCTTCCTTGATGGGCGTCTCCAGCAATGCCCACAGGCAGAGTAAGGTCCACACTAGGAGAAATTTCAGGAAGAATGGAGGCATGATGTTCTCAGGGGGCAGAGGAGCCCTGGGTGGCCCTCCGGACTTGCCTTTTGAAGCTTGGCAAGTGATTTTCCAGCCCTGGTCTCAGTTTTGTCATTTGTAACATGAGGAAGTTACACTAAGTTGATCCCTAAGGTCCCTTCCAGCTCAGACATCTTTTTGATTTCTAAGAGAACCTGAGGGAAAAATGCAACCTAGTTCCTGAGGGAAGAATTCAGGCAAGAGCCTGGACCTTGCGTTCACCCATGCCCAACCAATGAATGTCAACCTTGTCGTAGTATTAAAGAAGCAAGAGGAGCACAGATTAATATGGACCTAGGGAGAGCCGAGGGCTACCAGGCCAGGAGAGTCCGCAGTTCCAGTGGCTCCCTGTGGAAGGAGATCCTTTTCCTCATCCTAAGCCTGCTGGTCCATGCTGCCCTTGGTCACACACAGGCACATGCACACCCACCCTGCGCAGGGTTGTGATCTCCCCAGCACAGGGGCAGGATAGGTCTGGAACAGAATTAGACTACGTTCAACTAAACATGGGGGTTGGTCCTAATGGTCAAATCCTCCGATGCAACTTATGTTCGTCCAGGGCTCTATATTCACCGCATACTTGCACGTGCGTGAGCCCATTCAACCCTCAGCACCATGCTGGGAGAGGGGGGTTACATTATTGCCACTCTACAGAGGGGAAACTGCGTCAGGGAGATTGAGTTCAAGACCATAGAACCAGGTCTTCTGACTCCAGCCAAGTGTTCTTTCCACGGGTCTCTTACTCATTCCGGGTCCCAGATTCCCCAAACAGGGTTCCAGCTATCTCCATCTGTGAGGTAGTGGGGCTCAGAGGCTTCTCTGACCCAAGGCTCAGAAAAAGAGGAGCAGCAGGGCAGTTTTCTGGGTGCTCTGAGAGTAGTTCAGGAGGGAGGTGGAGCCCTGAGTGTTTCCTGGCCACAAGTAACAGCTGTGGAGATCTGTCTCCTGGGCCCCTCAGGGTAAACAGATGGCTTAAAATAGCCCAGAGGTGCGGCTGTGTCTGTGCAGGGACAGGATGAGGGAACAGGTTTCCCCTCCTTTCCTCTCCAGATGCCCTGGCATCACGGGGGTCAGCAAAGCAGCTCTTCTCCTAGCCTAGACTCCCAGAGGGGATGGGTCTGTCTCTCCTGCTCCTTGGTTTTGGGCTGCAAACTAGCAGAAGAGCCAGCAGCTTTTTGGGAAATAGTCGGAGGTGAGGAGGGCATACCAGGTAGGAAGAAGGAGATATGCCCCACTTGTGATCCTGGCTTGAATAGGGCACTCGGGATAGAAAGCAGACCAAAAACATTAACAAAATTACAAGGTAGAAGGTGCTAGAAAAAGGTCTAAAACTGCAGAGGTGTGCCAAAGCCAACTCACGATGACTGAGAATCAATTGTGTGCATCTCTTCCCAACTCTGCGTTCAGTGACGTCATGTTGGTTTTTTGAAATCTCCATAGTAGGAGTGTTTACAGAGATCAGCAAACTTTAGAAATCAGGATTTTCTTTCCTTCCTTCCTTCCTTCCTTCCTTCCTTCCTTCCTTCCTTCCTTCCTTCCTTCCT
>NW_022589714.1:41549789-41684215 GCF_004348235.1 Phoca vitulina | reverse complement strand
CCTTCCTTCCTTCCTTCCTTCCTTCCTTCCTTCCTTCCTTCCTTCCTCCCTCCCTCCCTCCCTCCCTTCCTGTCACAGAGCTGGGTGTTAAACCAGCACACCAAGGACAGAGAGAACCCTCTAAACACTAGAAGAAAAGTAGAGAGGGCTCAGGTTTGGTTGTGCTTAAGATTCAGCTCTGAGGGGTAAGATTTGAGGTCCAGAGAAGGCACCACCCAACAGCACCAGGCTTAATTTCTTGAGTGTTGACCATTGTCCAAATTCTGAGAGGTTGGATTACTCGACCTATCCTCCAGATGAGGAAACCAAGCCTCAGAGGGATTAGTAATTTGCCCAAAGCTAATGGATGGAGTAGGGCGTAAACCCCGGGACTGTCTGACTCCAAATCACCACACTGCATCTAGAAAAAAAAGCCATAAATGGGAGGTTTTTTATATTCAACAAATATTTACTAAATAGGAATCATTTATTTGCTGCCTGTTTTCCCCACTAGTATTTAACTTCCATGAGGACAGGGACTTTGCCTTTTAACTGCTTTATCCCTCGCACCAAGAATAGTGCCTAGCTCCTAATAGATACTTGCTAAATAAATAAATGAACTAATGAATGAACACCTATTTTATGGTAGCCTGTCTGCCAGGCATTAGGATAAGGAACTAATTGTGGGGAGGGCTTCTGGGAGGAGAGAAGTTCAGGATCTATGAAGAGCCAGCTGCCCTCAGCATAGAAGAGAATTCCACAGGTCCATGCCTGCCTCTCAGCTCGGCGTGCTTTAGGGAAGCTCTGGGGTACCAGAATTAGTTGTCTCCTCATCTTTCCATCCCAGTGATGAGCGACTATGTCTCTGCCTAGCAGGACCCCTGGCTGTGTGTTCGTCTTTGTTTGTCTCTAGTTGTGCTGCATACGATTTTGCATCACGCTGAACCTGCTAGCAAAGGGATTGGTATGGAAGAGAGATAAATGGCACAGGCTGTGACTGTCCTTTCAACTGCTTCTGTAGCTACCAGTGGTTTCCTCTGGTCACGTGGGAAATGCGGAGAGGATATGCAGGATTCAGAGGAGAAGGGACAGCAAGGAGTGGGGGACCTTCAACTCGGCTATTAATGCCACAAGCCCCTCACGCCTCATCCTGGGCTCCAGAGCATGCTGGGGAGGCTTGTTCCAGAAAGAGTAGAAGACAGCCACTGACTCTGGCCACCCTGGCCTCCACTGAGTGTGAAGACAGTGCCTCCCAGGAGAAAGGCAGTGGCTCAGGGCTTCCCTAGGGCCGAATCCCATCCAGAATTACAACCCAGGAGCCAGCAGCCTGGCAAACCCCATCTGGGCTCTAGAAAGTCAGGCTGTTAGAACTCTCTGCTTCTATCCTCCTTCTGCCTGGGCCCACTCCTCAGCATCCACTTTGCAAGTGGTCTGGAAAAAGGAGAAGGAGACCGAAACCATCAGATCTGCCTCTTTCAAGCAGATTTTGAGAGATCTGGCAAGGAAAGCTGAACCAAGTAAACACTCAGTGACCTGTGAGGAGATTTTTCCATCCCATGGATCATTTTGGAGCAAATGTTTCATCTCAGACCAGCTTCTACTGCCTTCCAGGTTGCTCTCTTTCACCGTATAGATTTATGCTTAGGGAGCGCAAATATTCTTTCAATGTGAACGTGAGAAAAATATATATCTTATATTTATTCACATCCCTTCTCCCTCCATCAAGTTGACCATGTTGTAAACAGTCTTTCCTAGAGATTAGGATTCTTGGTTTCCTGCCTAGAGAACTGCAAGGCCCAGGAGGCTGGGTCTCAGCAGATGAAGTGTGAGTGACCTATCTGCAGAAAGTATGAGGAAGGGGTGCTTGAAGAAGCGGGGGAGGGGGAGGAGTAGCCCTGTTGGTTTTGGTGCCTGAAGCAGTGACTGAGCCCAGGTGAAGAAATCTGCTACCAGTGTGTTTCTCTAGACCATCACTCCAACACACAGGCACATGCACGCCCCATTTCAGCAGGTTAAGGAGGGCACGTACTGCATGGAGCACTGGGTGTTATCCGAAAACAATGAATCGTGGATCACTACATCAAAAACTAATGATGTACAGTATGGTGACTAACATAACATAATAAAATAAAATTTAAAAAAAAAGAAAGAAAAAAGAAAACACCCCGCTGGGGGGCGAGAGTAAGGCTATAAGTCACTACGGTACTCAGGCATCATGCTACTAGGGAAAAAAAATGTTTGTGATTATCTGAGAAATTAGTGTCACTGTTTCCTTTCTTCCACTAGCAGGTATAACAGTGTTGACTTATTTTGTGATTCTATAAAATCACCCGAGATGGCCACGTTGTCCAGCTCCCTGGAGAGATTTCAGACCTTTTCCGCCTCTGTTCTCCTGGTTCCTCTCCAGGGCCTGGCTGTTTCAGCTTGTGGCAGGCCTGTGGGAGGCCCAAAGAACTTCATTTGACCTTTATGCTCCTTCTGGAAAACCAAGAAGCCCATTGAGAAGCCAAGCAAGCCCAGTTTTTGAGCAAGCCCAAAGGAAAGACTGCGAGCCAAGACGCTCCCTGACTTTCCTTTGCCCCTTGAAAGTATTTCCCTTCCTTAGGCACCTAGTCCAGAAGGCTCTCCTGAGGCACGGAGCAGACTATGGGGCTGCCAGCCAGAGGGGTGGGAAACTGGTATTTATAGAGAGGTGAACTTTCTTCCTCTCCCTCGGGTTTCAGGTTTCTCTGGGTCCTCTCCTCTTGCAAAGGGAAGAGGAGGAGGGGAAAACATCAGAGTTAAACAGAGGCTGGGACAAGTAACACCCTCAGATCAGCGAGCCAATTTGCAATTGCATGCTGGGCCAAATTCACGCTCTTGGCTGGGCTGTATTTGGCAAAGTTGGAGCAATGCTTTTGGGGGCTCCAGAAGGAAACCCGGGGGGCCACACAGGCAGCTTTGGGGAAGCCCCCAATCAACCACACAGTCATGAATACTTCCAAGGGTTTCGCCTGAGAATCCATCATACAGGTGGCTCTGGACTAGGCTTGGGGGCAGGGGGCGGGGGGGTGTCTGGCGAAAGGCCTTGAAAAGCATAAAGTGTTTGGGCAAGAAAGGTAAGCTCTGTGCTTCTCAGAGAAAAAAAGCCATTCCAGGAAGTGAAGGGACCATTTAGCAACCGGTAAAATCCAGGAGTGGTCTTGTAGGGTGAGTTTAATTGGGGAGAGCTCAGTGTAAGTGAACTCCCAACAGGGATTGAAATAGGAGAGGGGAATCATCAGGCCATCCATTCTTCCAAAATGTTAAGTAAATAATAAACACATCCAACTAGGGACAGAGGGGTTTAGAGAGCTAAGTATAGTATCTGAAGGAATCCTGGGGCCAGGTCCTCAAACACATCCATCTCCACAGTGGAAACTTAACTTGACAGCTAGAGATATGGAAACTTGGGTGGAGACAATTTTGTGATGGGGGCAGGGAGAACTGCAGGGAAACAGCTCGTGTTTACTCAGCTCTTTGGCACCTGCGGCTTATCCCTAAGAAGCCAAGGCTCTGGGACACCTGGGAGTTCCCTGTAGTCCTGGGAGTTAGAAAGGGAAGGCATGTAGAGAAGTAACAGTAGAGTTAACGGTTGCCACAGGGTATCTTCTGGGGCAACCTCAGAGATTACCTTTTTAAAAATTTTTTGTTTATTTTTAGAGAGAGCACATGAGGGGGGAGCGGCAGCGGGAGAGGGAGAGAGAGAGAATCTCAAGCAGGCTCCCCGCTGAGCATGGAGCCCATCAGAACCACCCAGAGGATTCTACAAATGTCAGTGCCTGGGCCCCACACCAACCCAATGAAATCAGAACGTCTGGAGGGAGCCTGACGTGGGGCTTGATCCCACGACCTCAAGATCATGACCTGAGCAGAAACCAAGAGTCGGACACTTAACTGACAGAACCACCCAGGCGCGGCCCCAGAGATTACATTTTTTAAAAAAGAAAACATTCAGGGATGCCTGGGTGGCTCAGTTAGTTAGGCATCTGCCTTCGGCTCAGGTCATGATCCCAGGGTCCTGGAATCAAGCCCCGCATCGGGCTCCCTGCTCCTCGGGGAGCCTGCTTCTCCCTCTCCCTCTGCCTGCCGCTCCCCCTGCTTGTGCTCTCTCTCTCTCTCTGACAAGGAAATAAATAAAATCTTTAAAAAAAAAAGAAAGAAGAAGAAAGAAAAGAAAGAAAGAAAGAAAGAAAGAAAAGAGAGAAAGAGAGAAAGAAAGAAAGAAAGAAAGAAAGAAAGAAAGAAAGAAAGAAAGAAAGAAAGAAAGAAAAAGAAAACATTCAGCATCCCCAAGCCGGTACTCAATCCCCTCCTCTCCTGTGACATTTTCAGTCTGTCCCTGTGAAAGCCTCCTCGTTCTCCTTGGCCTCCTAACCTGCAAAAGGCTTCCCTATTTTAGAAAGAGATGCAGACACACATAAAGATAAAAACAATCACCTCTGTTGCCCTCTCTATCCCCTTTTGAAACCTTGCTCTCTCCTCCTTCTTACTACTGAACTTCCTCCCAAACCTGGCCTTTTTCTGCTGGTTTCATTTCCTAATCATCCATCCCACCCTCGAAGCCACTGGACATAGTCATCACCAAATCTGGCCTCCTAAGATACCAAACGGGCTTGCTTCAGTTCACACTTTTCCCCAGCCGTGCTCTACCTGCTTAAAGCCACCATGTCATCTCCCGTGGATGTCACTTTTATTACAACTTTCTTTAGTCAAGGGCCTGTAACAATTCTCTGTTGCCTTTTGAATCAAGGCTAAACGTTCGAGAACCTTTGTCCCACGTCCTCCATGCTCCCTACGCATTTTAAAATTAGCGGTTTTCGAATGCTCTTAGCTAGAGTCGAGCTGCTAGATTAGAACCATCTGGGTGGCAGAGGCCAAGTCTTTTATGATTTTGAAACGACTCAATACTACTATACAAGCTGTATCATATCAAGGTACTCTCGGGTAGTCTGACCTCAAAGATAAAAAATTCTTGGACGTTTATCCTGTGACAACTCTTTCAGCTGCGGGAAAAGCCAGGCTTGAGAAGCAGTCAGTGGGAGAGCGCGGCACTGAGTGGTGGGCCACGCCACGCCTGAGGTACACCAGCGGTCAGTGGCAGGGAAGACAAACGGAAGCAGGAAATGTTCTGCTGAATCTTTGTCTTGCTCTATCAGGAGAAATTTTATTTGCTTGCTACTTTGTGAGATTACTATTGGAACACTGCTTTTCCAAACTGGCCACCTATTAGAATCATCTGGCAAGTTTTTTTAAAAATGCTGGTGCCTGGGCCCTCTCCAGCCGATCGGATTTCGTTGATTTGGGGTGGGGTCCAGGCACTGACGTGCATAGAGTCCTCTGGGTGGTTCTGATGTGTGGCCAGGTGAAGCAGTGACTGATTCAGAAATGTAGGAGTGTTCTGTGTGTTGGAGGGATGGTGGAGTGTTTGGAGACCCTCCCTATTGGGGTGACCGGAAGGCGCCACCTCCAAATTCTCTCCTCTCCTCCAGATAAACCATTCTGGATTCCGTCCTGCCTTTTTTTTGTCCCTGATGTTAGCCTAGGCAAGGCCTGCTCTGATAGGATGAGCCAACGTGTCCCCGAGGCACCGAGTTTGGAGAGCCGCCTGCTCCGGGCTGGTCCGAGGAACAGGAGCGCTCATCGCCCTCTCTTACCCCCTGTCGCCCTGCCCCCTCGGCCCACAGGGAGCGGCTGCCCGTCAACTTCTTTAAGTTCCAGTTCCGGAATGTGGAGTACAGCTCCGGGCGGAACAAGACCTTCCTGTGCTACGTGGTTGAAGCTCAGGGCAAGGGAGGCCAGGTGCAGGCCACCCGAGGGTACCTGGAGGACGAGCACGCCGCCGCCCACGCCGAGGAGGCCTTCTTCAACACCATCCTGCCCGCCTTCGACCCGGCCCTGCGCTACAACGTCACCTGGTACGTGTCGTCCAGCCCCTGCGCGGCCTGCGCCGACCACATCATCCGGACCCTCGGCAAGACCAAGAACCTGCGCCTGCTCATCCTGGTGGGGCGCCTCTTCATGTGGGAGGAGCCCGACGTGCAGGCCGCCCTGAGGAAGCTGAAGGAGGCCGGCTGCCGGCTGCGCATCATGAAGCCCCAGGACTTCGAGTACGTCTGGCAGAATTTTGTGGAGCAAGAAGAGGGCCAATCCAAGGCCTTTGAGCCCTGGGAGGACATTCAGGAGAACTTCCTGTACTACGAGGAGAAGTTGGCGGACATCCTGAAGTAGGCCACTGGGCCCAGCCTCACGTGAGTCATGGCGCCATGCTGTGTCCCTAGCCCTTCCCTTGAGTAGAAGGCTGGAGGGCCGGTGGAATGGGTGGTATGTTTGGTTTACCCTCCTCCCCGCCCCGACGAATTGCATTTCTTTTGGTTGGCTGTAAGAACATTTTAGGAGATCCCATTTCCTTTTCTCTTTCCTCTCAATTCCTCTCCCTAAACCTTTCTCGCTTCTACCCTTTTATATCAAACGAACTTTTCCCATACCTTGGAATACTCAAGGTTGACAGGAATCCGAAATCTCTGGTGAGACAGAATGACTTGCCCTGGTCAGATCTGGATGGTGCGAGGACCTGTGACTGAACAGCAGAGAGGAGACCTCACTCCCCTAAGCATGCCCCCATGGACAGGAGTCCAGACTTACTAACTCTGGACACCTTCTGGACATCCTCCTCCCACCCCCACCCCCATTTGCAGTCTTACTCTTCCAGTGCCCTGTAATGGAGGTTTTTCGTTCCTTCAAGGACAATTTTACTTATTTTTTTCATTTTTGGTACTTTTGAAAGTCCCCAGATGGATTTGTATTCAACTTATTTATTTATTGCCAGAGACGCTTTCATGTTTTCAAACAAATGGTTCCGCTTTGAAGGAGACCAATAATTTGTGTGAATGTATAATGCAAGAACATTTTTCTTACTTTGAGAAGACCTCAGAACAGATAGAAAAATGCTGAATTCAGGAATGGGGATATCACAGCAACATGTTCTTTTATGCAGGAATGTTGAAAGGGTTAAAAAGATGTTTGTATATTAGCAGCAGCTCAGAAGTAGCCTCCTACAGATACCAAGATGTGGAGAACTGGAAGTAAAGATTAGCTATTTAAGCAAATAATTAGGACACAATTAAGGCCAATTTGGCTTCTTGCTGAGGGTAAATTAGACTCTCAGAGAAACAGGCCGATTACCCTCAGGAAAGAGGGTAAAAGATCCTTCACTAACTTTTTTTGAGTTTGGTCTGATCTAGTTTGTTCCCGCAGAAATGCTACAAACAAGTCCCCTCACAAGGCCTGACTGATCAAAATCCTCCAGAAATGGAGAAAGGGTCTTTACCACCCTCTTCTCCAACTTCAATTCTGGAACAATTCACATATTAATAAAACATAAAGCAGCATGCTTCCATGAAGCTATTCAGTTTATTTCTGGTGTCTCTCACTCTTAATATTCTAAAGAGAAGAGGTTGGCTTCATTGACACGTTTTGGGAAATATCAATGTTCTGGAGCTTGATGTTGGCAGGTGTCTGCTACTAGGCATGCACACAGGGTGCCTGATAATTCTTCAGCTGAGCTTTCGCCAATCCAAGAAGACACGATTTTCATCCATTTCTTAAAAAAGCAGTGCCTATTCATTGAATTCAGTGGGAAGACGGTCAGGTCAGGTAATGCCACGTTGTACTCTGCTCACATAAAATAAGACACCACTCTGGTGGTGAGGAGTGGTAAAAACAGATTTTTAAGGGTGACCTCTGAAAATACAAAATTAACTTTTAAATTCCTTGAAGATTTTATTACTGTAGGTGTTATCACCGTCATTATAAACCCTACATAGACTCTCCAGAATGATGACTGGTAGCTTAATCTTAACTATAGTATAGTTTCTTCTTAAACACCTTTCAGAGCCATGGGCCACTTCTTCCAGCTGCCTAGCCAGCAAGGCCTCAGAGATGTGTTTGTATGTGTGTACTGTTGTTTTTCCATTAAGTCGAATAATTAGATAGCTAAATCTGCTATAAAAATTAAGCACTTCAAGGAGGATTAAAAGGAGCTTTTAATTTTAGATAATTGAGGGTTGTATTTTATGCTAATCTTTTTTTTTTTTTTTTTTAACACTTGTGACATTAAGAATTTATTTAGGTCGTAATATTTTCACATTATTTTGTTTTTAATCATTTGCAGTGTTCTGAGTAACACATTTAAACATTTTTTTATTTTTATTTTTATTTTTTTAAAGATTTTATTTATTTATTTGAGAGAGAAAATGAGATAGAGAGAGAGAGCATGAGGGGGTTGGGTCAGAGGGAGAAGCAGACTCCCTGCTGACAGCAGGGAGCCCGATGCGGGACTCGATCCTGGGACTCCAGGATCATGACCTGAGCCGAAGGCAGTCGCTTAACCAACTGAGCCACCCAGGCGCCCCTAAACATTTTTTTAAAGACATGAGATAATGGTGTGTTTTTTTGTTTTTTGTTTTTTAAGTACAACCACAACTATAAAGTAGAGGAACTTAAGAAGACAAAGACCCAATCTGCTTCATACACAGATGGGGCAATCTAATACACAACACAACATGAATCTTTCCAAACAAGTTTGCTAAGAAACAGCTCCCATGTTTAGTGTTAAAAATAAAGCAATCTTCTCATTTAGAAAAATCAAGACATCATTTGATTAATAAAGCCTGTTCTTCCC
The DNA here is from genome assembly GCF_004348235.1 of Phoca vitulina. Classification (NCBI taxonomy): domain Eukaryota; kingdom Metazoa; phylum Chordata; class Mammalia; order Carnivora; family Phocidae; genus Phoca; species Phoca vitulina. Next base: position 41,675,535 of record NW_022589714.1, on the reverse strand, counting down.
CCAGTTTTACACTTGCTTGTCTTCATTTAGAAACTGTAAATTCAGGAGAAAAGAACAGTTTTGTTATGGTATAAAAATCTTAGGAACAAATTAGAAATATTCAATTTTTTAACAAACAAAAATGTTTGCCTTCCCAAAATGTAAACATCCAGTAAATAAAACAAACATAATATTCCAGGTATAGAAACACCAGTAATTCGCTTATGAAAGAGGTGTATTTGGTGGTAACATTTTTGTTTAATATAAAAGCACTTTACCAAAAGAGTCTGACCATTATTATCTAGTCTTCCCCCTCACCCAGTTTCCTTATCTGAGTAGAAACTCATCAATTTCTATAGAATTTTGGCTATAGGACCAGGCCAAGGAAAGGTCTGAAATATCTAAGTCATTTGTCTGGAGAAAAGTGTTTTCTTGAGACTTGGAGGCAGTTATTCATCACTTTGCGCTTAAAAGCATTCCTCAGTGAACTTCTTCCTTACAGCCTTTAGAATAAAGCACAGGATCTGGGCTCCCGGAAGGGGTTGCTTCCAGCTGGAACACCTACCAGCAAGGCATCCTTGCAGGCATTCTGCATGCAGTACTGTTGAAGCTCTGCAGCTGCCTGCGAGACCTTGATCCTCTCCACGCCGGCCTCCAGCTTGAGCTGCTCCACCAGGCGCTGCAGAGCGTTCACGCTGGCCCCGGAAGACATGGCGGCGGCGCTGGGCTCCGAAGGCGGGGGAGCTGGGCTGGGGGAGCCACGAGGCCCTGAGCGCCAGCACCGCCCCGGGGCGGGGAAACTATTTTATGCTAATCTAAACGGAAGTAAAACAGATTAATCAGTTTGAGGAAAAGTCCACTTCCAAGTCAAATTATTTTTAAATAAAGTATTATTGGACATGTTCCACACTATAAGCCTCCTTCCATTAGTGTACATAACCGTATTATCTGGACCCATTAACATGCTTCCCTGTACTCTGAGTTATTCATGTTCCTGAAGGGAAAGGTTAAAATGTACCAAGTTAAAAAAAAAAAAAATTGGCATGAAATCAAGTTGTAATCTAAAAGCCCGAAAGAACAACTCTGCTTAATTAAAATACTAAGAAATGGGCGTTTGTTAAAGAAAATTTGCCTTATATTTCTTATTCCATCTTTTTTTTTTTAAAAAAAAATGACAATAGAATTTAACCATATATTTAACTCAAGGAGGTATTTTCTGGGGTTTTCCCTGTGTGAACCACACCAAAACATAAACACAACACACCTAACGCTGGGTAAAGTGGAAATCACAGGAGACTATGGGGGAGAAATTCACACTTGCTCAGAGGGCACACAGAAACCCTAGCTCAAAAGAAAACTCATTGTTTGGGGCCAGCGAGCTCTCGGTAACATGCTTTCTGTTTTCTCACTAAGGTCTGCCTGCTGCCACCAGGAGACAGCAGTGACATGTATGGCCATCTGGGACATGCCTGACTTCCTAATACCACTTGAGATGGACAACATTGGACACCAACCAATCCTAGTGCACAGGTCCTCCAAGGACTCTTAAGTATACTGCTCATGCTGTAAATCATTTAAGCCACAGCTCTCCCTAAGGCTGCTCTTGGGAAAGAGGAAAGTGAGTTACAAAGAAAGAAATGGCAACTATATATGGGCACCAGGCATCTGTGGGGCAGAAGGGCCTAATTATTCCCCCAATGGGCTGCTTGAGGCAAAGAACCTCAGACCCAAGGTCTGTGCAGATCTTTGAAATATGTCCAGAAATGCATTTTACGTGAAGTTGGATTTTTTTTAAGAAAAATAGCAACATTAATAAAAGAAGTGGTGTGGTTTTTCTGTGAGCAGGTTTTTTAAGGAGCTTGGGCATTTAGAAGTTACTATGAACAGTGAACAAGTCCTAGGAATAGGGATGTTCCCAGGCTATGAGCCAAGCCATGACATGAGAAAGTGGGAGGGCGGCTTAACCCAGGGCTTGTCTAGGCAACACAGGATACTAACTCTCCCAGGCCAACTTCCCACCCCAGTCTTGACCTTTATCAAATATTTTTTGAGATTACTTGTAAATGAGTGCCTTTTCCCTTCTCTGAAGACAAGGAATATGGCAGAGGGTGAAACGAAGGTCAGGGGAAATCTGTTATAAGATATCCATGTTCCCATTGCTACTTAATAAGCAATTAGCCACTTGATTAAGGAGAGGATAAGTAGGATTTCAACGTTGAGACACACCCTGTAAGATTAGTTGATGTGTGGTACTTGATGGTGACAGCAGGATGGTATCAAGTCTCCTTTCTTCCAAGGCTTGAGTCCTCTGTAGAAGCAAAACTTCATGTGCGAATTTCTGGGTGTTTGCCAAACTCTAACTAGGTTTCCAGGAATAATGTTGCTCATTCTATCAGGCCATGCCTCCTCTTCCCAAGCTTCAAGTGTGATAAGTCATCAGAATTTGACCCTAAGACTATCTGCAAATGACAAAGCACTTTATCATATCCCCACTGAGTCACAGAATTCCACTTACAGCCAGTCCTCCCCGAGACTAGACTTTGTTCAGAGAATCTTCAAGGCTCATACTCCACGAAAAAAATTAACCCCAATCCCTTTAAATCCTACAAAAACCAATGTTTTGAGCCAAGAGCAAAGATTTATTTGCATAGTTAAGCAAAATACTTTGATTCTAAGTTTCCTCTTACCATCCCACTCTCATTTTCTGTATTGTGTATTCATTCTCTTTTCCCCTTCAGTTTTACTGTATGTGGACAAAAGCAAAGCTTCAAAAGCCTCAGTCTGAGTTCAACAATGAACTTGGCCCTGCACTACTCCTACCCCAACGACATGAACTTGTCTGTTCCAGAGATACAAAAGAAGTAAATAGTTTTTTAAACTGCTGCCTCCTATCACACTACAGTGTGATAAGAACACAAGTCTAAAGTACAAAGATTATATTTAACCAGTGTTTTCCTAGTGTTTCAACAAGCCCCTTCTGAAACCCAGTTCTTTTTACACTTGGGAAAGCAACAAGTCCTACAACAGACCCAGAATTCACTCTAGCAAGAAAATCAATAGTTCAGGCTAGTTTAACTTTTTATTTTTTTAAGTAGGCTCCACCTCTCATGTGGGGCTTGAACTCACGATCCCAACCTTAAGAGTCACATGCTCTATTGACTGAGCTAGCCAGGCAACCCTGTCTTAACTCCTACTACCATAGTAATGGTAAAAAAGAATTCCACTAGTTTTCCCAGTACCTTTGATACTGAATCCAGGAACCTATTCTCTCACTGTAAACACTGGAGTGGATAAAGTGCTGCTCTCTTAGCTAAAGAAGAAAAAGGGACTAATATGTACTGTTTTCCATCCCAGCTGGCTACATGATCACAATCCCCTCTGGAGCTTAATGACACAAAGAAACCTAGCCACTTCCCCCACCCCACCCCAAACTGCCAAACTAGAGTTTTTGAAGGAAGTGGGCTTTTTTCTTAAAAGATTCATTAAGGAAGGATTTTGTTGAGAACCACTGATTTGTTGAGTCATTACTCTGCCCTAAGCAATTCAGCAGATATTTCATATACATTATTTCATTTATTCCATGACTGAATTCAGACCCATTCAATTGCAGAAGCTATGTGGTAGACAGAAGAGAGCAAGAGTTCACCATGAGGAGATTCTAAACATCTGCCTTTCCAGTAATGCTGACCCACAGTTCTTGTCCGTTCTTATTTCTTCTCACCCTGCTGCTCTTCCCACTGGACCTTTTGTCTGATTCTTCCCAATTAGTTACAGGCGAATCCTCCATTACCCAGGTCCAGAACAACAGCCGTGTGCACAGAACCTCATTGGACCCCCAAGAAAAACATGTTTATTTTTCCTTTTCTGTCACCAAAAATTTCTTGTTAACAACCTAAGACTCATTTTTGTAACTTAAACAAAACCCATAATTCTCTCCTAGAATGACATAAGGATAATATCAAGCAAGCTCACAAATGACAAAAGACGCAAAACTAATTGAAATGTTCATCCTTCCTGAAATTTCTCTTAAACAGCAGAAAAGTAGAATCAGTGCTGCCACCTAGTGGCAAGCCAAACAAGTCAGGTCGTATCCTGGATCAAAACAGGTCAGAGGCCCAACATCTGATTTCCTTGCCTAATATGAGGCATTCTACTTCTTACCTTCCTGAAGGAAAAAAAAAAAAAATCACAGCAACATTTCCCAAGCAATCCCTCCTCCAGAGTCCCAGTCCCATCATGAGAATACAGCAACCCAAGTCTGGCCTGTGACACAGACTACTTCACACGAATCTTTCCTCAGACCGTTTTCAGGTCAGTTCGTCCAGTGCTACGGTCCAGTAGGGATCACACAGAACGTGGACACATCCACAGCACGCATCTGTTCACAGTGTGTACACAGTAATTCTGATGTCTGTGGCTTCAAACACCTCTTCAATCATTGCAGATACATTTTCCCATTGCAGACGATCAAGACCACATCCAATCCTGAAAAAGACAAAACAGCTCCACGGGTTGTGATGAAGGTACCTAGGAAATCATTTCTTCCCTCTTCCTTTAGGCTGCACCCACCCAAAGCATAAAGACAAATGATCTGGTCTCACACCCATGGTAGGAGTTTGGAAGTGAATTCCTGTTGTGAGTCACCTAATCTGTTCCTAGATGGCCCCAACGTCCAACAGCTGTCACTTCTCTTTTGCTAATAAGATGCCACTTCTCAGTTGCTTGAGGCTACCTTGAGAAAATGGGTGACTGCGGTGACATGGGAGACTCACTATCCTTCTTTATTGATAAAAACTAGCTGGGATTTTAAAAACACACTTATGATAATGAAATGCTAAGGAAAATAAAAAGAGGGACAAAAGACGAGATCTTGGCAAAAAGGAAATCAAAATGAAATGCTGGGAAATGCCAAGCTGATTACAGTTCAGGTCTTTGCAACACCCTGGTGAGAAACCTGAGTCAGCCCACAAAACTCTCCTACCTGGCACCTTTCTTCTAAGATGTTACTTTATTGATCCTCAATATCCCTAAGGGGGAAAGACTTAAAATTGCTAATTTCATATAGTCTGATAATTAAGTCCATAAAAAAATTGTGATAAAAACACGTACCAGTTTCTGATACAGAAGACATGAATACATTACAGCCCAGGGTTAATGAGGGATTTTGTAGCCACATTCATAAGTAACTTGGGGCTTAGAACAAACCTGCATGCATGGTCAGCACGGACTCAAAATTAGACTGACAGGAAGAGAAATGACCCCAAGAGCCTATTCCCTAAGAAGAAAGTAAAGAGGATATTGAACCCCCAACGCCATTCCCTTAGGCTCCCAATATCGAGGGTCTAATACATTACATAAGGGACCTATCCTCTGGCTACCACCACACTGACCACAATAAGCATGCAGTTTAAGGCAGTGATAATTTACAACCTTCTTTGCACCAGATTAATAAGCTTGGGACACGTGAAATGGCCCAGAAGAATATCACAATTGCTCAGTCTTGGTTCTTAGGCTTTTACTGCTTCAAGAACAGAGCCTCAGCCTCAGGCAGAAGATGCCCAGAATTCAACAAAGATGACTAACCAACAGATCCTCCCTACAAAGTAGGCTGAAGCAGGTGTGTTTTAATTATCCTGATTCATTGGACCCAGGCTAAGAAATGGGTATAATGTGGCCTAAAGTCTGATCACTGGTTCACTGGTGATTTTTAGAAGTTTTTAAATTTGTCCACTTTTAAGCCTATATTTTGAGTTAAGCTTTCAAGTCAGACAGCAAATCCCACCACTCAGTTACAAGTCTTTATTTAGGGCCCTGGATTTCCTTGCCTGGGCATGGAGAGATCGGTGACTCCATTCTTCAGACAGTGGGACTTCATGGCCTCTAAACTCTTCTGTAAGTTTTCATAAGTTGGCTTATGTGAAGCCCTTTTCTTTGTAATCTGAGTACAAAGAATGAATTCAAACTTCCATTAGTCCAAAATGACAGCCAAAGAGCCATCACATTCTCCCAACATCCTGATAATTAAAATAAGTGTATTTCTATAGAAGAGTTCAGAGCAGAATGACAAATGTCATACTGTCTTTTCCAGTTATGGGAGGCCCTCAGGAAAATCTACTAAACGGGGCCTGAGAAACCCAGACACTGCCACGTGATAACCTTTCCTTTTGCCAAGAAGCCCATATTAGCAGGCAGTGCCTATTGTCTATTGTTTTTAAGCAAGGTAGGTCAAAGTCTTTGTGCCACTTCCAAGAGATAAGCAATATATCTGCAACAAGGAAGAACCCATACCACCTGAAAACTTCCTGTTAAGTCTATTTAGAAACCATGCTTATTTGCTTTTTGTTTCTCTATAGAACAAAGAGAAATTGGTAGTGTTCCAAACAAGACTGGAAGCCACATCGGCCTTAAGGAGAGCATCCAAAGATCTTAAGACATGTCCCCACTCAGTGTGCTGTCCAAATCAGATGTGTAGTGGGTTGGTTGCTCTAAGTGACCTAGCACCATCACCAAGAAGCTACACTCCTTCTGGGGCCTGAAGACCATTTGGAGAGTGAAAGAATCCCACATTGAGGCAAAAGGCAGGAAAGGAGTTAAGTAATACTAGGCACTGCATTCAATAGGGAAGAATGAGAGAAAAACTCCTTTGGGCAATCTGTCTTTTGAGAAACTACTGTTTCTATCACACTCTAATTAGGAAAGAACTGAAGTATGTGGGACATCCCTAACTTTTCCAACTCTCAGAACAGAGGCTTTTGGTGGCTGTCACAGTACTCTTCACCGTGGAGCTGGGATGCAGCCTCATGTTCCTTTCTAACCCAGTGCTCCACAGAACCACCACCACTTGATCTAAGTGAGCATGAGATCAGAAGCTTTTTGTCATCTTTGGTTGTCTAGAATCATGATCGACAAATGCAGTACAGCCCATGTGTTCACCAGTCCTTATGACCTAGTGAGAAATTGACATAGTGAGAATTGACCCCCATCTTACCAAGTAATATATATATCGCCCATCTCTCTTCAGAACAGCCACTTCTCCAGATTTCTTTTCTAAGAAAAAGTCATTTAATAGTAGAAAGGTAAAAAAACAAAAACAAAAACAAAGCACCGATTTGCATTCTTCAATTTGAAAAAAAAATCTTTACAGATCTGAGTTCACTTCAGAGCTAAAAATAATTTTCAATTCTGAAGAAACACTCTGTAATACTTTCCTCCTTCCTTAACTTCCAGCTTTCTTATTCATTTTTTGTTCTTGTTTTCCTCTTACCCCATCTTTTGTCCTGATCATATTTTCAAATACACCCATACTCACTTTAAAAACTTCAGTGATTTTTTTACAGACAAAGGGTTATTTATTGTGCTAAGCATTGTGGAGAACATAGATATATAAAAGTTTCTAATGACCAAAGAGTTTTCAATGAAGAGACAGTGTCATGTTTACAAAGAACTACGATAAAAAAGTTAAGAAATTGTTTTAAAGCAATCACCAGGGGAGACTGGCCCAATAAGCCTGGACTATGATCTAAACAACTGTTACAGAAGCTCTACAGGTGGTTCTAACACGTATCTCTGGTTTAAAATCTCGGTAGAAAGTGATGAGAAAGGTAAGGAAGAGGTTTCTAAACTCCTCTTTGAAGAGTAAGTACAATATGGGTTAAACAGAGGATCTTGAATGCTGAGTTAATACCTGTGGAACTGAAGTGAAGTTTCAGAAAAGTAGAGTAAAGGTTTCAGAAAAGTAGAGTAATATCAAAAAGTAATATCAAAAAAGTTTTAAAACAGAGGAAGAGATTAGAAACCTTTACAAGAATTCAAGTTTGGTGTGATAAAGACCCAAACTAGAGGCTACTTTTGTAGAGAAAAACCTTAATCTGAAGAGTTATTAAGTACTCAGTGGTTAGGAACCCCGCTCTCTGCATGTATATCCTTGTCTAACAATTAAAATATAACGGGAGGTCAAGATGCTCTAGACAAGGCAGACTAATTCAGCTGTTTTTCAAAACTCACGTTGATTTAACAGTTCCTGCACCCCTCCAAATTTCTTCTTGAAGAGGACAGCTATCCCAGCACCCATTCGACAATCCTCACTGATACAGTGCGCTAAAGAGTCTGTTTTGGGGCATGCAAAAAGGTCTCCTTTCACATAAGTGATCTAAAATGTGAAAAGGGAAAGAAAAGGTTTTATTTGATACAGAAAAACACTAAGCTGTTTCTTTCATTTCCCTTTACTGAGTCCCCCACCACTGTCCCTCTTTGATTTAAAACCCGACCTGCAGAACTTAAGGAACTACAACAAATTAAAAGTATGTGTACAAGGATAGTGATGGACGGTTTCTGCCTAGGACTGTATCAGCCTTTCTGAAGTAAATCAGCTGGAGAGGGGGAAAAAAAAAAGACAATATTGCTTTAATTAAAAAGTGTTTATGCTTTTGACCTCAATTATTCTGAATTTCAGTTCACCGATAAGTTAATAGTTGTTACGCACTCTGCTTCCTTCTGAATCTTCATTAGGACTGCCGGCCATGATACTGAGTCGCTATTTCCAGAACTTAAGTGTTTCTTCAGCTATGAGAAGGGAAAAGGAAGTAAAAATGCTTAGGCGGCCTGTATGTATTATACTCAAACTGCCCTGACCACCCACTTGGCAATTTCTTCCCCCACATTTATCGCTGAACGTGAGCTCGTTGAGCCTCTAGGAAGTAATACAAAACTCTACTGGGGCAAGGACGAGGAAGAACGGCTAGGTCGCGGCGGCCGCTCCCCGCCCGCATTTCGCGCTTTCCTGGAGCGCCCCGCTCAGCCAGGGGAAGAAAAGGCGGTCCCTAGGAGGCGCCTCCTCCTTTCTCCGCGCCCGAGCAAGGCGGTTTGAGGACAGTCTCCTCTCCTCGGCCTGACCAAAAGTATTTCCCCAGTGGGTTTGGCCCACAAGAAAAAGGGAAGGACTTGGCCACAGTCCCGTCGAGCCGCAACCGAGGAGTGTCCGGCCCAGGGGAGTGTACTGCAGAGCTGCAAGAGAGGGGGTGGAAAGGCGGCCTCTCAAGGAAGGCTCACCCCCACCTGCTCTTCGGGGGACAGGGGAAGGAGTCTAGAGAGGCCTCCCATTCTGTATCCTACCCTAGGGCGGGTCAGCGAGGGCGTACGGCCTGTCCTGGGGTCCCGTGGGAAGGAGCGGGAAGGCTGGCTCAAAACCTCAACGTACGCGGGTTACCCTTCACCTGGAAAGGAGTCGGCCGCTGCGAGGTCCCGCCCCGCGGGGAAGGGCTCCGGATCCGGCCCTGGTAGGTGGGAAGCAGCGGACGAACCTAGACGCGGAGCCAATCCCGCCACAGCCCTTAATTGCACGCACCTAAAATGGCCGCCCACCACCCAGGAGCGGGCGGAAACAAGCCCCTCTAGCTAGTCAGCCAAACTCCCACTCTTTGGTAATGGCCGCCGAACTTCCGGCGGTAAAATCCGTGGAATGTCCCGCCGCCGTCCGGGCATGCGTAACGAGACAGCCCACCGCGAGTGGGGAAGAACGGCGCCTGCGCATTAGCCCCAGGGGTGTGTCTCCAGCGACCTCAGAGAAGGGGGTGGGCAGTTGACAAAGGAGACAGTTAGCGCCTGCGTAGTACTATGTTTAGGGCGGTGTTTGAGTTCAAGGATCTGGCGCGTCTAGAAGGCGCCTGCGTATTCCTTCAGCCGGAGATGGTGTCAAATCAGAGAAGTGGGCGTGGCTTCAGGGCACGCCTGCGCGATGCTCCTTCAACTGGGGGTGGGGCGAGCCCGATGCTGGGGGTTAGGGGGCGTGGTCTCAGAGGCGCCTGCGCGGAGGCGGTTGGAGGGAGGCCCCATTCCCCTTTGTTCGGGTTCGCCATTTTGCGAGGCAGCGGCAGTGGCGGCGGCAGCGGCGGCTGGAGCCTCTGATTGGGTTTCGGGGTCCGGTACTGGAGCCAATCAGCGCGGGCAGCGAACCGGGGGAGCGAGGCACGGTGAGTGTGAGGAGCCAATATCCAGCGGCCCAGAGCCGGCCCCAGCGCCCCGATTGGCGGGTCTCGCTGACCACTCAGGAGAGGCCCAGGCGCCCGTCGAGCCCCGGGAGTCTAGCTGAGCCTAGCCGAGCCGGGCGGCTGGCGGCCCCGGGTCGGGGCCTGTTAGTGCCCCGGGCCATTCCCGGCCGGGGCCTGCAGGGGGCCGCCCCGCGCGGGGATGGCGCCCTCGGGAGCGAGCACCCGGGGTCCAGACTCTTGCAGGGTGCCTGTGCCAGATGGGGATGCGTCCCCCTTCTTCCGATCCTTAGGTCCAGTTTGTCAGGCCCCAGGCTCGGGGTTGGTGGCCTGCTTGCCACGAATGTCCCTACACTCAGGTCCACGCACACCCGGGGCTTTGGCGGTCTTCTCCAGATTGTTCGGGCCTCAAACTGAAGCCCGCCCTTGCACTCTCCGTGCTCCGGCCCTCCGGACGGGAAGTCTCCCGCGGGGCCCGCGATCCCCAGCCCTCCGAGAGACGGGTCTGCCTGTCTGCAGCCCCCCCTGGGTCGCGAGTGAGGCCTGGGGAAGGTACGCGCCGCGGCCACAGGGCCCGGGGCGCGGCGGGGAGAGGGAGCCTGCCTGCCCCCGCCTCTGCGCTCTGCGGGCCCGCCCCCGCCGTCTCCCGGATCGGGGGAGGGGGTCCGTTAGTGCGCCCACTCCCCTGCCCCGTCGCGCCCCTCCTCTCAGCACGTTCGGCCCGGGTCTCCGGCCCGGCGCCGTTACCACCCCCTTTTGGCTCGTCATTTCCTCTTCTCCCCGCCCCGCTCGCCCGGGCAGAACCGCGCACCTCCGTCTTGGAGACCGACCAAGCGGTTTCCCTTTCTTGTCCTGGCTGTGCAGCCGGGCCAGTCCATTCGGTTCCTGGAACCTCGCTCTTATATGAGTGCCAGTCCTGCGCATTCCTTTTCCCGGAGGCTGCACAACTTGTTTCTCATATTATTAGTTTTCTCCATTGCTCATCTTGCGAATTCTCCCTTCTTCGGGAATGTAGAATTCTTTTTTTTTTCTTTAACTTTTCTGTGTCACTTTGCATGTGCCAGGCTTGATTCATTAGTTCAGTCCACAGTCATCTCTTGATTTATTTTTTTAGCATACTTTCTAATTCCATGTTAACGTTTTCTACTCAGATATTTATAGAAACTTAAGAGTGTTGTGGGGTTTCGTTAGGGTGAGACGAAATCTTCATTGACAACCAGGTCTCTAGCAGTTAGTACGTACCAAGCATCAGTCTGTATGCTGGGGAGAAAGTAGGTAGAGGTCAATAAGAATCTTACCTGCCTGGTGGAGATTAACAAGTGAACAACTAATTAATACTTAAAGGTTAGTGCTATAAGGAGGCCAAGTTCAGTTCTGTGAAGTACTGGTGGGTGAGCTACTAAGAGCCTCGGTGGAAGACTCGATGTTGCCACACTTTTCATTGGCCTTGAAGGACAATAGGATTTCTTCCAACAAGAAAGAAGAGCATGTGCAGAGGCACCAAATTGTGCTGTGTTTGAGGGGAAAGGTGGGTGAAGACACTGGGCAGTACTGGTGAGAATTTAGGCTGGAAAGCCCAGGTGATAAAAGCACTTGTATATCTTGATAAGGATTTTCGGAAATAGTTATTTTTTTGGAGGTTCAGATGGAAGAAATCCTGGAGTGTATTGTTTTTCAGGGTCTGAAAAACAAGTTTCTGACCTGTGGGCTTCTGCTCTACAACAGCGGCTGACTTTGGGGGAGGAAAGGAAGATTTTTCTCTTAGGACTTTAAAAGTTTTTATTCATGTGAAGCATGTACTACAGTCCTGGCAAGTACAGTAGGTCTTAAGTATATGGTGCCCATTTTTATGATCACATGAAAGTCATAAAACTCTCCACTACTAAAACTTTGGAGACATTTTTTTTTGTTTTCACTTTTTAGAATGCATTTCTCATTGTTGAAATCATGTTGTTAAAGTCATTTTGATTATTACATTATCCACATTAATAGATGGGATAGCATGTCTAAGGTATTTTTTAGAACATTTATATTTGTTTTCTGAATATTCTTTAAACCGTGGTATGTAAAAATGGATATATCTAGCCTCTTTAAAACCACCGGGCATTTTTCACTAGATTTTTTTCTAAAAGGCAGTTACAAATTATAGTCTGGTTGCTGTTGTGCTAGACATCTCTAGAGCCTCCACCTGTCTGCAGAAGAACTTCTTTGCCTAGAATTTAAAGAGATAGTATTCTGGCCTCTAGCTTTCTCTTGACATGGGGCCTTTTAATCTGCTGTTTATATCCTGAAATTTCTCTGTCCTTGTTTTTATGCTGTCTCTTCATTTAGAGTACTCCACCCCCTCCCACATCATCCCATGTATAAATCCTTCTCACACTTTGGACCACGTCAGGTGCCACATTTTCCTAAAGCCTTCCTTGACTTACCTATCCCCAGGTAGAAGAAATGTCTGTTCTCCCTATTACTGTTTTACTTTGTTTCTCTCTTAGGGTTCCAGTATAGCTTTTTTCTTCTTTACCAAACGTAAAGACTCTTTGAAGTTAGGATCTTCGTCAGAGTTTTCTTTTTATTTCTAAAACCTGCAGAATGGTGACTGGCAAATGATGCCTCATTAGTGGAGACAAGGAGCAAATTAGGAACTCCAATCTGGAAATCCCTCAGACAGTAGGGAAGCTGGACAGTCCTTTGTTCTCTGGTCTTTTATCAAACACAGATCAGGACCCATTTGTTGAGTTGTGAAATCAATTTAGTGAGTAATGCTAATTTTTTATAATACAATAGGAAATAACAATGTCCAGCTTATGTTACATAAAGATAAGCATTCATGGAAATTTTGTTTCAGTTACTTTTTTCTGTGTTATGTGTGCAGTGATTTGTGGTCAAAAAAACTTGAAGGGATGTTACAGTCTTTACCTGGTAGTAATTGTTAAATATAGTAATTTTGAAGGGCTTTTCACATGCTTATGGTTGAGTTTTTGGAAGTTTTAGCTTTAAAATGTGTGTAGGGACACATAGAATAGGTTCCTGGTAGTTAGCTATGTTTAGGGTTCTGCACCTTGAAGTGGGGAGGAAGAGGATTTTCATGCTAGCCGGAATATACACACACTTGCTCTTTGAGGAAGAAACATCCAGAACTGTGTTAGGATCGAGAACTAGACTGAGTAAATGGGGCTGACTTAATTTTGTTCAAATCTTGGACAGAAAAGCACTGGAGGAAAGACAAATGTCACATTGTATTGCAGTTTTACTAACTGAAGCTCAAGGTAGTAGTAAGCAGAGGGCTTCATTGAAGCCAGTTGGGTACATGCTCACCCTTAGCAGTCTCAGTATCGTGCTGCAACCTGAATCCCTCATTAATGGGAGAGAGAAATGCTCTTAGATTGAGAACTGCTTCCTTTTTTACCCTTCAGGGTACAGTGGATTGAAATGTTTTTAAATTGAAGCGTTTTTATTACTAGCATAAACTAGTTAAGAGGAAAATCTGCACGACGTTCTATTTATTACTTATTCTCATGTCCTTCATAAAATAAATTTCTGGAAATTAGTGATCATGGAAAAAATCTCATACAGGAAGGGGATTTGGGTGGCCGGGGGGGGTTTAAAGAGGATGTTCCTTCATGATCCCATTTTTTTAAATCAACTTTATTGAGATACAGTTAACAGACACAAAGGGTAATTATTTTAAGTGTTGGTATGTCTAAGTATGTCACTATGTGACCACCACCACGATAAAAATATATAAAACATATTCATCACCCCAGAAAGTTGCAGATGCTCTATTCTAATCAACTTCCCACCCCTATCCTGCCCTGCTTTTCCAGTCCCAGGGAACCACTGACCTGCTTTGTGTCTCTAGATTTCTATGGCTTTTTGTGAGTTTCATATAAATGGAATCAGTTAGGCTCTTTTGTTATCATTATCCTTAATTCTTTAATTTCATTAGTTTATAAAGATAAATACATTGTACTACAGTTAGAGATAAGGTAGCTTAGGGAAGACCATTTACTTCCCTGGCAGAGTCCCTTAGACCTGCTGAAACCCAGTTTTCTCTACCGTTCCCAGAATCTCTCAGGAGCCGACTTAGTCAACCAATTCCAAAGAGAACTGGTATAAAAATCAAAAAGTCAGTTTGTCACTATGCAATGAGAAATAAGTTCATTTGTATTGCTGATCATATTTGCTTTCTGTTGGCATATCTGTATGTATATCTAAATTATAGTTAGTTGCTGGGTGAGCATTCCATCAGAGCAAGGGTAGTGAGTTAGAGAACCATATGGCCACAGAATAGCATGCAGTGATGGCACAGTCATCCTGTCACTTATTTATGGCTCTTACACTCTTACTCTGCATACCATTTTGTTTATGAGTAATAGGCTACACACATATTTTAGTATAAAAATTTTCAAACATAAGTAAAGTTGAAAAATTTTACAGTAAACACCAGCATACCCATCACCTAGCGTCTTCTGTTAACACTGTACCATACTTATCAGGTATCTCTATCCATTCATTCATCAATCCATCTTGTTTTTTGATGCATTTCAGAGTGAATTTTAGACCTAAATATACTTCTTCCTAAATACTTGCACATGCACTTGGATATATTTTTATTTCTCTCACACCATATTGAGACAGTTTACAAGTGATTAATCTCATCTACCATGTGCGGGTTTATGGAGAGTAGCATTTCTTTGCTGACAAAACGTGCGGTTCATTTTAGCTCACATAACTTTATCGTTCAAATTTTAGAATTTATGAAGGCCTGGAGAAAAATTGGGGGCAAAGACCTATCTACATTTTACTTATATATACCTGTACCTTTCCCATACTTCCAGGGTGAATTACCCTTTGGTAGTTGGTATAATTTTAAATTTTTGAATCAGGTTTGTCTAAGATTCTCAAATACCATTTCCATTTATCTAATTGTGTCCTTATTTTAAAGGAGTGTTTAAGTGAGAAGGGTTAATTTGACCAAGGCCTGGATATTTGATAATATTTAGGGATTTACTCATTTTCTAATGTTTGAAATGATAACGTAGAGACAATATTGTGATACGATGGTAAAGACAAAGAGTCCTACCTCTTTAGAGATAGATGCCAGAGTATTTACAGCATTTTGGAATCATATAGTGTCTGGCATTTACTTCAAAATAATTCAGGGGTGGGTAGAAAGTGGATGAGATGTGTGAAACAGGATTGACCATGGTGTAAGAATTGGAGATGGCTGTGGGGGTTCATTAATAATGTTTTCACTACTCTTTTTTTTTTTTCTTTTTTTAAGATTTTATTTATTTGCACACACACATGAGCAAGGGGAGGGGAAGAGGGAGAGAATCGTTTTAAGATTTATTTATTTAGAGAGAGAGAGTGCACTAATGGGGGTGGGGCAGAAGGAGAGGGAGAGAGAGAGAATCTTAAGCAGACTTCATGCTGTACACAGAGCCCAAAGCAGGGCTCGATTTCACAACCCTAAGATCATACGACCTGAGCCAAAACCAAGAGTCTGACACTTAACCGACTGAGCCACCTAGGCTGCCCCTATCACTATTACATGGGTTTAGAAATTGCCATAAAGAAAGTTAAATTGACGGCGCCTGGGTGGCTCAGTCGTTAAGTTTCCCCCACTCTTGCATTTGAATACTTAATAGGCCTAATTATATCCTACCCTTTATTATGTAGTTTTAACTTTTTTTTTTTTAAGTTTTTATTTACTTATTTGACAGAGAAACAGCGAGAGAGGGAACACAAGCAGGGGGAGTGGGAGAGGGAGAAGCAGGCCTCCCGCTGAGCAGGGAGCCCGATGTGGGGCTGGAGCCCGATGTGGGGCTCGATCCCAGGATGCTGGGATCATGACCTGAGCCGAAGGCAGATGTTTAAGTTCTTTTTAGAGAAACTCGTAGCCTTAATATGTCATATAAAATTTCTTCTTCTATTTAATCTATAAACATTATTTTTGCCATTAGTATAACATCTTATTCCTTGCCCTGGATTAAAATGCAAATTCCTAAACCTTCACTCAAGCTTTCTTAATACTACTTAATGGAGATTTTGATAAGCAAAATGGTTGACTTCAGGTCTGGGTCATTTCCTTACTAAATAATAAGCCGTGAAGTTTTACACTGCAGACCATGTGTAGCGAACTAGAGTAACACGTTTGGTATTGCATTGGCAGGCAGCAAGTATGTGCTATAAAATAAAGAAACTGTATATTCTCTAAAATACACAGGCAGACCTTAAAACCAGTGTTAAATAGACCTTGTAACAACATGATATTGTAGTTTCATGAGTATTTCTAAGTTGGAAGTGTTGCCCTGGTAGTATTGAAAGGTAAGGCTGCCAATAAAAAATGACTAAAAGCACTTTCAAGACATGTGAAATGGCATTATGGTATTGTTGGCATGAGCGTGCCTTGTAATCCTAGTTACAAATGATGTCAAAAATGAACATTTCCTGTTCTCTTACCCTGTTTACTTGCGAATAAAGCACAGCAGTAAGTTAATGTTAATCATCTGGTGAGGCTTTTATTAACAATCTCACTTAGTTTCTTTCCCAACCTTTCTAATAGGAGTGCATTTCGCAGTCTTCTAGGATCTCCTGAGTGAAACTCACTGTGGACAGGATTCTAACTTGGAGGGATCATGGAGCAGTATACAGCAAACAGCAGTAGTTCGACAGAGCAGATTGTTGTGCAGGCTGGACAGATTCAGCAGCAGGTATGGAAGTAAAACTGCTTTAAACAGCACAGCAATGGAGCCCGGACTGGCACCACTCCGGTGGGGAATTATTTAGAGGTCCCAGATCTTATGAATAATAGGTCTGGTGACTCGTGCCGAAGTGGTTTTTGAAGATTGGATTTGTTGCGATTTCTCTCATGTTCCATGTGTTCAGAGCTCTGTATTCAGTCCATGACCACATAGAATTTGCTTTTCTTGGGAGCCTGGTTTAATACTGAATTGCCCATTTCATTTTGCTAAAAGTCAAAACCTAGTCTGTTCTCAGATGGAAATTTGGAGTTTTTGTTTTTTTCTGGATTCAGTTTTGTAGTTTCTCTTCTCCATTAAGCTAGCTTTGTGATCTTTTAAGTCTGTGGCCTTAATGGATAAACCAAGATAGTCAGCATCCAAGAAATCCACTGTTCTTTGATTTGATACGTTACGGTGCTTATTCTGAAAAGCTGTAGTTCAGCATGAGGTTAATACTTAGCCACTCTTATGAATAAGCACATACAAGAAAGGAATCCCGTGTTGATTTATTCCTTAATAAGATAGATTGCTTTCTTAGATTTATACAGAGATTACATTTTCTGATGCTTTATACCTAGCTTTTTATTTTAGTAAAAGTTTACTTGTGTTTCTCCCTAGAAGAAAAGACATTTATTATGCATTGATTTGACCTTAGGCCAAGATTGGGACATGTTTTGTTTCCAAAAGGGAACTTAGAGAATACAGAGAAGTAGATGGTAGGGAATACAAAGGCTATTTTGATGGTAAGTTGTTCCTATCTGATGATCAAAGGAAGGGGCCCCTCTTGATTAAAAGAAATTAATTATTTAAACTCCTTCACTGGCTTTTTCTTCCACCCAGCTGCTGTGTCTCTGGCAGCTTCCTTCAACTGCCTCCTTAGGAAAGGGGATTCCACAAAGGGCCCTCTATTCACACCACCGCCTTGATGGATGAAGTCTTGTTCGGTCAGAACTTACCATTAGAGGATATAAAAATTAGGTTAAATCACTGAAAACATTGCTTCTAAGGTAGTCCAGTTGAGTAGAAGTAATCTTAGTTTTGGGCCTTGAGAGCAGTGACCAGCCTGAAGATGATTTTGGTTCACAGTGATTGCTTCATTCTTCCTATCTGGTGATTACATTTAAGTCTCAGAAATTCTTCATTGTAGCTTCAAAGCTGTAAAACCTGATAACTTTTTTGTTGTGAACTCATTTGAGGAAATAAAAAGCATTAAGGTAACCCTAAGCAGAAGGTTCAAATGCTTATTTCTGGAGGGAAGGATTACATTAAAAAAATTTGTGTTCATGATGACAGCTATTGTTTTTGAGTCATGGAAATGTGTTTTGAGTTTCACTCTGGGGACAAAGGGCTAATATCTTTAATCCTGCTACCTGCAACAAAATAGCTTCAGTATAGGGAGTCTGTACAGTTTGAGAGTCCTCTGTTGGGTGGGACTGTTAAAAGAAGACTCCCTCCCTCTCCCACAAGAGGTAAGGTGATCTCATGTCTTGAACTCTACATTTCTTTCCTGACACATTTCAAGCTCTTCCTGTTCCTGTTCTCAGCAGCAGGGTGGTGTCACTGCTGTCCAGTTGCAGACTGAGGCCCAGGTGGCATCCGCCTCAGGCCAGCAAGTCCAGACCCTCCAGGTAGTGGTGCCCTCTCTGATTCTCTGTAAGCACTGCATGAACTTCTCCTGTCCTCATGTCTGGTGCTATTTGTGGTAGGATCTCAAGGAGGAATGGCAAAGTCAATTGCATGTTTTTGATGCTGTTAACTTGTCTTTGAGGCTTGTAAGATTCCAGTCTCCTCATGTTTCATGCCTAGTCATGTAGTGACCCCAGTATCAATTTTCTGAAAATTGAATTTGGCACTTGTGTTTCTTTGGGAAGGAAATGGTGCAAGTGACAGGAAGAAATTCTTACAAGTGGCATTAGAATCTATTTAGAGCTCAAGCTCTATAATCAGAATGCACGGTAAAATTCCGTGGATTTGTATTTATAATAGTGGAATAAAAAATAACTAGGGCTAGATTATGCTTTATTTTTATTAAAAGGGCAACTCGGCTGCAAAATAATCCTTGTATTTGGCAAGGTTTATCTAATCAGTGAATCTTGTTAATCTCTTAACTGCTGCCTTTTCACTACCTCTCCTAAGGAAACCATGACCTGTTTTATTACTAGATTTGCAAAGATTACCCTATACCTCTTCGCCAGAGAAAGGTGAAATATGCTTTCTATAAGTCTTTGGTATTACAGCCACTATAAGAATTCTTACTTAACTAGAGCAGTTCCCTAACTTTTTATATGGCCAAGCTAAATATCCTTAGTTGGGGTTATATTTTGGCCAGTTCCTATGTAAAAATGAGAGTAGAAGCCTAAGTCTTTTCTGTGTCTACAGGTTACTTTGATTAAAATTACTCTATTTTTGAGAAATTGGCAAAATTTGAGTGCCCTGCCTTTTTCCTCCATTGAATGGAAATGATTCAAAGTAGGACCTAGAATGTAGAACTGGTGTCTCATTTCAGTGCTGCTAAGCATCCGGCAGTTACCTGCCCCTCATCGTAATCATTTCACCCTAACCTTTCAGCCCCATCCCGACACCTCCCACCTGTAATGTCTGATGGTGATACACAGTCAGTTCTGACCATAAATTAGGCTGAAAAAAGCTGAGCTTGTAGGTACTCCTAAATATGTTCAAATCATAGAGTTCAGCAGCTTGTTCTTCATGTTTTTCATGCTTGCTTCATCTTATTGATACATAAAACAGTATTGTCATTAACCACTTGTGGAATGGGAATGTAACATGCTCTTAACCGTATGGCTTCTTGTCTGATGCATGTGTCCTTGTAATCATTCATGTGTTGTAAACGCAGTGGGCTCCTTGGAGTCTCAGATGGTTTATCATGTACACATTTAACGTGTCAGTGAGGGGAGAAGTTCAAGATGATGGGTAGCCAGAAACTTATGAACAGTTGGGCCTTAAAACTTGTTTCTTACTTATGTAGATTTTATTTAAAAGAAATGGGAACACTTTATACAGAAATGATGAAAGCATTTTCTCTAGAGGTCTCATTATTTTGGAGAATTTTTAATATTTCTTTCAGTTACTCATTTAATAAATATTCAGAATCCTTTCTGATGGAGTACATGCAAACATTGGTGTAGCAAAGGGAATTTAATTTGATAAGGAAAGGAGAAGGCATGAGAGAATCAGATTGTAAAGTCCTTTAAAAAGTAAAGTGGAATTTCTCAACGAACAGTTTATAAAATTTGGGAATTAAATGTTCCTGAGGATTCTGATGCATTTGGTGGTGGTGGTGGTGGTGAAGAAGAGGGGGTCTTATTATCTAATCTATTCATCTAGGGAAGATTGTTCTTTTAACCAATTACTGTTATTCGAACACACTTTTCAAGGGCATTAAGCATGAATATTTTAGTCCTATGAATATTCTTGTGTTCTGCTACAAATAATTTCTCAAAAACAAGGGCAGAATCTAAATGAAATTTTGGACTTGCAGCTATTCTTTTGAACATTCCATTTCATTTCTAACATGGCTTGTTTTTCTGGCTTCCAGAATGCATTCAGTTAGCTAGGTATTTTTATATTGGGATTCAAGATGTTATAGAGCACGTATAATGCCCTGGCTTCTAAAGTAGTCCATTTACTCAGAGGAGCTGGAAAATTGGGAGTTTTTTGATACACTTGAGTGTATAATTCCCATATTTGTCACTGTTTCTGTTAAAACTAAAACAACTATGTAGATATTCAGGGTCCAGTATGAGGAATTCACCACAGAGCTTGAAAACTGACCAGAAGATATTTCTAGGCCTTCCCTAGTGGGCTCTTGAAACAACCACAGGACTAGAATTCCCAGAGTGAGGTAGAGGGTAAAAGTTGTGTATTTCATTTATGCTTGAGGGACTATGGGGAGAAAGGGTCTTCTGCATAAGCTTCCAGAGCTGCTTGCTACCCAGCCTCCTGGAGTCATTGCTGGGTAGTTTGATTTATTCCTTCCAGGTTATTTAGAATTTGCCCTCAACCACCATCACCACCATCAGCCCTCCCTCTCATCGTCTCCTCTCCAGCCTTCACTAGAAACTATTCCTGAATATTAGTCTCAAAAGGCACATAGTCTGGATGTTTTGATTGAGTGCTTCTCGTAGATTTAGCCTGTATTTGATGACAAATGCCTTATATCTGTTGAGACTTCCTAAAGACCCTGGATATACTTCATTATATCTGACCTTAAAGTATTCAACTTGGTGTTTGGTCAAAGATAGAGTGTTTTTGAAGAAGATAACTTGAAGACAGGGACTTGAGACTTCTTTTCTTAGTGTCTCTTCTACCTTTTCCCCCTCTACCAAGGCAGCAGAATAGTTCCAGTGATTATCTTTTGGTAAAAACCATTTTACGTTATTTCATTGTTCTTATTTTATTTCCTTCTAGGTCCAGGGGCAACCATTAATGGTACAGGTCAGTGGAGGCCAATTAATCACATCAACTGGTCAGCCCATCATGGTTCAAGCTGTCCCTGGTGGACAAGGTCAAACCATCATGCAAGTACCTGTGTCTGGGACTCAGGGTTTGCAGCAGGTGAGCGATGCAAAAAATGTTTAGACAGAATATCAGAATAGAGGTCTTAAAGAAGAGCTTGTTAGAAACTGTTCGACTATTGATCTGGCATTTAACTGTTTGCCACCCTACATTCACAAAATTAGTCGATTTTCTACTTTTGTACTACCAGTGATAGAAACAGAATTGTACAGAAATTGGACATCTCTGGTAAGGACTAAGATATTAGGTATGATCTTGAATCAGTATATAAAGAATACAAAAAGATGAGAGTCTAGTTTAATAGAAAATTTATTGGTTTGATCTTTGTTGGAACTTCTGGCAGCTGAGGGAATTTACAGTGTGCTTTGGAAATTAACTGTTCTTGGTCAGGAATGTTATCCTTTCATTTCTTGCTAAGTGATTTATAATTTGAATTATCTAACAAGTGATGAAAAAAAAAAATACTTCAGTCCAAACCCATCACACACACCTAAAGCTGTACTGAGAGCAAAATGTGTAACCCTTAAATACTTTTATTTTATTTTATTTTATTTTAAGATTTTATTTATTTATTTGACAGAGAGCACAAGCAGGGGGAGCGGCAGGCAGAGGGAAAGGGAGAAGCAGACTCCCCTGCTGAGCAGAGAGCCCGACATGGGGCTCGATCCCAGGACCCTGGGATCATGACCTGAGCTGAAGGCAGACACCTAACTGACTGAGCCACCCAGGAGCCCCAATACTTTTATTCTAAAAGAACTGAAAAGTGAATGTATTTCCCTTATGAAGTTAGGAAAAGGAAGAATAAAATGAACAAAAAAGTAGGTTAAAATTAATGAAGTAGAAAACGAACAAAAATGTAGAAGGGTAAATCAAAGCTGATTCTGTAAACAAACCAATAAAGTACTTAGGTAAATCCACTGGAAAGATGCATTCAGAAACAGAAAACAAAGGTAAAACAAGACATGCAGCTCAGTGGCATCAGATTTTTTAAAACTAGAGGGAATTTTTATCGAGTTGGTAAAAATTAAAAAGAGTTTATATCCAATGCTAGAATGGGTGTAGAGAAAAGGAAACATTATTATTGGCAATTTCAAATTCTGAAGGCATCTCACTATTAAATACATAAACATAAACCTTTGCTCTTTCTGCCCCACTTCTGAGACTCTGTTGTGTAAGAAGAAAAGCATCCATGTACAGGGAGAGATGTACAAAGACATTTATTGCAGCATTGTACTAGGAAAAAAAATTGTAACCTGACTGTCCATTCCATCAATAAAGATAAAGAAATGGTTGAATACATCATACTCCATATGTTCATATATGGAGCATTTTGTCCTTGTTAAAAAGGATGAACTGTTTTCTGGGGGGGATAATCAATATTGAAGTATTTTTAGTGAAAAATAATTTGCAGAGAAATATATACTATGTGATTTCTGTAATGGATAGCCAAACACTCATGGGTATATATGTTTATGAGCACAGAGGCGGGGCAAGGGAGAACTATTAACTTTTTGTTCTATCTATATTTTGTTTTAACAATTAAAATGATCCCAGTGATTTAGTTATTCTGGAGGAATTTAATAGAAGTTGGAAAAACCAGCCATGATCACACTACTTGATAAATCTAAATTAATTTTTATATAAGCCCTTGTAATTTTATGTACAGTTTTTTTGCAAAATGTATTCTGGGATATTTTGTTTGCTTTATTTTTGGTTTTTTGCTTTAATAGGTAAGGTTACTATAAATGTATTTGAGTGTGATTACTTTATTTTCCAGTTGAATTCTTAGAGTAATTTCTTTGGAGTGGAGGAATTGCTTGAGCAAAGAAGGGTAAGATGATTTTTAAGGCCGTTGGCATATTTTTGCCAAGATAGAGTTGTAGTTAGGATTAAAAATAGTCTCCACATTGCTCCATGCATAAATGTATAAGGCTTTAAATATATTTTGTGTGTGTGCTTGCTGCAGTGTCGTACTGCTATTCATTTCTGTCCTTTTCATTGCCTCCTCTCCAGCCCCCCTGCCACACCTTCCGCTCCACCATTGAGTAGAAATGGTGTGCTATAACACTAGGAACAGTGTACTGTGAATGCAGTGACCTGACTTTCATTCCCAGGTCTGCCGTTAAACAAGATTTCTGATCCTGGCCAAGTCATTTGATTGTCAGTGTTCTCATCCAGAAATGCAGTTTATATCAGGTGATGTTTAGGGTTCATTCCAGCTCTAAATTCTATGATTTTATGGGGATTTTTCAGCCTTTAAGAGACTTTGAAAGGGTTATTTATTTCATTCCCTTCCCTCCAAGTAGGACTGTGACTAATCAAACCATCCTGGAGAAATTCTTTTCTGTTAATGTGTATAAAGCTTTAAGTACGATTCCACAGCCGCTTTTAAAATGCTTAAGGTTTCAATCCCTTTTTATTAGAGGTTGCTTCTCATTAGTGTTGAATAACCATTTCTTTTTGAAGAGTACTCCTTAACCTTTTTTTGGATTGCATGCTCTGTTTTAGAATTCCACTGAAACCTATATCCCCTTAGAAAAGGTACAGATGTTCAGATACATGCTAAATTTGTGTATAATTTTAGATTAAGATCACTGGCTTAGTAAGGACAGTAGAGCCAAAGTAGAGAGTGAAGAAATAAATGCAAGAATATTGGAAGTTGATGTGTAATAAAAATAGTATAAAATACCAGTGAAGAAGTGGTTTAAGAATGACATAGAAAAAGAAAACATGATATCTATCTCATTACTATATACTTGGTAGATTTACAGTCTAAATGTAAAAAAGCATACTTGGAAACTTTTAGATTTTATTTACAAGAGAATTTTCTTTACGTCGTGGAGTAGAGAAGGATTTTTTATTTTTTATTTTTATTTTTTTTTTTAAGATTTTATTTATTTGAGAGAGAGAGAATGAAAGACAGAGAGCATGAGAGGGAGGAGGGTCAGAGGGAGAAGCAGACTCCCTGATGAGCAGGGAGCCCGATGCGGGACTCGATCCCGGGACTCCAGGATCATGACCTGAGCCGAAGGCAGTCGCTTAACCAACTGAGCCACCCAGGCGCCCCGAGAAGGATTTTTTAAAGATATAAAAACCAAATTGATTTGACTGCTTCAAAATAAAAATGTATATACATCAAAATATAAATAAAAGACAAGGTGCAGATATGCAGAAGATATTTTTTAACACACATAATTTGGTTTGTATCCAAAATACATAAAGAACATTTATGTATTGATATGAAAATAACAATCCAGTAGGGAAATGGGCAAAAAATATGAATAGATGGAAAAGGAAATCCAAATGACTAAAAGCAGGTATCCCTTGCTGTTTGAAGCTCAGTTAGGAAATAGATTCAGATAACTAAATAAATTTGTTTACTAATTTATCTATTTGCCACTACTTTCTAAGTGCCAACTCTGAGCTAAGTATTTGGAAAAAGTAGTTAAGAAGACCTAGGTAGAGGATTCTGGGAAGATGGTGGAGCAGGACATACCAGGAATCTCTCTCCCCACCTACATAATAATCGCACTGGCAGAATCTGTCTGGTATAAACTATTTTGGAACTCTCAAGTCTTTTTGAAAACTTTTTACTTACAGGGGGAGGCATAGACTTATAGTGAAGATAATTTCAGTAAGTTTGAGCTCTTAGCATAATAGCAGCTACCCAGCAGCCTAACAGGTAGCTGCACACAGGTTTTGACGCAGCCTCTGGGCAGCTTATAGGTGCCAAGGTGAGCAAAATAGACCCCATCCTCTAAAATCAGGGATCACTGATTGCTGCCTCTGATCAGAGGTGCAGATGAAGGAGGAGGCAGCCTGTGTCGTCACACCTTCCCCCACTGTTGTAAGTCCCTCTCCCTCCAGCTGAAGTTGCTGACCCCTAGGGAATTTTTAAAAAGTCAGCACCCTTTCCTGCCCCCTTCATTTTTCTCTTTTCCCCCTTTTGAGAGCCTAACTTTAGACTCTAGGACACTCAAAAGAAGCTGAATATTTGGGAAAATTAGAAAAGGACTGCACATACTTGGGGACAGGCACAGGCTCAGAAAAGACCTGAAAAAGCCTTCAGTTTATGCCTTAGGCTGATTTTTTGGCACAGAGACCGCCTACAGCAATCAAAACAATAACAGCAAATCCCAGGGAAGGGAAAGAATCTGATGTCTACAGTCACTACATTAGTTGACTTAATATGCAGTTTCCAACAAAAGTCATAAGGCATACAAAGAAACAGGAAAGTATTGCCCATTCAGAGGAAAAAATTAATCTATGAACTGTCCTTTAAAAAAATAGATTTACTGTAAGACAAGCATTTTAAGAATAACTGCCCCAAAGATGCTCAAAGAACTACAAGAAGATGTTGAAAAAGTCAGGGAAGCAATGAATGAACAAAATGGAAATACCAATAAAGAGATAGAAAACCTGAAAAGAAATTGTGGCACTGATAAGTATGATAATGGAAATGAAATATTCACTAGAAAGATTCAAGGCAAATTTGAATAGATAGAAGAAAGAATCCACGAACTTGAAGATATAAGGCAATGGAAATGATTGGATCTGAGGAACAGAAAGAGAAAACATTGGAAAAAAGTGAACAGAGCCTATGGGAACTATGAGTCTATCAGGTGTGCCAACAGATGCATTGTGGGAGTCTCAGAAGAAGAGATAGAGAAAAGCGCATAGAGAATATTTGAAGAAATAATGGCTGAAAATTCCCCAGATTTGTTGAGAGACATAAGATGAACTCGGAGACCCACAGCAAGACACATAATTATCAAACTTTCGGAAGCCACAAATAGAGAATCTTGAAAGCAGCAAGAGAGAAGTGACTTGTCACCTACAGGGGATCCTCAAGACTTTTAGCAGATTTCTCATCAGAAACTTTGGAGGCCAGAAGGCAGTGACTGATACATTCAGAGTGCCGGGACACCTGGGTGGCTCAATCTGTTAAGCATCCAGCTCTTGATCTCAGCTCAGGTCTTGATCTCAGGGTTGTGAGTTGAAGCCACACTGGGCTCCACGCTGGGTGTGGAGCCTACTTTAAAAAAAAAAAAAAATCAGTCAGTCAGTGGGGCACCTGGGTGGATTAGTCCATTAAGTGTCTGCCTTCAGCTCAGGTCATGATCATGATCAGCCTCCCTGCTCAGCAGGGAATCTGCTTTTCCCTCCCCCTGGTTGTGCTGTCTCGCTCTCCTGCACACTCCCTCTCTCTCTCTCTCTCTCTCTAATAAATAAAATCTTTTTTAAAAATCAATCAAAAAAACAGTAGAACAACCAGACGGAAGATAAGTAAGAAAATGGAGTACTTAACACAATAGACCAACTAGATAAGACAGACTTACACAGAACCCTCCACCCAACAGCAACAGCCTACACATTCTTCTCAAGTATACATGGGAGCTTTCCAGGACAGATCATATATCTGGTCACAAATTAAGTCTCAGACTGCATACAAAGTATCTTCTCTGACCACAGTGGGATGAAGTTAGAAATCAACAGAAATAAAAGTGGAAAATTCACAAATCTGTGGAAATTAAACAGTACACTCTTAAATAATCAATGGATCAAAGGAGAAATTACATGAGAAATTAGAAAATACTTAAAGACAAATGAAAACAAAGACCCACCATACATGAACATGGCAGAAGCAGTGTTGAGGGGGAAATTGATGACTATAAATGCTTATGTTAAAAACAAGAAAGATTGACAACCCACAACCTAACCTTACAACTTAAGGAATTAGAAAAAGATTGAATTAAACCCAAAGCTGGCCAAAAGAAAGAAATAATAAAGACTAGAGCAGAAATAAATGAAATAGTAGAAAAACAATAGAGAAAATAAATGAAAACAAAAGTCGGTTCTTTGAAAATAACAAAATTGACAAATCTTGAGCTAGATAGACTAAAAAAAGTCAAATAACCAAAATCAGAAATGAAAGTAGGGATGTTACTACCAATTGTAGAGAAATGAAAAGATCATAAGAGAAAGTGTTATGAGCAACTAAATGCAACAGACTGAATTACCTAAAAGAGTAAACAAATTCCTAGAAAGAAAACCTACTCTACCAAGACTCAGTTACAAAGAAATAGAAAATCCTAATAGACCTACAATAAGTAAAAGGTGAAAGATGTATGTGATCTGAAGAGAAACCAGAATACAGAGCTTATAATTAGTAAGGAGCTTGAATCCATAATCAAAAATCACCGAACAAATAAAAGCACTAATGGCTTCACGGGTATATTTTACCAAAAACTTGGAGAACTAATACCAATCCTAAAACTTTTCCCAAAAATTGGGAGAGGAAAGGGTACCTCCTAATTCATTCTGTGAGGCCAGCATTATTCTGATACCAAGACCAAACAACGACATTACAAGAAAAATTACAGACTAATATGCGTTATGAACATTGATGCAAGAATCCCCCCAAAATACTAGCAAACCCAAATCCAGAGCATATTAAAAATTACACACTATGAACAAGTGGGACTTATTCCTAGAGTTCAAGGATGCTTCCACATTGAAAAATTAATGTAATACAGTACAGTAACGGAATGAAGGGAGAAAAACTCCACTCTGTTGAAATAACACCCAGATCAAAAATGTCTGGTGATGGAATGAATGAAAGAACTAATGAGATGGGAGATGAAGGGGATGTGGGGGAAACATTTGTGCTGTACCCTTGACTATTGTTTAGGTGTGAACTTGTATATAAAATACTGGAAGTTTTGAGGTGTGGGGCCTTCCTAAATGCATTCTCTTTTGTTCTTAAAAATGTGTACAGTAGGTGTTACATGAAAACAGGATGCTATACACCCAGAAGTTAAACTGTTAACTAGTTTTTTAAATAATAAAAAGCTTATAAGAAATATTTTTCAAATTTGTCACATTTACAATGACACTCCTAATAAATTAGCCATAGCCGTTAAAGAGAGAAATATAAGAAAATAGATTTGGATAGCACAGGTTCCCTCTCTATCCAAAATTGTTACCTGAGGTTTAGCTATCCAAAGCCAGGAATAAAATTGAAAATGCAAATTAAATCAACAAGAGACCAGCAAACATTAATGATAGTACTGAGCATTAGTGAAGATGTTGGAAAATAGACATAGGGAATAGAATCTGATACATTGTTCAGTGTCTCTTGACACACTTGTGGCCTGTAGTCGAAGCGAGGTTCAACAGGGGGAAGAATCCACTTTAAAGCTCATCTTAATGTGGCTCTGGGTGGGCGTCAGGTCCTTGCCTTGTGGGCATCTCCGTAGGGTAGCACATGACACGACAGCTATCTTGATACCCTCAGAGCAAGTAAGGGAGAGTGAGAAAAAGCCAGCAAGATGGAAGTTGATCTTTTTGTAACCTAATCTCAAAAGTGATGCCCCACTACTTTGGCCAGATTGTTTGTTAGAAGTGAGTCACTAGGTCCAGCACACTCATGGGGAAGATTACATAAAGGAGTGATTACCAGAAAGCAGCTAGAAACCATTTTAGAGGCTGCATACCACACACTCATCTCCTTCAACACAGAAATTCTACTTAAGAAACTTAAAACATTTGCACAAGAATACGTGTTCATTACTTTTTGTGTGTGTGTTTAAAATTTGTTTGTAAAAATAAAATTGTTAGAGAAAAACCCAAATATTAAGGGGAATGGATGAATAATAAGTTACAGTATAATTACTTAATGTGATACTTAATACCAGTTAAAATGAGTGAACTAGTTCTGGGGTGCTCAGCTGGCTCAGTCGGAAGATGGGTCATTCAGCTAGCTCAGTTGGAAGAGCATGTGATTCTTAATCTCAGGCTCATGAGTTCAAGCCCCCACATTGGGTATAGAGATTACAAATAAATAAATACTTTAAAAATGATGAAATAAATACTTTAAAACTGGCTAAATTTTGAAAACAATGACGATAAGAGCCAATTGCAAAAAGATACAGTATGTTACTAGTTATGTGAAACTTACAAACTAAAACCTATCCATAGGTTTTTATGGATAGACGTGTAAAATGCTCTGTAAGGATGATCACATTTTAATACAGTAAATAATTTTTAGAGGGGAAGGGAATGTTAAGCAAATATGGCAGAACGTTAATTTGTTAAATCTGAGTGGTGACTGCATAGGTTTCTAATATAATAGTTTCACCTTTTCTGTATGTTTAAAGCTTTTATATATATATAGGATAGCATTTTTTTAAACATTTTATTGTAGAAAACATTAAATAGACAAAAACAGAGAATGGTGTGATGAATCCCTACCACCCAGCTTTAACATTTATCAAATTATAATCAGTCTTCTAGTTGCACCTGTATTCCCTTACTCTTTCAAGGATTACTTTGAATATATATAATATTCTTTGATCTCTAAAAAGTACTGCAGGATATGTTTTTAAATGAATATACTTTAAAAATATATATAACATGCCAGCCTGGTTATATATCATCTTTTTTAAAACTGACTTTGATTCCTTAAAATCATCCTGTATCTAGACAGCAGCCAAAATTCCCCCCATTGTTTCATGAATGGAAAACAACTTATGTCTGATTTATAATAGAGAGCAGAACAAGATTCTTTTTTTCCGCTTCAGAGCCTTTCTTGCTTTCTGGGGGAACTTGGGTACCTAATACTCCAGGACCAAAAGAGACCAGTGCCAGCGGGGTACTAATGTTTCTCTGTGTTCTCTCGCACAGATACAGTTGGTACCACCTGGACAGATTCAGATCCAGGGTGGGCAGGCTGTGCAGGTACAGGGCCAGCAGGGCCAGACCCAGCAGATCATCATCCAGCAGCCCCAGACGGCAGTCACTGCTGGCCAGACCCAGGTAATTCCCATGATCTCTGTCAACCCAAGAGCACAACTGATTGGGAAGGGTCAGACAGCTGAGCCAGATATCTCACCGGTAGTAGAAATGGGGAAGAAAACCATCAAAAATGTTGTATTTTCTTTCTTAAAAAGAAGGCGTCCTTTGTGGTAGCTTTGGAATGTATTAAATTGTCACGATTTCTGTCCTTCAGACCCAGCAGCAGATTGCCGTCCAGGGACAGCAAGTGGCACAGACCGCCGAAGGGCAGACTATTGTCTATCAGCCAGTGAACGCAGACGGCACCATTCTACAGCAAGGTAAGTGTGCCTGTGTGTTTCTGTGGGACTTTGGCAGGGGGCATCTTTTTTATCCTTTGAGCAAATGACTGCTCTACAAATTTTGTGACCTCCTCACAACATATATTTTTTTTTTTACAGAGAGGGAGAGGGCGAAGCAGGCTCTCCCTGGCTAGCAGGGAGCCCACAGAACATACTTTTGAACAACAAAAATTTTTTCTAAATCTCCATTGATTGTTGTTTTCTCGTCATTCATACGTGACCAGCGTTGGTAACATTTGTAGGCGTTCCTGCAGTGGTTGTTAAAAGACTGGCCCTAGGGATTATAGAAGTTTTTGAGCCTTTCTAGCAGGGGAAAAAAAATGTTTCTACATAGAAGACTGGAAGTACAGTTTCATTATTGGTAATGGAAGAAACCAATCAGAAGTCAAGTTGGCATTTAGTATTGCTGCTACTTGCAGGTTTTTTTTTCTGGTCTACTTTATTATTAGTTTTTGCTCAAAAGACTTATTATATGCCCACTATGTATGCAGCACTTCACTAAGAAAGAAATTTTCTCAGAGAACCTCTAATCTATTAAGGGAGACATATATGTGACCAAATAAATGCAGTGCAGAGCCTTTATAGAGGTGTGTCCTAGGAATAGATAATGCATAAATACAGGAGTGATGAAATCTGTTGGACTTGGGAGGAGAATGGACTTCAGAGAAGAGGAGATGGCTCAAACTGAACTTGAGAGCTTTTGGAAGTATCTGTCAGATAATTGAATCTGGAAAAGACATCTGAGTCCATGAGCAAAAGTTTGACTTGTGATGGGGCACCTGGGTGGCTCAGTCAGTTAAGCATCCTTGATTTCAGCTTAGGTCATGATCACAAGGTTGTGAGATCGAACCCCAAGTTGGGCTCCATGCTAGGCATGGAGCCTGCTTAGGATTCTCTCTTTCCCTCTCCCTCTGCCTGCCCCCACTCACACGCATGCATGCTCTTCCTCCCCTGCCCCCCCCCCAAAAAAGTTGGACTTTTGATTAAAATTTAGCAGTACACAAGCTCCAGTGAGTGCAGGTAAGTGTGCTCTCCTGTGACTCAGGAGAAGGCCTGAACTGGATTGAGCCCAGACCAGAGATCAATCAGAAAATGGTGAACAAATCTGTGAGTGGTGCTGGTGATAGTTTGGGAGCATGGAGTGTTTGGTTTAATTTTAAGTTTTAGTTCTAGAACAGGTTGTCATTGTCAGTTTAGGACAAACAAATTATAAATGTATAAAGTCTCCGTCCTAAGCAGATTATTCGCATATACAAGAACAGTAGTATAGCTGAAGTCAGACTGACCTCTAGAAGAGGAGGCCTCCAAACTTTCTCACCCGCCATTGAAAGCTATTACTGGAATACCCAGGGAGGTATCCACTTCAAGGATAATTTTATCAGAACTGGAACCCAGACAGTGAATAGACTATCAAAGGCAGTGATTACTGGGCTTACATGCAGCAAACGGGGCAGAGAGTAGGAGAGTGCTCTCCCTTTGTGCTGTTTAGTATGTTTTTCCAGAGTAGATAAGCGTGTGCCAGATAGAAGAGGGACTAACTGTGTTCCCTTCTTTCTGTGTACCTGTTTTTTGTTTGTTTTATGTTTTATTTTCTTAAAGTTACAGTCCCTGTTTCAGGCATGATCACCATCCCAGCAGCCAGTTTGGCAGGAGCACAGATTGTTCAGACAGGAGCCAACACCAACACAACCAGCAGTGGGCAAGGGACTGTCACTGTGACACTACCAGTGGCAGGCAATGTGGTCAATTCAGGAGGGATGGTCATGGTAAGGAAACGGATTTTCTGTCATTTATCTTTCCATATGTCTCTTTGTCATTGAAAATTTGTTTGGACTTGCAGTTTGCTATCTTATCTCATAAAGCTTGTTGATAACGCTGGCCCCTTGGGATTGAATTGATCCTTAAGGCAGTTACAGAGATCTACTTTTACAAGAAACACTATAATGCATTATAATTCATTCTGAGCACCTATTATGTGCTGGTGACTATTCTAGGTGCTAGAGATAGAGCAGAGGATAAATAGGTAGAAATAACCGCTTTTGAGTAATCTTTTTCAGAATTCAAATAATGAAGGCATAGACTACTAATCTTTGGGAAGTGGGTAATACATTGCCCCCAGAGAGTGAAATAAGAAGTAAGCTCAAAATGAGATTGTAATCAATAAAGAAACCAAAACGTGTATGCTATGAGTACATTGGGAAGATAGGGAAGGAGAGATGAGTAGTGGTGTAAGTGGAGGGTAAGTCTTCCTGTCCAAAATGGATGGCAGTACATAATACCTAAAATGGGTAAATTAAGAACAAGTAGTAGAAGCCTGCACACAGAGGTGGAGGAAACTACCAGAAAAACACACATCCATTCAAAGTTGTTATAGTTGGGAAGGGAATGGGGCATGGGAACCTGTTACTGGTTTTCTCATATACTTAGTACAGTGTTTTTAGTTTTAGTGTGTTTAGAAAAATTAAGTTTGAATTATTTAGCAAGTTAAGTAGCTTATTAAATTATGTAACTGTAGGCATTTGGGTCAACCTACCTTTGTACTATTTCATTGTCTATGATTACTATTCCTGACCATTAGATGGCAGCAGATTTTTCTAGAAATGGAGCCATAGGTGGATAACAATTTGGACATGGTTGTGTCATCTGTCATTGTAGCTCCTGGGTTCCCTATGACAATCCTCTGGAATTTTGGTTTAAAATGCATGGGTGTAAATGTTCTCCAGGAATCCCGTTTAACTACGTGCTCTATAAAAGCTACTCTTTATAGCATTTAGAAAAAATAATTTAACAGGGACCGAGAAGTTTCCTGTGTCCATACTACGTGCCACTATTTAATAAGCTGTGGTTTTTTCTTCATGTAGATGGTGCCTGGTGCTGGCTCTGTACCTGCTATCCAAAGAATCCCTCTCCCTGGGGCAGAGATGCTTGAAGAAGAGCCTCTCTATGTGAATGCCAAACAGTACCACCGTATATTAAAGAGGAGGCAAGCCCGGGCTAAACTAGAGGCAGAAGGAAAAATTCCAAAGGAAAGAAGGGTGTGTATAACATTGAAAGAAGGAGGAGAAAGGGCAGGGTTCTACTTTTGAAATTACCTTTTATATGGTTTGTTTCCTTGAGCACCTTCCAAACAATTGAAAGTAAGTAGCTGTTATCTTTATAAAAGTTAACATTTATTATTGTTCTGTGTAACCGCAACTACCATAACAAAACAGTAACAGGGGCTTAAAAAGAAACTTATTTTTTTTCTTGCATAAGAGAAGTCTAGAGAGAAATTGTCCTAGGCTGGTAGCCCATTTCCACAGTCAGTCCTCATGATGCTCTCTCCTCTGGTCTCACTATTCTGATAGCCTTAGTGTGCTAGTCATAGTCCAGGATGACTGCTTGGGCTCTGGCCTAGGTACAAGGGGAACAAGAAAGGCACTCTTTCTCAAGGAAACTTTCAAGAAGCTCCATACATCTCATTAGCCAAAACTTAATTACGTGGCCACACTTAAACCTGCAAACAAGGCAGGGAAATGCAGGGGTTTTGTTTTTTTTTTTTTTTACTGAGCAGTCATTTGCTCAACTAAAATTTGGTCTGTTATTGAAGTGAAGGAGGGCATGTATATGAGTTGGGGGGGTTAGTAGTGATCGTTGCTACACCTTTGGGGAATCCTTTTTATTTATATTTTTATTATTTCATAATAAAAAATGAATTTATTATGCATTTAGCGTTCACATCTTTATGATAGTTCATATACGGTCAGCTGCCGCCCAATGTTTCCTCCAAAGCTTTCTCCATAATTCAAGGTCATAATTGCCCCTGGTGCCTCTGATGAAAGCTCTCCTGAACTTCAGAGAGTCGAATTTATGAATGAGATAACTGTGCTGGTTCCAACTAGTACCTTTATTTCTCTGGTTTCAGAAATACCTGCACGAGTCTCGGCACCGTCATGCCATGGCTCGGAAACGGGGTGAAGGTGGGCGATTTTTCTCTCCAAAGGAAAAGGATAGTCCCCATATGCAGGTAAGTAGATGATACATTTCATTCTTCTCTTTTTGCCTTGTATTTTCTTGGGAAGAGCATTCAGAGTCCTCTTGTTATGTTCACACCAGAGACTAACTACATTCTCTAAGTTGAATGCAACGTTGTATCTCTTAGATTCCTTTTTGCCTTAAAGCACTAAACGTGTTCAATCCATTGGCCCTTTTCCTCCTCATCTTTGCCAGTTACTACTATTAATTCCTTCTTATAATTCTCCTTTTTCTTGATTTTAAAAGAAAAAGTTTCATTGTCTCTTAGTGTAATAGCACGATCATCAGCAGCTAACACTTAACTGCTATGTGCCAGCCATTACATTAAGCATTTTTGTAAGCACTTTTTCATTGAATCTTTAGAGCATCCTCAAGCCCCATGAGGTAAGAATTCTTATTTCCATTTTACAGTTAAATTTGAGGTTTAGAGAGGTTAAGTAGTTTGCCCAAGGTAAAATACTTAATAAAATGGTACACCTGAAATTCAAAGCCAGTGTAATTCCAGAACTTATTTGTAGCTGCTGTACATCACTGGTTCTTACATCTGATTCCACTGATTGTACTTATCAGCATTTCTGAGTCAGTATATCCAAAACAGAGCTCTTGATTTGTATTTTATTTTTTATCCCTAAACCAGTCGCTCATCTCAATAAGTGACCTGTCCATCCACCCAGTTGCTAAAGCTTAAATTGTCCAATTCTTGAAAAAGTCCTCTTGGCTTTACCTTTAAAGTAATAATCTGAATCAGTTAACATTTTTTCCCTTCCAGCTGCCATTAGCCTGAAGAAGTCCTCTTTTTTTGCTTCAGTTCATGTAACAGCTGTCTACTGGTGTCCTTCCATTCTTGTGCCCCTCTAGTCCATTCTTCACATCTTCAAGTGGTCTTCTTAAAATGTATGTCATCTCACATCACTGTCCTGCTTAAACCCCTTCCATTCCTGCCATTTTCCCACTTGCACTTAGACTAAAATCCAGAGTGCTTACCATGGCCAAAAAGGCATGTGTGTGATTGAGCTCCTGCCTACCTCTGGCCTCATTTCCTCCTGTTCTTGGTCTTTATGCTCTTGCTGTACTATTCATTGATCTGTCTCCTGCCATAGGACCTTTGTCGTGAAAATAGCTAATCTATAAAGGTTTTCACTCCCATCTTCTTGCCTTTTAGGTCTTGGTTTAAATCTGAGGCTGAAGTCAGAGTAGGTCTCTTCCACCTCATTATTTTTTCACATCTTCCTTTTCTTTTGAGCATCATTAATAATCGACTTGTTTTATTTGTGTAATTGTGCAGTCGACGTCTCCTTCACTAGACTGTAAGCTGTATAGAGAGTAGAGGATTGTTTTGTTCTCCATTGTATTGATTGGACTTAGCATAATGCCCAGTCCAGAACAAGCACTTGGTAAATGTTTGTTGAATTCATGGATTCCTTCCATTTCCTGCTGTTTCATTCTGTGTGACCATTACATCCCACCTGCACTACTGCCAAATCGGTCATTATAAGGTAGTGCTTTTTTAATCATGCCGGACCCTTGCTCAAGGATGCATGTTGGTTTTCATTTCTTACTGCATCAGATTCCAAACTGTTTCTATATGACATCTAAGCAGCTTGGCTTCCTCATGCCTTTCAATGTCAGACTAGGAATCCTCAGTATTTCCACACAGGAGCACAAACTCCTCTTTCAATGCTATTAATTCCTACCTGTAGTCTGGGAGCCCTTCCTTTCTCATTAATTCATGCAGCGTGTGGATATAGAGTGCCATCTATGGGCATTGTGCCAGGAACTCTTCTAATTCTGTGTGCTACCGATAGGACCTTGGTCAAGTTACTTAGGCTCCTTTGGCCTGAGTTCCTCCACCTGTAAAGTAGGCTGCTGTTGATACTTCATAGGGCCATTGTGGGAATTTCATGCAGTAAGCCATATTCGCCACCTACTTAGCACGTTATCTAGTGCATGGTGGGGGCTCTGTAAATGCTGGTTATTATTCTTACTCATTGTTCAAGACCCTGCCGCAGTCCTGCCACCTCCAGAAATCTTTTAGCTTTTTCTCAGATCACATCAGTTGAAGCTTCAGAGCCTTGGTGTGGAGGAACTGAAGGCAGTTATTGTGGAGTGTTGCAAAAAGCTTCTTAGGACTGATCCTTGTCTTAACACTGCAGATTTTAAGTGAGGGGGGCATGCAGAATTTAGTGGAAAGAAATGGGAAATAGTTAAGAAATAGTGAAATGGGAGCCAAGAGATTTGGGCATTAGTTCTTGCTGAGCTGCTGACTAACTTTCTCACTCTAGTCCAGGCAAATCACTTTATCCATCCAGGCTTTGGGTTTATCTTCAAAATGAGTGCATTAAAATAAATGTCAATGTCTTTTCCAGCCCTGCTAAGTGCTTAGTATTTAAATATGATGATCAGAAAGTCATGGCACAAAAAATACAATATGACGTGGTTCTCTTGGCCACCTAAAGACCCTTAAATTTGGAAGGTAAAGCACAACACAGGTTCTCTTAGGAAAGAGATACACTGTCAACTCTGGAGTGCTTGGAAGTAGAATGCCAGGCCAGACTTAACACTCCTTTTACACAAAGGTTTGTTATCTCTTCTTTCCTTATGGAGCTGCATTTTAATCCATGTAGGTAGACTTAGGTACATTCTAGGACTTTGGTTTACTTAGCAAAATTGTATGTATTCCCCTTGATGATGAGAAATGAGAGCCTTGAGTTCCTTGTTACTTTTGCAAAGGATTTTAATCACTATTATGCTTTGTCTCTAGGATCCAAACCAAGCAGATGAAGAAGCAATGACACAGATCATCCGAGTGTCCTAACCCCAGGCCATGTGATGGAGCAGATCAAGGTCACGTTCCTCACCACTGTTTCCCACTGTTCCAGGAAATTGATCACCTCTTCCAATGGGACACTGACGATTACGTGCTGCCCTTTTCTACAGGACAAACCACTTAGTTTTTAATAAGTGGCTCAGTATTATAATTGCAGCGATGTCTGGCAAATTGAAGTCATAAGCCTTTGTCTCGCCCTTTCAGGCAGGACCTATTTCAGACTGTTGATGACATTGACATTTCATGGATTAGGATGATGCAAGGGACCTGTGCACATAAGTGCACACACAGCACTTATGTTGGCTTCTGAAGCCAGCCAGCCATCTTAGCTAGGGAGAACAACCTTCTCAACCGAGACTGAAATCAGGGAAGCCGACGCCCACTCCTTCCCATGGAATCTAAGCAGCATCCATCCCTCTGATGGGGGATCTCAGGCTGACTCACTGGACACTTTGTATTCAGAGGTGGCTTCCAGGCAAGGAAGTTCCATCTTATGACATGGAAACAATAAATTCTCTGAGATACATTGATCTAATCTGTGGTAATAATAGGAATCTCTGTCTACCCAGATGATATGTTGGTATTTTTGGACTCCAGCCAAGAAAAGCTAACTCTGGGGATAGAATGACAAAAGACTCAAGCACTAAAACTATAAATTGCTAAATCTCTCTTTTTTTAAAGCTTTGGCAAGTTGTGGTTTGTCTGTCTGCTGACAGATCATCTGGACCATAGTTTTTGCTTCTGCTACTTGTAAGACAATTTAGAGGGTATTGGACCTTGAAACTGCCTTTCCTAAGTAGAGAACAAAACCATACAACAACTTTCTGTGCTGAAGTGCTGAGGACATTTGTAGTAACTCCTAAACAGCCAAATTAGAATTTTTTTTTTTTTTTTTTAGTAGGCTCCACACCCAGCGTGGAGTACAATGTGGGGCTTGAATTCACATCCCTGAGATCAAGACCTGAGCTGAGGTCGAGAGTTGGATGCTCAACTGACTGAGTCACCCAGGTGCCCCTAGAGATTTTCAGTCATAGGCTTTGTGACAGCATTTCAGGAAGAGAAGGATTCACACGTGTTGCAGTCTAGCAGAAGAGAGAGTAGTATATGTACCCATGTGTTGTCCTATAGCATGATTCTCCAGTGGATGGATGCCTGGGATGGATCATTAAGGTGAAAAGAATTTACATTTATACTATAACCTTTTAACAAGCATGGAAAGGGAGAAGTCTGAGAACTGCTCTTTGACAATTTCTGTCTGGAAAGCATTGTTCAATCACACTCTCCTGGATATATTCCAGCTTACTTGCTCGAGTTTAAGGTGAATATTGGCTTCACTCCTGCAGCACTTTGGTGCTGGCCCCAGAGAGCGAACATTCTCTTTCTTCCCCTGGCAGCTGATTCTTTGGTGCCAGTTTCCATGTTTCTCCTTTTCTACATAGGCCTTGTACAGCAGAAAGGTTTTTACATTGCATCCACGTTCTGGGGATAAGCTGCCAACTGGTAATGGTGATGCTGGCAGAGTCAAGAATTGGGCCACATTTCCCAGAATGGACTGTGCCTCAGTAATCTATTTCTTTGCTAGATGTTGAACCGGGGGTAAACTAAGATGATATTTCAGAAAAGAGTTGCTGCCTTCTCTAGAAACAAGGAAGACTTAACTCTTTTGAAGATCATTTGGGTTTGATTTAAATACCAAGAGTAAGAATTGACGCTTTCTTTGATGGTTTCACTCAAATTGTATTAAGAGGAAAAGAAAATAAATCCTCTGAAGAAAACATCACAAAGAGAAATAATTGTAATGGTGGAAATAGAGGTACAGAGCTATGCAAAGAAAGCAGGAAGTAAAGTATCTCTCTAGTCCTTGGTATCTGTAGTCACCTGTCCTGGCTTCCAGATGTCAGGAGAGGCCAAACCCTCTGGTAGGCTCACTAGAAACTTCTGGCTCTTAAGTTTGACACATTGATTTTATTCAGTAAGCCCCAAGATTTTCAGATGATAGTTCACTAAAAACAATGAGGAATTTCTATCCCTTGGTTTGTTTAGGAGTCTTTAAGATTCAGAGCTCAGAAAGAAAGTCCTCAGATCTAAGCCAACAGCAGTTCAAAAATGCTATTTATTTGTGTCTGTAAGTTTGTACATAGTAACAACCTCATATTGTTGCAGAATTTTTTTTCCATGAGTTTTGAGTTGTTTTTTTTGAAAGAAATGCTTCAGTTGTCATTTTGTCACTGCATTTCAGATAGCTCATGGCCCTTTTATTGTGGCCATTTTAGCACATCATAATAACCCACAAAGTGGGGGGTTGAGGTTTGGATTTTTTTTCTTTGTTACTAGTTCTTTTATTTGTCCTTGTGACTGTAGTGATGACTTCATAGATGCAGAAAGAGTGAATGGATGAGTGAATAATTGGTTTAATGCATAGTTATTTCACTTCTTGAGTGCTCTTTTTGGCAAGATAATTGTAAATGTATATATTTTAATTGCACTGGTACATTGAACATGTCAGTGTCTATACCACTGGACCAACAGAGCTTTTTCTGGCTGTTGGGTGCCTGATAATAATGTCTTGATTTTCCTTTGGGACTCAACAGTATAGGTTTTTCTCCCAGCAGTAGGGGGAGTACAGATGATCGATCATTGATGTCATTGCAATTGTTATTTTTTAAAATAAATTTGTAAAAATACTAAAAAGTGATTTGAATTTTCACATTCCTTGGGGTCTAGGTTGTGTTTATAATGTTGAAATTGTGATCTTTGTAGACAAGGGAGCTCTGTAGACAGTGTCAAACTTGTAGTGTCCAGGCCTCTTAGTTGTATGTCTCCCCTTACTCTCCTTTTCTTCCCTTTTTGCCTTCCATCCTGCTGAGGAGGTAATCTCTGCCACCCGTGCAGATTGTATATTTCGTCTTACTACTGGAAGTGTTAACCAAAATTTGATGAAGTATTCCACAAGCAAAATAAGCCTTTTAGTTATTGATGTGGAGAACAAAGGTAAAAGAAATACAGGAAAAAAAATTAAATTTCCTTACAACTTAACAGCCCACTGACCAGTACTTACTTGAGACAGGCAGAGTGGCCTTCCTCTAGGAACTCAACTGCCTAGATGTTAATACTTTGCTGTGGCAAAAGGCAACCTGTTTGACATTAACCCGACCTCCAGGATCCTGTAAGTTTCCTTTAACATATTAAATTCATTTGGAAGCTTCCTTTATCTCTACTACCCAAGATATATGTTGGCAATCATCCTCCAAGCATATGGCCCCACTGATACACATCTAAAGGGTTTCATGACTAAGATTTTAGTAGAGGGTAATAAATGGCCCCTTGGAAACCTTGTTTCCAAATAAATTCCTTAGAGACTTACACAATCCCTAACCACCTCCCAACTTGAAAGGATACAATGAGCCACTGCTCACAACCCAGTGCAGCTCTTTCTGCCCAAGGTCCTGTCCCTGTGCTTTAATAAAACCACCTGCTTTGCACGGAAGATGCCTCAAGAATTCTTTCTTGGCTGTTCTGCTCCCAAACCCCAACATTTTCACATCAGTTATCACTGAAACAGCATTGACTGGGTATTGTAGAACTAAAGATAGTGAAGCTGTAATTTTAAGATTTTGTTTATTTCTGCAAAAAAACAAAACACGATGCTTTCCTGTTAAAAATCCACAACACACTCCTACTATTAATAATGTGAATTCTCCAAAAATCTGAGCCAACTGACAGGCAACCTCAGGCATTTACCACACAGGGAACCAGGAGCTGGAGCTAGAGCAAAGCAACGTCAGGAGCACACTCAGGAGACACCCTATAGACCTGTCCTGGCAGGTAAGAGAAACAGAAGAAATTCTCTAATTAAGGCACTGACCATTAAATAGCGTTAGCCTAAGGTTGATAAAAAACCATACTGAGGTTGCTTTAGTCAGATGCTAATGGAACATTGCCCTTAGAAATTCAGAGGTGAGCCAGCATTCCACTCTGGTGATAGAGGACCCCTCTATTGACACTATCTGAAATAATCTGTCTTATTGAAGAAACATTTTCACGGATAAAGATTTTTAAGCGTCATCTTGACTCTTGAACATGCTTGCCCTCCCCAGACCTGCTGCCTCTCACCTCCCAGAGGCCAGAGCAAGGGCGCAGGGGGCGGGAGGCAGGTGGCCCGCGGCCACCCTGGATTGGCACCTCCCCGAGGAGGCCCACACTGATTGGTTGGTGGGAGGGGCCCGCCAAGGCTGTCGTTGCGGATTGGCTGCTACCCGGAGGACCCTCGTTTCCGGTAGCTTGGCTGGCAACCCCGCCGCCGCCATGGCGATCGGCGAGCGGTTGGCGGCGCCACTTCTGTGGCCCGTAGAGGCCCGGTTGGCGGCGCTGCTTCCCGACCTGCTGGTGTTCAGGAAGCCCCGGCGATCGGAACCCGAGCTCGCCACGGCCCAGGGCGTCCTCCTTGGCGTCCACGTGACGGGTGAGCCGAGGCGCGTCGCTCTCCCGCCCTGCCCGAGGGGCGGCCGTTGGGCCTGGCTCCGAGAGGCGGCGGCGGTTACAGGCCTGGCCCCCGGGCAAGAAAAGGCGCGGCTTAACTGCTCGCCGCCGCCGCCTCGGGAAACCTGGTTCAGAGCTGGAGGACTCCTTCCGGAATGGTCTGGCGTAGCCCTAGAGTTCACTTCAGAAATGAAAGGAGACTCAGAAACGGAAAAGGACTTTTGCGGGACCACTCAGCAGGCTTTGAACCCAAGTTTTCTCCCAATACGCATACCGCTTCAGCCCGTTTTTTTCGCTCAATTAATTCCTTCTTTGGGTCCCTAAGTGTGTGCCCGCCACTGCGCTAGGAATTAGAGATCCAGCAGCTACTTCGAGAGTCGCTTACTTAACAAATATTTGTGGAGTTTGTGTCATGGATCTGAAGATGAGTGTCTGAAGGTGCCTGACCTCGAGGAGCTCACCATCTGAGTTCTCCATAAAGCTTTAATCCATCCCCCTCGTCATTGGTCTCTCTGTCCCTCACATGGGGCGAAATCCCATTTCTCCCTTGGCCAGGGAGCTTAAGAGGGTATGGCAGAAACGGGTTAGCTGGCTAGAGAGGAAAGAGGGTGCTTGTGGGTGAATCTTCATCTGCAGCTCCTGGAAATGAAGGGGGTGTGGCTCTCTGGGTTCCCAGGGGCGGCAGGCAGCCAGCCTGGCCCCTACGAGTAGGCTTGTTAAAGGATAATGAAATTACTCATCTGGAGGAGATCTGCTTCTTTACACTGGCTTGATGCGTGCAGGGAATAGAGCCAAAAGTTCAGGATTTGCAGCTAACGTAATTTTTGTTTTGTCGGCTAGGGTTTACAGCATTAATGGATAGGTTCAGCCTGACCTGCAAGTCGGAACATGACATGGACAAACTGGCCCACATCTTCAGTTATTACATCAGTGACATCGTGGAGCGTGAGTGACTATTGTAGGGAAGCCAGGAGGTGTGGTGCTGGGCTCCTGAGGGTTTGTAACAGAAGGGGGCCTGGGCTACTTGAAAAGATACCAAAGGGTTATTCCTTTAGTGTTACTCATCTTTTATTTCTTCTTTCTTGCTACTAACAGGCTAGATTTTTGCCTGTATCTGCCATTCTACTTAGTCTCACATTCTGTTGACTCAATGTTCAGAAAGGGGGAGGGAACAAATTAATTTTAATTTTTACTTTGCATGTTTATATTTTATTTCAAAATAAAGTGTTCCTCAGGTTGCCTCTTCTAACAATAATGTAATGTGCCACATGTGTTTATATCCGATATAATTTACAAAACACCTTCCCATTCTATTATTGCATTTTGATCCTGTGAGATAGGAATGAGTGTTTTCTTCATTTTCTGCCATATATTAAGCTTGTGGAAATTTGCCTAATCTGGGGAAGAAAAAAAATCAGCTCCTTACATGTGCAGTAAACATTTTGAGTACATATTCTTTTTTTTTTTTAAGATTTTATTTATTCATTTGAGAGAGAGAGAGAGAGAGGACAAGGAGGGGGAGGGGCGGGCGGCGGCAGAGGGAGAAACCGACTTCTGGCTGAACAGGGAGCCTGACGCGGGACTCGATCCCCGGACCCTGGGATCGTGACCTGAGCTGAAGGCAGATACTTAACCAACTGAGCCACCCGGGCGCCCTTAAGTGCATATTCTGCGACATACACTGTAAAAGGTCAGGGTGTGCAAAAACCTACTTTTGAGGAGCTTTCTGTCTAGTTAGACCTACCCAACAAATTAATCTGGTCCTGAAACTTTTAGTAGTTATATAACATTCCTTTCTTTTATTGACAGTGTCCATACAGTCATGTCCATAATTCTGAGATTCATCAGAATTTTTACTTTGTGGAATCTCCTTTAGGAACTTGTTTATTTGATTCACCCCTTACCCCTGAGGAACAGTTGTAAAAGGTCTTTAGATTTTTCTCATCAAGTTTAGATGAAAGGGAGAGATAGAAATTACATATGTATTATAACACCAGGAACTGCTGGGTACTAGAAATACAGGGGAAAATAAGGGGAAAATAATACCTGCCCTCTTGAAGTTTCCATGTTAGTGGGAGAGACAATAAG
This sequence comes from Phoca vitulina, assembly GCF_004348235.1. NCBI lineage: Eukaryota > Metazoa > Chordata > Mammalia > Carnivora > Phocidae > Phoca > Phoca vitulina. The sequence goes on along the minus strand of NW_022589714.1, from coordinate 41,631,746 downwards.
TAAACAAGATCATTATACATTATACATTTTACAAAGGAAATAGGGTGTGATGGTAAAGAATTGTAGAGTGGGAGATTTTTTTCAGGTAGGGTGATCATAGGAGGCTCCTCAAGTGTTTAAGCTGAGACATAAAGGATGAGAGAAACACCTTGTGAAGAGTGAGGAGTAAAGTGTTTTCAGGCAGAAGAGTGAGGAGTACAGTGTTTCAGGCAGAAGAATGCCAAGTGCAAAGCTTCTAAGATGAGAGGAAGCTTGACATGTTCTGGGAACTAAGAAGACCAGTGTGGCTAACACATAACTAGCAGGGAGAAGAGTGGCTTGAGGTGAGATTGGAGATCATTGAACTCTGTAGGCCATAAGGAGTTTGGATTATGTATTTTTGTATAAAGGGAAACTGTTAAAAGGTTCTGGCAAGGGGGTGATGTGGTCAGATTTACATTTTTGAAAGCTCATTTTAACCGCCTTATGGCAATTGGATTATAGGGAGCTGATGGAGGGCAGGTGGTAAGAATAGAAGCTAGAAGAGGCAGTTGTAGCAGCTGTGGAGAGATGAGGCTGATTTGGTCTAGAGTAGTGGTTCTCAACCTTGGCAGTACATTAAATAACCACTTGGGGAGCTTTTAAAGATTTTATTTATTTATTTGAGAGAGAGAGAATGAGAGAGAGCACATGAGAGGGGGGAGGGTCAGAGGGAGAAGCAGACTCCCTGCCAAGCAGAGAGCCTGATGCAGGACTCAATCCAGGGACTCCAGGATCATGACCTGAGCCGAAGGCAGTTGCTTAACCAACTGAGCCACCCAGGCACCCTCGGGGAGCTTTTAAAAATCCTGGTGTCTAGGCTTTACCTCAGACCAATTAAATCAGAATACCTTGGGGTAAGCCCAGAAATAAAGATTTTTTAAAGTTTCACAGGCTGTTCCAATGTTGAAGCCAAGGTGGAAACCATTGGTCTAGAGATAAGGCAGTGGAGCCATAAGGAGATGAATTGATTTGAAATGTGTTTTGCAGGTTCAACAGACAAGATTTGCTGGTATATTGATATCAGTGGGAAGTAGTGAGAAAAGCTACTCTCAAGGATTTTTTGGCTTTCATAATTGAATTGATGGTGGTGTCACTTACCGAGATGGGAAAGACTGGGCTTTGAGAAAGAAAATCAAGGGTTCTGTTTTGAATATACTGAGTTGTCAATAAGTCATTCAAATGGAGAATGAAGTCAGTAGCAATGATTGAGCCTGGAGCTCAGAGAATAGATCTCTGTTAGAGACAAAAAGTGAGTTGATGGCATAAAGATGTTACTTAAAGTTAGGAACTAATTGAGTCCACATGAGGAGAGTGTAAATAAAGAGCGCCTAAGACTGAGGCTTGAGGGAGGGACTCCAGGACAGATTATGATTAGAGAGAAAGAACTTACAAAAGAGACTATAAAGCAGCCAGTTAGGTGGGATATTGTGGTGTTCCTGAAGCCAAAGGAGAAGTAGAGTCTCTGGGGGAGGAAGGCTGGGGCTGGCTGAGTTGAAAATGAAAAGTATAAGGTACAGTGCTGTGAGAAAATACTGAATTTAGCAAGGTGAATGCTGTTGATGATCTTGATAAATTTTAGTGAAGTGATGGAGTTGGGAGTCAGATGGGAGAAAGCGGAGAAGAGAATGGTAGAGAAAATGTTTAAGAGTGAACAGGATATGAGGAACAAATTGTATATGGCCAACTCTTGAGAATTTTTTTGATGGGGATGTAGCAGAAAAATGGAGCTAATAGCAAGGGAAGGTAGAGTGTTGTGTTTTGTTTTCATTTTTTAAGATATTAATAGAAATGATCCAGTGGAGAGGAGATAAGGGAGGGAGTGAAGTTCTTGAAAGGGTGGGAGGGGCTAGGATCCAGAGCCCAATGGGGTGACTTTGAAGAGAACAGGAGTATTTCTTTCATTTTCAAGAAGATGGATATAGATACAGACAGATTTGGGGAGAAGCTAAGGGAAAGAAAAGAGTCCCTTGGAGGGAACAAATAGACTAGAGAAGAAATGAGGAAAAACTCAGTAGGCCATTCTTCTGATCATATATAATTCTGCCATGATCTAGTATATCTGATTTTGATGCATTTTCCTCTCTCTCCTTTACTTGATTTCAGATGTGCTGTGTTTTGGAGGAGATATCCTAAATATTACAGGTATTTTTCAGTTTTTCTGAATATTTAAAGGACTGTAAGTGAGGAAGACTTCATTTAGGTGGAATTTGGCATATTTGTTTATTCAGCATTGTTTGTTATTTAATATGTCCTTGGCCCTGGGAAACAAAGATGAAGAAGACACAGTCACTGACTCAAAGGTTCTCTCAGTCTAGTAGAAAAACCTTGCCCATATTAAGTTCACAGGTGCTTTACATTTTGCTTAATTAAATGACAAAAATAAGTGCCTATAAAGCACTTATTTGCATGAGAAAACTAATGAGAAACTTAGGCCTTAAGAGCAGAAGCTATGTGTAAGATAGGAGTCAAAATCTCCAATCTGGAGAACTCTCAGGATCATTAATAGCTATATGCCACAGAGTTGGCCTCTTTTTTAAATTTAAACTTAATTAAGCCACCCTTGAAATTAGATTTGAACATGAACCTACATTTTATGAACCTCTTAGCTAGTGCCCCTCCCATTCTGTTAGTATAGTGGTAGAGGGAAGATTATCAAAAATATTCTTTTTTTTTTTTTAAAGATTTTATTTATTTGACAGAGAGAGAGACAACGAGAGAGGGAACACAAGCAGGGGGAGTGGGAGAGGGAGAAGCAGGCCTCCCACTAAGCAGGGAGCCTGAAGTGGGGCTCGATCCCAGGACCTGGGATCATGACCTGAGCCGAAGGCAGACGCTTAATGACTGACCCACCCAGGCGCCCTATCAAAAATACTCTTAAACTAAAGGAACATTTCAGCTTCTGCCTTGTCTTGTTTTTCATGATGAGTGGTTTTGAGACTCTAAGGCAGTATTTTAACCAAGCATAATGTACAGGGCCAAGGAACCTTGCCTAACACCTTGCATGATATCTTCTGCATTATTGGGAGCTTTGCCCAGATCAGGTGAATCCAGATATTTGATCCTTGTCAGCCTGTCTTGTGTGTCTGCAGGGAATGTGCTTCTGGCACTCTGGACAGTGAAACAGAATCAACTCAGTGACATCATTACCCTGGTGGCAAAATGCAGTCTGGAGATACAGGAGAAATTTGGGATCTACCATACCAGAGAAGGCCAGGATCTGCAGCTAAAGATAGGTAGTAGCTACTAAAAGAGTGATCAATTAAAAAAAAAAAAACACTATAAAAAATTCAAAATATAAATGACAACCTGAAAAAAAAAATCTGCAACTTATATACATAAGGGGTGAATATTAGAAATAAAACACCTAGAAATCAACAGAAGACTAACTTTTTAAGAGAAAGATGGGAAAGGACACGAATAAATAGTACATAGACAAAGAAATACATCTCTTTTAACATGTGAAAAGATGTTTAATTTCATAATAAGAAAAATGCCAATTTTTATTGGCATTTGTTTCTTAAATTGCACATATGAATGGCTTATTTCTCACCTATAGATACCAAAAATTCATATGCTGACCACACTGTTGATGAGGCAATGAGGAATAAACACTCTCATATACACTGCTGATGGGAGTCAACAGCAGTACAACTTCTATGAAGAATAATTTTGGTAATCTCTGTTGAGATTCCAAATGCATTTATTCTTCAATCTAGCAATCCCACTCCCAAATATTTATCCTATAGGTATACCTGACTGTGTATGAAATGTTATCAGTATAAGATTATTGATTGCAATATGGTTTGTAATAAAACGATCTATAGGAGACTGGTTAAATAAACAATATGTCTACTCAATGAGATTTTATGCAACTTTAAAAAAAGATATTCTGATATAGCAATATCTTCAAAATATAGTTGAGAAAAAGCAAGATGCAAAGCACTGTGGTATGCTACCTTTTATATAAAGACAAAAAATAAGAATTTTTCTTGTTTGTTCATATTTGTATAAAGAAACACTGGAAAGATATATAAGAAATGAATAAAAGTTACCTATTGGAGGAAAAACAGTGTTATATTAGTTTCAGGTGTACAATATAGTGATTCAACAATCTCATACATCACCCGGTGCTCACCACAAGTGCCCTCCTTAATCCCCATCACCTATTTAACCCATCCCCCCACCCCCTCCCCGCTGGTAACCATCAGTTTGTTCTCTATAGTTAAGAGTCTGTTTCTTGGTTTGCCTCATTCTTTCTTTCTTTTTTTCCCCTTTGCTCATTTGTTTCTTAAATTGCACATATGAATGAAATCATATGGTATTTGTCTTTCTCTGACTTATTTCCCTTAACATTGTATTCTTAGCTCCATCCATATTGTTGCAAATGTCAAGATTTCATTTTTTATGGCTGAATACTATTCCATTGTGACACACACACACACACACACACACACACACACACACACACATCTTCTTTATCTGTCTTTTCATAAGATGCTCAACATCACTCATCTTCAAGGAAATGCAAATCAAAACTACAATGAGATATCACCTCACACCTGTCAGAATGGCTAAAATCAAAAACACAAGAAAACAAGTGTTGGGGAGGATGTAGAGAAAGAGGAACCCTCTTGCACTGTTGGTGGGAATGAATGCAAACTGGTGCAGCCATTGTGGAAAACAGTGTGGAGTTTCCCCAAAAAGTTTAAAAGAGAACTACCTTACAATCCAGTAATCACCCTACTGGGTATTTACACAAAAAAATACAAAAACACTAATTCAGAGGGATCATGCACCCCTATGTTTATAGCATTATTTACAGTAGCCAAATTATGGAAGCAGCCCAAGGGGCCATCGATAAATGAATGGGTAGTATAGACTTTTTAACAATATTTGTTCCTCCAGTCCATGAGCATGGAATGCCTTTCCATTTCTTTATGTCATCTTTAATTTCTTTCATGAGTGTTTTATAGTTTTCAGAGTACAGGTCTTTCACCTCTTTCATTAAGTTTATTCCTAGGTGTCTTATTATTTTTGGTACAGTTGTAAATGGGATTGTTTTCCTAATTTCTCTTTCTACTACTTCATTATTGGTGTATAGAAATACAACAGATTTCTGCACATTGATTTTGTGTCCTGCAAATTTACTGAATTCATTTATCAGTTCTTGCAGTTTTTTGGTGGAGTGTTTGGGTTTTCTACATATAGCATGTCATCTGCAAATAGAGTTTTACTTCTTCTGTTTAATTCTTCCTTACCAGTTTGGATGCCTTTTATTCCTTTTTGTTGTCTGATTGCTATGGCTCGACTCCCAGTACTACATTGAATGCAAGTGTTTAGAGTGAACATCCCTGTTTTATTCCTGACCTTAAGGAAAAACTCAGTTTTTCCCCATTAAGGATTATGTTAGCTGTGGGTTTTTTATATATGGCCTTCATTATGTTGAGGTATGTTCCCTCTAAACCTACTTTGTTGAAAGCTTTTATCATGAAGGGATATTGTACTGTCAGATGCTTTTTCTTCGTCTGTTGAAATGATCATATGGTTTTTATCCTTTCTCTTATTGATGTGATGTATCATGTTGATTTGTGAATATTGGACCACGCTTGCATCTTGGGAATAAATCCCACTTGATCGTGGTGAATGATTTTTTTAATGTATTGTTGGATTCAGTTTACCAGTATTTTGTTGAGGATTTTTGCATCTATGTTCATCAGAGATATTGGCCTGTAGTTCTCTTTTTTTGTGGTTTCTTTATCTGGTTTTGGTATCAGGGTAGTGCTGACCTCATAGAATGAATTTGGAAGTTTTTCTTCTATTTTTTGGAATAAATAATATGAGGAGAATAGGTATTAACTTCTTCTTTAAATGTTTGGTAGAATTTGCCTGTGAAGCCATCTGGTCCTGGACTTGTTTTTTGGTTGGGAGTTTTTGATTACTGATTCAATCTCCTTACTGGTAATTGGTCTATTCAAATCTTCTATTTCTTCCTGCTTCAGCTTTGGTAGGTTGTATGTTTCTAGGAATTTATCCATTTATTCTAGGCTTTCCAATTTGTTGGCATTTAGTTTTCATTATATTCTCTTTTAATTGTTTTATTTCTGTGGTGTTGGTTGTTATTTCTCCTCTTTCATTTGTGATTTCATTTATTTGAGTCCTCTTTCTTTTTTTAATGAGTCTAGCTAGAGATTTATCAATTTTGTTGATCTTTTCAAAGAACCATCTCCTGGTTTCATTGATCTGTTCTACTTGCTTTTTAGTTTCTGTATCATTTATTTCTGCTCTAATCTTCATTATTTCCTTCCTTCTGCTGGTTTTGGTTTTTGTTTGTTGTTCTTTTTCTAGCTCCCTTAGGTGTAAGGTTAGGTTGTTTATTTGAGATTTTTCTTGCTTCTTGAGGTAAGTCTGTATTGCCATAAACTTCCCTCTTAGAACTGCTTTTGCTGCATCACAAAGATTTTGGACTGTTGTGTTTTCATTTGCATTTGTTTCCATGTACTTTTTGATTTCTTCTCTGATTTCTTGGTTGACCTATTCATTATTTAGTAGCATATTGTTTAACCTCCAAGTATTTGTGATCTTTCCAGATTTTTCCTTGTGGTTAATTTGTAGTTACATAGTCTTGTTGTTAAAAAAGGTACATGGTATGATTTCAGTGTTCTTGAATTTGTTGAGGCCTGTTTTGTGGCCTAATATATGATCCATTATGAAGAATATTCCCTGTGCACTTGAAGAGAATGTGTATTTTGCTGTTTTAGGATGGAATGTTCTGAATATATCTGTTAAGTCCATCTAGTCCTGTGTGTCATTCAAAACCATTGTTTCCTTGTTGATTTTCTGTTTAGATGAACTGTCCGTTGATGTAAGTGGGGTGTGAAGTCCCCTACTATTGTATTATTATCAATTAGTTCCTTTCTGTTTCTTACTAATTGTTTTATGATTTGGGTGCTCCCATGCATAAATATTTAAATTGTTATATCTTGTTGGATTGACCCTTTCTTATTATATAGTATCCTTCTTTGTCTCTTGTTACAGTCTTTTTTTTAAAGTCTATTTTGTCTGATATAAATATTGCTACTCCAGCTTTCTTTTGTCATCCATTTACATGGTAAATATTTCTCCGTCCTCTCACTTTCAATCTGCAGATATCTTTGGTCTGAAATGAGTCTTTTGTAGGCAGCATATAGATTGGTCTTGTTTTTTTATCCACTCTGTTACCCTATGCCTTTTAATTGGAGCATTTATTTCATTTACATTCTAAGTAATTATTGATAGATGTGTATTTATTGTCATTTTGTTACTTGTTTTGTTGTTGTTTTTGTAGTTTTTCTCTGACCCTTTCTTGTCTTTCTCTCTTTCATGGTTTGCTGGTTTTCCTTGGTGATATACTTGGATTCCTTTCTCTTTATTCTTTGCATATCTATTAGTGGTTTTTGATTTATGGTTACCATTAGGTTTGTATATAACATCTTCTGCATATAGCAGTCTATATTAAGTTGATGGTCACTTAAGTTTGAACCCATTCTTTACTCCTTTTCCTTCCATGTTTTAGGTATATGATGTCATATTTTCATCCTTTTTTTTTTTTTGTGACTCCTTTGACTGATTTTTTTTACAGAAATACTTACTTTTACTGCTTTTGTGTTTCCTCCTTATCATACACTCACTTATGGTCTTTCCTTTCCACGCAAAGAGTCCACTTTAGTATTTCTTGTAAGGGTGACTTAGTTGGTCATGAACTCCTTTAGTTTTTGTTTGTCTGAGAAACTTCTTATCTCTCCTATTCTGAATGATAGCCTTGCTGGATAGGGTATTCTTGGCTGTAGATTTTTCCCTTTCAGCACTTTGAATATATTATACCATTCTCTTCTGGCTTGCAAAGTTTCTGCTGAAAACTGCTGATAATCGCCTTATGGGGTTTCTCTTATATGTAATTGTCTTGTCTCTTGCTGCTTTAAACATTTTTTTCTTGGGGGTGCCTGGGTGGCGCAGTTGGTTGGGCGTCCAACTCTTGGTTTTGGCTCAGTTCATGATCTCAGGGTCATGAGATTGAGCCCCACGTAGGGCTCTGTGCTGCATGCAGAGTCTGCTTAAGTTTCTCTCTCCCTCTGCCCCTCCCCCCCACATCTCTCTCAAATAAATAAATCTTTAAAAATTTTTTTCTTTATTACTCCTTTTTGCCATTTTGATTACTATGTGTCTTAGTGTAGACCTCCTTTGGTTAATTTTGTTGGAGGATCTCTTTGCCTGGATCTGGGTATGTGTTTCCTTCCCAGATTAGGGAAGTTTTCAGCTATTGTTTCTTCAAATAAATTTTCCTCCCTTTTCTCTCTCTCCTTCTGGAACCCCTATAATGTGCATGTTATTACACCTGAAGGCATCACTGAATTCCCTTAAGTCTACTCTCAGTGTGCATAATTCTTCTCTTATTTGTTTAGCTTGATTACTTTACATTACTCTGTCTTCTAGTTCATTAATTTGTTCCACTCCTTCTTCCCCCTGCTGTTGATTCTATCAAGTTTATTTTTAATTTCATTTATTGTGTTTTTCATCTGGTTCTTTTTTATGTTTTCTATCTCTTTTTAAAGGTCTCACTGATGTCCTCCACTCTTTTCTTGAGTGAATATCTTTATGATCATTACTTTAAATTTGCTATCAGCCATGTTACTTATCTCCATTTCACTTAGGTCTCTTGCTGTAGTTTTGTCCTGTTTTTTTATTTGTGATATATTCTTCTGTCCCCTCATTCTGCCTAACTCTCTCTGTCTGTTCCTGTGGGTTTAGGAAAGTCAGCTACATCTCTTGCTCTTGAAAGTAGTGGGTGGGATGTGTACTTTTAACTAGTGGCACTGGTCCTCCTCCACAGGGCATGTGTAGCTGCTGCAGAGGCCGAAGGACCTGGGTACTCTGGACAGCATGCAAGGGCAGGGTATATAGTTTTAACAAAGTGTGTGCATCCTCCATGGGAGGTCGGGAGATACAGTGTTGGCAAGGATTGCCTGGGTCTTCTTGGGGAGGGGATCCACAGCACCAGGACTGAGGCAGTTCTGGCTGGAGGGGGCAGGGCACAGTATAAGCAAGTTAGGGAGCAAGTGCCGGTCCTGCACCCATTCCCACAGGTAGCAGCTGTATGTTTATGATGAGGGGCAGGGAAGGGAAATGGCACCTGCCAGCTCCTTTGTTCCTGGAGAAGTCCCTCAGTGAACTCTGAGATTAGTAACTGACTCTCCTTCCCATAAGCCACAGGCGCCTTTCAAACTTCGGCTTCCAAGCTGTATCTCTGCACGCTATTTTCTGTGCTGTCTTTTTAAGGGCAGGGGCTCAGCTTCCTGTCACTAGCTAAGCTCTCTCAGAGCCAAGCCCACTGCTTTTTAAAGTTCCAGGCTTTAAGTCCCACTGATAATAAGCACTCATGAAATTCAGCCCCTGTGATTTTTAAAGCCAAATGCTATAGGGATTTCTCTTCTCCTTGTAGGCTCCCCAGTGTGCTTCTTGCCCCTCTTCTTGTCCATGGCTCCCACCCTCCAGCAGTCACACCCACGGGGTTTAGATTCCCACTGAGTCCTCACCATTCCTACCCTCTTCGATGTGGCCTCTTCTCTACATTTAGGCATGGAGTTTGTTTGGCCAATCTTCGGGTCCTTTTCTGGGTTGTTTGCTCTGATCCAAGTGTTACCTAGTTGTGTCTGGGGTAAGGTGAGTTTAGGATCCTCTTACTGTACCATCTTCCCCAAAAATCAGAATCAAGAATTTTTATGTATATTCTTTATATAGTTTGATTTTTGAACTATGTTATTATATTACATAATCAAAAATGTAATACAATACAATAAAGATTTAAAAGCTGCACACAGAGGCAAAAATTGCATCAGTGACAGAGTCAGGATTAGAGGGGAAGCTCTATATACAAAGCTCCTTCACAGAAGTCCAGAAACATCAAGAGGTTTCTGAATGAAGGGCAAAAGTTGACTCTACCTATTCATTTATATTTTGAGGAGCAGCCTGAAGAATTATATTCTGAATTATATGTCATCTCTTCTGTCCTGGCATTTTTTGTTGTTTTGCTTTTTGTTTTATTGATGGATAATTCATAATTGATACTGTACATAACATATTTGTATACTTTTGAAACCATCACCACAATTAAGATAATGTACATACCCATCACTCACTAAAGTTTCCTTGTACCCTTTTATAACCCCCCTCCTACCACTCCCCTCCCTATCCTCAAGAAATCTCTGATCTCCTTTCTGTCATTAGAGATTATTTTGATATTTTTAAAGAATGTTGTAGCATGTATCAGTAGTTCACTCCTTTTTATTGCTAAGTAGTATTCTTTTATACGGATGTACCACAATTTGTTTATCCATTCACTTTTTGATGGACAGTTGGGTTGTCAATTTTTGGCTATTACAAATAAAGCTACTATGAACATCTGTGTATAAGTCTTCAAAGAGACATGTGTTTATTTCTCTTGGGTAAATACCTAGAAGTGAAAAGTCTAGATCATATGGTAGATATATGTCTAACTTTTTAAGGAATCGCTAATCTTTTTCCCAAAGTGGTTGTACCATTTTACATTCCCACCAGCAATGTGTGAGTGTTCCAATTTGTCCATGTCCTTATTAACACTTATTGTTGTCTGTTTGAAGAACTTCTTTTAACATTTCTCATAGTGTGGGTTTGCTAGATATGTGTTAGTTCAGTTCTTGTATGTCTGAAAAATCTTTATTTCACCTCTGTTTTCTGAAAGGTATTTTCACTGGGTATGGAGTTCTAGGTTGATGGGGGATTTTCTCTCTTACATTAAAGTTGTTTTTCTAAACAACAACTAACGTCACAGGACATTAGGTACAGTAGATGGATTAACAGGTGGTGAATTTACCATAATTTACCATAATTCCCAGAACAATGAAGAAACTAGAAAAAACACACAAAGTAACAATTTTCAAGATATTGGACATCAGGTAATAAAGGACAATGATACCTGAGAGATAGGAAACAAACAAGGTGAACCCTCTGATACCCTAGCTTACCACATGGAAGAGTTTCCAGGACTTCTAGCTTGCAGCATTTCCAACAAGAAATCTGCTTTCATCTTTATCTTTGTTTGTATATAATGTCTTCCTTCCACCACCACCCCCCCACCCCGGCTTCACTTATGGTTTTTTTCTTTATCACTGGTTTTGGGTAATCTGATTATGATGTCCCTCGATATAGTTTTCTTTCACTTTTGTGCTTGCAGCTCGTTGAGATTCTGGATCTATAGGGTTTGGGGTTTTATCAAATTTAGAAAATGTTCTGCTATTATTTTTCCAAATAATTTTTTCTCTCTTCCTCCTCCTCTGTCCAATTACACACATATTAGGCTGCTTGAAATTGTCCTACAAGTCATTGATATTGTGTTCATTGTTTCTTTTTTTCTCCCTGTTTTCATTTTGGATAGTTTCTATTGCTGTGTTTTCAACTGTACAGACCTTTTCTTTTGCAGTGTCTCTACTTACTCATTTTTCTAGGTTCTTGAAGATAGTTATAACTTTTAATGTTTTCTTATTTGCTAATTCTATCGTCTGTGTTATTCTGGGTTAGGCTTGATTGATTGATTTTTCTCCTCATTGTGGATCATATTTTCCTTTTTCTTTGCATGCCTGGTTATTTTGGGTGGGTTCCACACATTGTGAATTTAACCTTGTTGGATATGCTGGATTTTTTTTTATACTTCTATAAATATCCTTGAGCATACTTCTGGGATGTGGTTAGCTTGATTTTTTTTTTCAGGTTTTGCTTTTAAACTTTGTTGGGTGGGACCAGAGCAGTGTTTAGTCCAGGGCTGGTTTTGCCCCATTCCTGAGGCAAATCCCTTCTGAATACTGTACCTAATGCCCTGTGACTTATTAAGTTTGACACTCTGGCTGGTGGGAACAGGAACTATTGCCAGCCCTGCGTGATACTGGGGGTTGTTCCTTCTAATCTCTTCAGGTGGCTCTTTCCCTGGTTTCAGGTGGTTTCCTCACATTGATGTACTTGTTAGTACTCAGTACTCAGCTAAAGACTTGTAGGGGACCTGGTACAAATCTCTGGAATTCTCTCTCTGTACACTTCTCTCCAGTACTCACAGTGCCCTGTGAACTCTAACCACCTTGGCCTCCTCAGATCTTAGCTCTGCTTCCTCAACTTGAGGAGTCCTCTGGGCTATACCTGGGCTTCCCCTCCCTGAGAAGTCCTGGAAACTCTTCCATGCAGTAAGCTAGGGTATCAGAGGGTTCACCTTGTTTGTTTCCTATCTCTCAGGTATCATTGTCCTTTATTACCTGATGTCCAATATCTTGAAAACTGTTACTTTGTGTGTTTTTTCTAGTTTCTTCATTGTTCTGGGAATTATGGTAAATTCACCATCTGTTAATCCATCTTGGCCAAAAGCATATATCTCTACGATTCTTTTAAAACTATTTTCCCTTTCTTTTTAGCTTCGATTGGGTAACTTAGCTAAGGGCAGGCTTAACTTGGATATAGTCCTTTTTCCTCTGGCAAGCAAACCGTTTTTTTAGCCATATTAGCAGTGAGAAATGCCTCAGGGTAAAAAAAACAGGAGATAGAATAAAAGTATATGGCAAAGCCCAAGTCTGATAAAATACTGATTGGTATTTTATCTGGTAAAATCACTTAGCCTTGATTATATGTTGAGGAGGTGGTATAGTCACTGTGGCAGCAGTTTCTGAGCATAACCATTCGGTCTCTGCCATCACAACCTAGTTGTTTATTAGAAGAACAATTTAAAGAGAGGAATCTTAGAGGCCTAGGATCTCTTGCCTCTTCCTCCATACAACCCAGGCTTGTTTGAATGTGTCTGGATATGCTTAAGACAGAAGGAAATCTGAGGCAAAGTAATATTTTTGAAGGTAAGCTCACCTAATATTTTTGCAATAACAAGACTGGCTTGATGCATAGAGCAATGTGCATAGTTTTCTAATTGAGTTTGGCTATTCACCACTGGTCTCCTTTTTTCTGGATAGGTCTATCTGCAGGTCGGATTTCCCAGGTTATTGTTGGAGATGAGCAGCGACAGTACCTCTTGGTGATTGGGCGGGATGTGGATGATGTCCAGGTAGCTCAGCGTTTGGCTCAGGCAAATGAGATTGTCTTGTCCTGGAACTGCTGGAAGCTTTGTGAGCAGTACATGTTTGAAGTGGAAATCATGAGGGAGGATGAAGCTGTGAAGGTAGGAGGCTGGTCCCATCCATTGCACGCGTCCTGAAAAGGCCTTTCTACTACACAGGGCAGTGCTCTGGTGCTGGTCACATACGGCTTGACCAAACCAACAACCATTAGAACTCTATTTTGGAGGGAGGTGGGGGATGTCCTCCCAGGAAGTTAGATGAGGCAGAAAAATAAGGCTGGAAAGATACATTGATCAACAAGGGAAATGGCATCCTCAGCCCCTTTGTTAAGGGACCAACAGTAATCCAGTCGGTGGGTGGGCGCCCAATTGAGCAGTTTCCTTTCTGTAGTTAAGAGATATGCGGATCATTGACCCATTTGATTTTGATGAGCATTTTGACAAGTGCCTTGATTACCTGCCACATTACCGGACAAGTGCTGGTAAGTTACTTGGTCCTTTCTCCCCAAGCCCAAAATTTCAAAGATAAATTTTCCACATGGCTGGAGACATTTTGTTTTTTTTCCTTTTCTCAGATACTCTAAGAACTGCCCTGGAGTTGGATCCAGACTCTGCGCTTGAACAAACCCTGCGGAAGTACATAATGAAAAACCTCTTGAAGAAGGTTATTTCCTAGTTCTTGAGTCATCGTGTAGACCGTGTGTGTGTGTTTATGTTGACAGGTGTACATTTATATGTGATGACCTTTTCATATTGATCCAGTTCATCTCCTGCTCTCCATTGTAATGCTGGCAGGTTTCCCCATCTGTACCAGTTCCTGTGATGACATGTCTTAACTTCAGATTTCTCAGTTCTAGCAAGTGGAAGCCATATTTGTTTTTCAGTTTGTCCCTCAAGAAGCTAGTACATTGTAAACAGGGTAGAGAGTATATGCTTGGTAAATATGTGTTGATTGTGTATATATGAATCTATATGAATCCCTTAGTAAGTGATATAATGACTAGTAGAATGGACATATCAAATTAACTCTAAGAGAAAACATAAAAGTGTGGCAAATTTCATCAGTGAATTAGGTTTAAAGTCAAACAGTTTTAATTCCAAGTGTACTGGTTTGTACATCTTCTATACTTCTCAAACCTGAATTTTAAGTTTTTTGTCTGACATCTGTAAGTTATTTTCTCATACTCACCATGGAATATAGAATTCAAATGCTTAAACATGATACTGAGAGTTGAAGATACAGGCAAGATAACTCACTGTGTCTTTGTAGATTGATGAAGGGCAGCCTATGGAGTATATATCCGAATTCCGTACCGTGACTATGGTTTTGGTCAGCCTAGAGTTCCACAAGACAGCATGGATGTCGCATTTGTGTCATCTTATCCAGGAGGCTGCCCTGTACATCTCCACAGTCATAGAGAAAGGGGGTGGCCAGCTAAGCCGGATCTTTATGTTTGAGAAAGTAAGTACAAGGAAACTTGACCCATCAGCATTAAAGGTGAGTGAGGAATAATAGTCTTGTTCCCCACATAACACATGTGTAAGTCAAATTCCCTGCTGTTTATTTTGTGACAAGCTATAGGACATCAGAAGTTCAACTAATAATTGTTAAGGAATGGGATGTTCTAGTTAATTTAATTTTCAGGGTAACTGAAGATTATCTCCATGTCCTTTTTCATTCAATTCTTGTTGAAAAATCTTTGTCAGAGCAAAAGCATATTTTTCTGGTTCTATTAGTAAAGTGAGTGTAATCAGATAATTCTGATAATTGAGGAGCTTGAAAAAGAGCAGTATCATAATACATGACATTGTAGGTGAATAAAAATGTGAGTAGATAGACAGCTCAAGGCATATACTAGAAATGGAATTTTTGAAAAGTTCTTGACATCAGTTTTTCTTATGTTTTAAATTTCAGTTCTTTGAAGAGTTAGTTGAATCAAGATTTTATTTCTTCTTCTTCTTTTTTTTAATCTCCATGTTGATGTGGCCCAGAGTGTCCATTTCATGAATCCTGTAGAATTCAACATTCCTAACAGAAAACCAGTGGGGAAAAGCTCTGGCTTCATTCAGGGGAGTTGGTCCAGTTGAGGCAAGCATATTCTTTCCCCAGGTAAACTTCTCTTTTCCTTCTTTGTCATCTGTCCCAGGGCTGCATGTTCCTCTGTGTTTTTGGCCTTCCCGGGGATAAGAAGCCAGATGAGTGTGCACATGCCCTGGAGAGCGCCTTCAGCATCTTCAGCTTCTGCTGGGAGAATCTTGCTGAGACCAAGTGAGGAGGAAGGTGGGGCAGAGAGGAGCTTCTCAGGCCCCAGGGGGCTCTTCAGGCAGGGTAGGAGGCAGTAACAAGTAGCTGGGGTTGAGAGTGTCCAGAATCTGCCTAAAGAGGAGAGAACATGCTAAGGGAAGTCAGAAAATAAGCTCTATTAAGGAATCATTAGGCACAGAATTATGTAATAGATACCCAGGGAAAATGAAGATAAGTTTCCATCTAATGGGGTGAAAGAGGGAGGCACCGAATACTCATAACAAGATTTAAGAACGCCACAAAGGAACAAGCAAATGTGTAAATTAATATAATACAAATAATATGTCTGTATGTCGTGGGAATGTAGAACAAAGGCTGCCTGTCTGCAGGGAGGGGAGGTATGGGAAGAGAAGTTGTAGGGCAATTATCAAGATAGGAAGGGACCACCGCTGGAGTTCAACAATTGGGGAAAGCGAGAGAGGGCATTTTAGACAAAGGAAGCATGGTGAAACATCCGAAGATGTTTAGTCTTATTCTTGGTGTGGCAGCAGAACCAACTGCGTGGTTTAGGTCTTGGGTGTCTCTTACTCACCCTGAGCAATGGGCCCAAGTAAAAGTCCTCAATCCTGGCCTTAGAAGAAGGCAGGAGAATTTTGATGGCAAAGATACAATAGTGTTAGCATTGTAGCCACTTTTTGTGCTCTCTGTAAACAACTGAAAATGGTTTATTTGTAGATTTAACTTGAAACTAATTTATGCCTCGTTGTACCCTCTTTCTCCATCCACATATCTTATCTGTCACATGAAATTTTCACATCAAGTAAATTTTCACATCAAGTAAGTCTGATTATTCCTTGTTATGTATGAACTTGCTACC
This sequence comes from Phoca vitulina, assembly GCF_004348235.1. NCBI lineage: Eukaryota > Metazoa > Chordata > Mammalia > Carnivora > Phocidae > Phoca > Phoca vitulina. Next base: position 41,615,486 of record NW_022589714.1, on the reverse strand, counting down.
TTTGAACCTTTTCTTCACCTGGAACAGTGTATGCCCCCTTTTTAAATAATTCATATTTCTAGTGCTTTCCCATTCCTGGCCTAGGTAGGACCACACCTCCCTTCACTTGTCCCTACTGGACACACCGTCTGTGCTGTAGCCATCTTGAACTGCTTAGTTTTGCACAAACACAGCAGGCTTTTCAGAGTCTCTGCCTTTTCCCACTGAAAGGAATGCTGTTGCCCCGCTTTCACAGTACTTCAACTTACAAAGTCCAATCATACACCCTCTCCTTTCTGAGTGCTTTTTCTAACTCTCTAGTATGAGTTAGTATATTCATTCTGTTTGCTCTGTTAATTTGCTATACCGATCTCTAATATGTAGTATTTGTCTTGCTAACTTATAAATATGTCTCTTCGCCTCCCTCAATTTCTACCACCTTCCTGCTGCCCGAAACTGAACTTCTCCAGAGCAAGATATTTTAAACACCTAGCCCAGTACTTGGTACTGCACATACTTCTCAGTGCTTGTTAAATGAATGAACTTATACACGAATGAATGAATGAAAAATATTACTTATTTTTAAAATGTATTCCAAAGGCTAATTCGTTTCAGGAAGGCTTCCATCAACAGCCTGACCCTGTGATTATTCCTTTACTCTGACATTCTAGCATTAATTGATCCATTAACCCTGTATTGATAACTGTTGATCTACTTTTCATTTTGGGGTTTTATCTGAGGCAGCATGGTATAGTGGAAATAACACTGGGCTAGGAGTCGGGAGGCCTGGATTCTCATTCTGACTCTTCTGTTGATTTCTGCCGTGTAACTCTGGGAAAGTTAATTAGCTCCTTCAGTTGTGGGTTTTTGTTTTTTATTTTGTCAAATGGGGTTAAAATATTTGCCCTACATACCTCACATATTTGTTGTTAATTATTCCTCAAAGGATCAGATGGAGTAATCAATTTGAAAGTACTTCAAAAAACATATATAAACTATCTAACAGATATAAGGTGTTTTTATTTAGTCTTTCTGCTGATAATAGCTCCCCAACTAAAACTCCATGAGTACGGGGACTATTTTGTTCCTTTGTAACTTTATACACATGGTGTGATGTAGACAGACAGCAGTCTCTGGCCTTTTCTATTCTGAGCTCTAAAACTAGACATCTGGATCTGAGGAGTCACAGCTCTAGTGCCTGACTTGGAGGCTTCTGACTGTATTTACCCACTGTTGCTTTTCGGACCCCCAGGCTTGTTTCCATCAGTATTACCAACGGACCAGTATTCTGTGGCGTGATTGGGGCAGTAGCGAGACACGAATATACAGGTAGAAGAGGACATTGGACTATTAGCTCTGTGACTTAGGGGATAAAAGTGGAGGAGATGGTTCAAAAATTCTCCATCCTTTTCTTTACTGTCTCTCTGACACAGTTATTGGCCCAAAGGTGAGCCTTGTGGCCAGAATGATAACTGCTTATCCAGGTTTGGTGTCCTGTGATGAGGTAACATATCTAAGATCCATGCTACCTGCTTACAACTTCAAGAAACTCCCAGAGAAGATGATGAAAAATATCTCCAACCCAGGGAAGATGTATGAATACCTTGGCCATAGGAGATGTATGTGAGTGTCATTAATAGTTTATTCCCATCTCTTTTACAGAATCAGGGTATAGGAATCATCAGTGTTTGAGTGTATGAAACTAGAAAGAAAGATGCTTCGAGTCCTGGCGTGCTGGAATAAGAGACATAAGAGGAGGGTTTAGTGTCTGAGATCTTTAGCTTTTCTGTTTAGCTCTTAGCTAGTTCCTCAGTGAACTTCTTGCTATCCAACAGGAAGAGAATGCAATAGGTCACGAATCTGGGTGTTCTTTTTTTCTTTGTGTACCTCACAATTTATTTACTTCTCTGAGCCTGGAACAATCAATATTTCTCCCCTTCCTCCTCCCAAAGATTTTTAATTTTTTTACAACTCTTATATAGAACTCTGGACCTTTTCAATTATCTGAAAGTACTTGCTGATGAGACAGTTTATCTTCTAGCTATTTAGAGATGTACATTCTGTCTATCCCAATCTGTTAATAGACGCATTTCCCTTTGTCCTTTTTCCCAGAATGTTTGGGAGGAGACATTTGGCCAGAGAGAGAAATAAAAATCACCCTTTGTTAGGTGAGTTTTCTTTTCTACCTTAAATCATATTTTTTCCAGCTGTAGATGGTTAAATGTGATTTTTAAAAAATGCAAGACTAAGTGCTTCTAAGCATTATATTAAAAGAATAGAGAGCAACCTTCTTACTGAATTTATGTTAATTTTGAAGAGGCCTTGCCATTTCTTTTCCATGTTGAATGTTTACACTTCAGGTAGAGGCTTCTAACTTTGCCTGAGAAGTACCAACATTTAGTAAGAATCTTTGTAAGTCAGAGTTCAGCTATTGAGGTCTGCTCAGCTTGTTGTGGATCATCTCTAGAGGAAAATTCCTCATCATGAGACCATAAAGAGGGCACCAAGACTGTTACCACACACACTATATATTCCCTATCTTTATATTTATCTTCATATATATCTATTAGTCTATTATCTTTACATAGCCCGTGACCAACTTTGAAGACTAGATTGTTATAATGTATATATATATACAGTATAACTAAAATGTTATAATGTTACAAAAAGCTAAGAAGATATAGTAGCTCCCATGTCTATGTGGTCCCTAATTATTCTTAATGTTATTATTTAGGCTCCAGAGCAAACCCCCAAGCCCAGCACACATTTCTGTATAGTCCAGAACTGATTTTATGTAAAGAGATGTGAAGCCTCATCAAAGAATGGGATTCTGCCCAAGATTCTAGGGGAAAAAACCATTCTGAGAGTTACCTTTGCAAAATAAATAGAGTGTCTACTAAAAACACAGGAGTATTAGGTGCTCCCTGTCTCTCTACAGACCGGGAGAAAGAATTAGAAGCCTTCCAAATGGCACAGCGGGAATGTTTGCACCAGAAGAAGGGACAAGCAGTTTTGTATGAAGGTGGAAAAGGCTATGGAAAAAGTCAGCTGTTGGCTGAAATAAACTTCCTAGCCCAAAAGGAAGGACACAGGTAAAGATTCCTGCTTTCTGGCTCAGTGTCTACTTCTCTGGAGGCTCCTTTCCCTTGTTGGTAAGACTCTTGTATCATTAGATTCAGCATCCTTGGGCTAGTGGAGTGAGTAACCTCTCTGTGGGTCAAGGGACTCCCAGTGACCATATTAACATTCACAGGGTGTTACCATTGAAGCTGAAGGAAGCAGATTTCAAGCAGTGCTTCTATGCCATCCAGACCCTCATGGCCATCTTCTTTGAGATTGATGCATGTCCAGCCTATTACCGGCAAGAGTGCCTACACAAACAGCTCCGTGGGATGGTGGAGGAACCTCTTCACTGCCTTTTTAATGACCTCTTCTTTGTGAAGGTAATGAAGGCCATGGCTTTCTGAATTGGATACTAATGTTATTTTTGGTGGATAGTTGGACCCAGGATTGTTTTCTAATCTAATGCCCTTAGGCCATATATGTATAGCCTAAGAACATATAGTTAGCAATGGCAGGGTTGAGATTTGAAATCCCTTTGACACCAAAACCCAGGCTTTCTCTTTGTTGAGGAAAGTAGATTCTAGGACTGACTCCAATACTTGCTAATTGAATGTCGTGGCACAAATCACTTTGCCTGAGACTACATTTTTTCACCTGTGAAATGATGATTATAGTACTTTATGTGATTAGTGCATACATTTTAAAGGAGGTGGTATATAAGAGATCATAGTGTAAATGTGAGTGTTAAATCTGTCAGGGTGATACTGACCAGTTGAGCGTCCCCAGCAATTTTATCCATGTGTTCTCAAGTCAGTTGTAATGTTTTGTTCTTTAACACTAGCCATGCCATGGAGTTTGTCACTTGAACCAGCATCTGAATCTCAAAAGCTTCCAGTGGTCTAGGGTTTACGTGGTACCCAAGAGTGAGCAGACTAAGAATTCCCTGGTCCACAATTCCATTTATTCTTCCTCCATCACTTCGCCTAGTCTACCAAGCCTGCAGGGCATTGTATATAATGGAAAATAGAGAAAAGTAAAATCTCTGCAGTCCTCGGCATAGCCGTTTTAAGACAGGCCTTGCCTGGGGCTCTGGCCCTTGCCAAAGTGCTGGAGGAATGGCCTCGCTTTGACTCTCGGGTCCATGGTAACTCACGTGCCATGGCCTAGCACAATGTTAGGAGATGCCCGTTGCAATTTTTTCTAACAAGTCTCATGCACTCATTCATTCGGGCATACTTGGAAAAACTGGGGTGCTGGAGCTGTCTAAAGTGACATTGCTAAGTCCAACCTGTCACTTTACTTCTTAGTCATGACCCTTTAAGGGTTTGCCAGAGTCTGGGTATGGAAAGGAGGTCTCTCTCTTTCTCTCTCTCTAACCTCCCGTTGACTTTCCATCTTACTCTCTGAACTCTATATTGATGTTGGATCAGCATTTGTGACCCTATGCCCCGTCCTATGGAAGAAACCCATTCTCACTCAAAATAGAATCATTGTCTGCTCCCTTTGGAGAACCTGTATATTTTTATTAGATCATCATTGTGAATGCTAATATATGAATAATTTTCCTGGTTAGTTTCCCTTGTCCTTCAAAGTTTCGCACATGGATGACCTGACCAGACAAAAGAAGGTTAAGGCATGTTTTTTTCAAGTGCTTCAGGAGGTGGGTATTTTTGCTACATACCATTAACTCTTAATATGTGGAGATGGTTTGTGCTTATTTTAATCTATCCATAGCACACCTTGACTTAGGCCTGCCTATTTGTGATATCTTCATTGTTTGTATCTATCTTTAACCTTGAATCAATCCTATTGCACAGAATACAAGAAAAGTTCTTTGCTCTTCCCTGATCCTTGGTTCTTAATTTAAAACAGTGGTTTCTAAATGCAAGCAGATAGCTGTTTTACCTCCTATTTATTACAAATACACTCAAGCCTTAACCCAGATTACAGAGTCAAAAATATCTATGAGCAGAAACTGATGTATTCATTCTGGAAAGCAATCTAGAAGTAACTAGTCAAATTTTAATAACATGCGTCTTCTTGACCTAGCAATTCCACTCTTGGATCTATGTCTCAGGGAGTCTGTTCACGGCAGCGTTTGTGGACGAGAGGGACGCAATGGCATGAACTCATGGATGAGAGCTATGCAGCATAATGCAGAAGTCTAGAAATAAGGGAATAGATGAAAACATTGCAACACAGAGTGGTCTTAAAAATAATCCTGAATAAAAAGAGAAACAAGGAGATCTACATAGTAGCATTTACATAAAAAGTTTACTTAACAAAACAATGATGCACCTTTCATAAGAACACAATACAAACAAAAGGATTACAGTAAACACCTTAGAATGGTTACTGGCTGCAGCAGGGGAGTGGGGAATGTGGCTAAAAATGAGTATATTTTTTAAAAGTTTACCTGAATAGGGCCTGGTAATTGGTAGTTTTAACAAGTACTCAGGTAATTCTGATGTGCAGCCTGGTTTGGAAGTTACTGATATAAAGTATTATGAATTCCCACACAGTTTGAAGCCTTTGCCAAAATGAAATGTTTGAAAGCTTCAAGTTTGATTTGGAGAATATTTTGATGTTCATTTAGTTTTTCAGTTAGAGTATTTTCTTGTCCAAAGAACCTCAGGACATTTCTTTAGAAATTAGATATACTGGCTATATTTTATACTTATAAAATAAAATATTACCTGGACTTAGGACACATTTTACTCAGAAAATCCCAGCCTGTGTTGACATTTTATTTAAATTGCTGTTGGGAAATTCATGGTACATTTGAAAATCAGGTTACTTCATTTCTAATCAAAGGTTGTCACTCTTTGCTGTTATTTTCAGGCAGTGAGGGAAACACCACTGATTTTCCTCATTGACGAAGCCCAATATATGGATGCAGCTTCCTGGGAATTTTTGGAAACATTACTCTCCACTGTGCCCATCATCATGGTGATGACATTGACCTCTACCTTCACCCTGTGTGGCTGTGCCCAGCACTTCCTGCAGAGCTCTCAGGCTGTCCTTGTGCCCATTTTGAAGTTGGCAACAACCTCACTGTTGCGAATGGCATGTTGGGAACTGGGGGTGGTGAGCATCCCCCAAGAGCTGCAGATGTGAGTGGCTAGGACTAGCTGAGCACTTCATTAAGGGCAGAGCCAGTGCCATAATATAAGTGAGAAGGCTCAGGTCTCACTTACCCATGTTGGGGGAGAGAATGGCTTTAGTAACCATGATGAGGCCCAAGACCAGATTCAAGGATAGACAGTCTCCTAGTAAACCAGTAAAGGGCTACCTCCCTAGGCTATCATCCAGGTTTTCACAAGACAGGACTTGGATGGCTTGCTTCTGGTGTCAGTTTATATGTGATCAGGCCACTTTCTAGGGCTCTTTGTAAGGGGACGTTTGTTCTTTTTAACAGCAATAAAAACAAAATAGTTAAAAAAGAGAAGTTACTACTAAAATAAATTTCAAACCAATCAGAATTTTTTTTTTTTTATATTTCTGTGTTGCTGCTTACCTCTGTTAGTATATATCATCAAAAGCTGACTTTAACAAAAGAAGCAATATTCCTCAGTATGAAATATCCCTGTACTTGGCTCTCTTCAAGTGGGCATCTTAGTCAGCAATCCCCTACTTACCTCTCTACAGCTACCTTCTCCACAGGTGCTTTGGAAACCCCCTCTACTGTGAGGTCTTATGCCAGGACCTTCTCTCCAAAGATGTATTGCTCTTTCACGACCTCCAAAAGGAGGAGAAGAACAGCAAGTGGGAGACACTCTCAGGTAAGCTTAGCTTCCAGCGTTTTACCGTCATCTGGCTGCTGGGGTTCATCCTTTGATATGGCATCACCTGACCCTTATGAAGCATGTGCCCATTCCATACTAACATTATAAGCAAGAGGAAGCCTTCCTGGCCTGCCTCAGAGAACTTAATCGAGCCAGTCAATCTCTTATAGTTCCTTTTTGAGCAGCCCAGGAGGTAGGGATAGGGAAAAGAAGATTTATAAACATAAGAGTTCAATAAAGAATTGCATATTAATTACTGATGAGGATGACTTGATGATTTGGGTAGGGGGTGGGAGAAGGGAGGAGGGTGGGAGAAGAGGAAGGGGTAGAAGTTTGTGTAAATCTGGAAAGGCATGCGAGGGCTGTGATGTAATAGAAGAGAGGGCTACTGGAAAGTAAACAGGAAGAGTGTAAATGTTGGATACCATATGGTAGAGAAAATGTCGTTAGTTTCTAAGAGAAAATTAGCAGGCAGGATGGGTGGGGTAAGCCACTTTAAAACATGCTCTGTTTATCTTCATCCTGTTAATTCCTTGACTAAATTCTTGTAATTTTGTGCCTTTAAAACTACAGTCACTGAGCATGGTGTTTTCTCAGTCATAGTCTTCTTTCCCTACAGCCAATGCGATGAAATCTACAATGTATGGTATTCTTCCTGCTGGCTCTGAAGAGGACCAGGAACTTTATATCTGCACAGTCAGGGATGATGTGAACTTGGATACTGTGCTTCTCCCACCATTATTAAAAGGCAAGTCCCTTGAAAACCTCAAGCAAACCAATTACAGATGTCATTGCACTTAGTAATTTGGTGATTGGTTGAATATAGGTCTTTCATTATCACGCTAGCTCCGTTTTCTTCTAAAAAAGAAACCTGCCTTCTAGAAATAAGTTCTGGCACTGCCCAAAGAGCCTTTAAGAGATTTGTAATGCTACTTGAGTAATGTTTTACTTAAGTGAGCCCCTTGTACTCTGGGTCTGACTAATGCCTAAGAAGTTTTCTAGTTATTTGATAAAAATTAGGTCCTGAGTTTCTCTTTGTGCATATTCCTATGCTAGAGGAGGCAGTAAGCAAGGGAGATAATGTGGCTGAGATTTAAGAAAATCTATGGTGCTAGTGAAGAGACAGTGTTATACACATAGCAGGAGTTGAATAAGAAGAGGACAAAGTAAGTTTATAATGACTGATGAGATAAAGAATGGAGAAGCCATCAGAATTGAGTAGGCATAATCAGATAGGGGATGTTCTTTTTAGAAATGAAGAAGGTTTTGGTGACCATGGGGAGAACAGTTTCAGGGGTGTGGTGAAAACCTGGTTGGTGGTGGTGGTGGTTGAACAATGAATGGGGAATAAGGACAAATGAGGACTTAGAGATAAGGCTCTCTCAAGAGGTTAGGGTGAGTGGAGAAGGAGGACCAAAAGCAAGCCTTTTTTTTTTTTTTTTAAGTTGTATTTATTTATTTGAGAGAGAGAAAGGGGGTGGGAGGGGCAGAGGGAGGGAGAGAGAGAGAGACTCTCAAGCAGATTCCCTGATGAGCAGGGAGGCTGACACAGGGCTCAATGCCACAACCTGAGAGCATGACGTGAGCTGAAATCAAGAGTCAGAAGCTCAACCGGCTGAGCCACTCTGGCGCCCGGCAAAACCTTTTTTTTTTTAAGTGAACAGATTATCAACACAATGTATTCTATGTTTGTAGAAAGCTTGTTCACTTCTCTTGTTTTGTTTTGTTTTGTTTTCCAGAAATAGCAGTAAACCAGTTGGATCAATTGAGCCTAGAGGAGCAGTTGCTGGTTAAGTGTGCTGCAGTCATTGGTCACTCCTTCCACATAGATCTCCTGCAGCACCTCCTGCCTGGCTGGAATAAAAACAAGCTACTTCAGGTGCTGAGGGCTCTTGTGGATATACATGTGCTCTGCTGGTTCAGCAAGAGTCAAGAGCTTCCTGCCGAGTCAATATTAGTGCCTTCCTCTATCAAGATTATTGAACAAACCAAAGAGCAGAAGAAGAAAAAGTCAGGTGAGGAAGAGCTGCTTCCTTGTTCTTACCTGAACAGAGAGCCTTGGGTAGGGATATTTGTGTTCAAAAAGAACATCAATATCCTTTATCATGGGCCTCAGTTCCCTAAAACTATGGCTAAGAAATGGGGGGAAGTGATTATTTTAATCACAAAGGAGCCATGATTATAGTGAACGAATAACCTGTATTTTTCAGAATTGTTTTAATTCCAAGAATTTTAGCTCCTTGTTAACCCCATGTGTTAAATATCTATATCTTGATTTATGGTTCAGAAAATATTACCATAATCCTTTATTGGTTTCTAGATATAAATAATAAGAAAAAAAAGGATAAACTGTTCCTAATTTTAGAAATTTTCAAGGAAGATAAACACATCTGGAATTGAAACAGACATGAGCAAAGCAAGATACACAGTAAATAGCTTGCAATCTCAAATTCTCCAAATAATAAAATTATGGCATAGACTACCCAAAGCACATATATTCCACAAATAATTTCCCTTTGACTTTGAAATATGTTTGGGCCTTATGTTTGAACAGAGCATTTCTTTTTTTTTTTTTAATGATTTTATCATTAGAGAGAGAACACGAGCAGGGGGAGGGGCAGGCAGAGGGAGAAGCAGACTCCCTGCTGAGTAGAGAACCTGATGCCTGCCCATGTGGGGCTCCATCCCAGGACCCTGAGATCATGACCTGAGCCGAAGGCAGACGCTTAACCGACTGAGCCACCCTGGCGTCCTTGAACAGAGCATTTCTGATGATTTGATGTTTATAGTAATTTGTAGTAAAACTCAATTTAGGAGGACCATCTAAGAAATCTACTCAGCGTGCTTCTTTACCACTGACCATTTCTTCTCTGTGGTACTTTGTACAAGATATGGTCAATGTCACTCTCAGATTGGTGTAATATACTTTATACAGAGGAATTGTAAACAAAATTTTCTTATAAACTAGCAGCATGTGATTGGGAGTTTGCTACTGATAGCATAAAAGGCCTTTAAGGGAGACTCTCACTTAAATTTCCTATATTTCAGATGCTGACTCTCCTCTCAGTCTGCAAGAGGAATTATCTCTACCTCAAACAGAGATGCTAGAATTTGGAGTGCCACTATTACGGGAAGCTGCTTGGGAGCTGTGGCCCAAGGCACAGCAGATAGCCCTGCACCTTGAATGTGCCTGCTTTCTCCAAGATTTGGCCTGCCGCTGTCAGAGCTGTCATGGGGGGGACTTTGTCCCCTTCCACCGTTTTGCCATCTGTTCTGCTAAGAGCTGCAGTGGGATCTCCCGGTTCTGTAGTTACAAAGATACTGGCTCAGTACTAACACAAGTGATCACAGACAAATTGCAGCTGCCTTCTCCCCAAGGTAAAACCCAGGAAGCAGAAAGAAGACATGTGGGCAGCACTTCTCTGTATTCATGTACTTGGAGTTCTTCATCCAAAAGGTGGAATCTGATTAAGGGAGAAAAATAGGCAGAAAGAGCCATTTATCCCTGAAGCACCAGAAATAAGAAAAATGTAATTTCAGAGCTAAAAGGAACTTTAGAAATCATGCTTGTTTTGGTTGGCAGTCTTGGGCAAGTTACCCAGCCTCAATTGAGGAAAATAACAGTACCAATTTCATAGAGTTGCTGTGAGAATTGAATGAGTTAAAATATATAATATGCTTTGAATAGTGCCAGGCACACGGTTAGTGCTCAATACATTTTAGCTACTGTTGTTATTGTTGTTATTATTATTATTATTAAACTCTGTACACATATATGGGGCCCCTGTGTGTATCAGATGCTGCAGCTAGGTATTAAGAATACAGAATGAATAAGCATGGGCCCCTGAAATTATCAGTTTTGGGGCTTGATGCAGACATGCAAATGGAGAATTCTGATATGGCATGGTAAAGGCAATGCAAAAGCATACCCAGGCATTGGGGTACCTAGAGGAGGAGCCGTTGGCTCGGCCTGAGAAGTGAGTAGGGGAACACTCTCCCTTGAAGGAGATAACGCTAAAAGTGAGAACTCAGGGATAAATAGGAGTTGGTTGCTTGAGGAAGTTTGAGTTAGTGGATGGGTGTTCCCCAAAGCTGGTTGCCCTTCTACCACATCCTAAATGAGAGTTCATCCTCTTTGTATGAACATTTTCAGTTATTGGACAGCCCATTTCATTGTCAACAACTGTTAGAAAGCTTCTTTCATCAAGATGAAATCTACCTTCTTGCAACTTCACCAATTTTTCAGAGTTGTGCCTTTTTTTTTTAAGTTTTTATTTAAATTCCAGTTAGTTAACATACAGTGTAATATTAGTTTCAGGTGTACAATATGGTGATTCAGCACTTCCATACATCACCCAGTGCTCATCATAAGTGCCCTTCTTATTGTCCATCACCTATTTAACCCATCCCCCAACCCCTCTCCTCTAGTAACTATCAGTTTGTTCTCTATAGTTAAGAGTCTCGTTCTTGGTTTGCCTCTCTGTTTTTTCCCTTTGCTCATTTGTTTTGTTTCTTAAATTCCACATATGAGTGAAATCATATGGTTTGTATCTTTCTCTAACTGACTTATTTTATTTAGCATTATACTCTCTGACTCTACCTGTGTCGTGGCAGATGGCAAGATTTCATTCTTTTTTATGGCTAAGTAATATTCCATAGATAGATAGACAGACACATACATACCACATCTTCTTTATTCATCAATGGATGAACATTTGGGTTGCTTCCGTACTTTGGCTAATGCAGATAATGCTGCTATAAACATTGGGGTGCATGTATCCCTTTGAATTAGTATTTTTGTACTCTTTGGATAAATACTTAGTAGTGATTGCTGGATCATAGGGAAGTTCTATTTTTTACTTTCTGAGGAACCTGCATACTGTTTTCCACAGTGGCTGCACCAGTTTGCATTCCCACCAACAGAAGTTTCCCTTTTCTCTACATCTTCATCAACACCTGTTGTTTCTTATGTTGTTTATTTTAGCAATTCTGACAGGTGTGAGGTGAGCTCTCATTGTAGTTTTGATTTGCATTTCCCTGATGATAAGTGAAAACAACACAAAGAAATGGAAAGACATTCCATGCTCATGGATTGGAAAACAAATATTGTTAAAATGTCTATACTACCCAAAGTAATCTACACCTTTAATGCAATCCCTATCCAAATACCAACAGCATTTTTCACAGAGCTAGAACAAATAATCCTAAAATTTGTATTGAATGACCAAAGACCCTGAATAGCCAAAGCAACCTTGAAAAAGAAAAACAAAGCTGGAGGCATCACAATTCCGGACTTCAAGTTATATTATAAAGCTTAATGATCAAGACAGTATAGTACTGGCACAAAAATAGACACATAGATCAATGGAACAGAATAGAAAATCCAGAAATGAACCCATACTTACATGGTCAATTAATCTTGGACAAAGCAGGAAAGAATATCCATTGGGAAAAAGACTATCTCTCCAACAAACGCTATTGGGAAAACTGGACAGTAAAATGCAAAAGTATGAAACTGGACCACTTTCTTACACCATACACAAACATAAATTCAAAATGAATTAAAGATCTAAATGTGAGCCCTGAAACCATAAACATCCTAGAGGAGACACAAGCAGTGACCTTTTTGATATCAGCCATAGCATCTTCTTTCTAGATATGTCAACTGAGGCAAGGGAAAATAAACCACTGGGACTACATCAAAATAAAAAGCTTTAGCACGGCAAAGGAAACAATCAACAAAACTAAAAGGCAACCTACAGAATGGGAGAAGATATTTGCAAATGACATATCTGATAAAGGGTTAGTATCCAAAATATATAAAGAACTTACAAAACTCAGTATCCAAAAAACAAAAAATCCAATTAAAAAATGGGCACAGACATGAATAGACATTTTTCCAAAGAATACATACAGATGGCCAACAGACACATGAAAAGATGCTCAACATCACTGAACATCAGGGAAATGCAAATCAGAATTGCCCCTTCTTACATATTTGAAGACAGCTGTCAAGACCCAACCAAATCTTCTCTTTTTCTACTTTGATAGAAGTTGTTGGTGTTGGCAGAGGAGAGTGATAAGGGAGAGATGGGGAATTGGTGGTGGTAATGGACTAAAATCAAGAAGTTAATCTATTCTCTTAATGTCTGCTCTAGCTGTAACATTCTCATGACTCTGTGAAGGTAGACCAGTGACTTGGAAAAATTAGTCATTGGCTGATGAACTCTGGGCATTTGCACTTTTGTACTTTCCAAGGAGAAAGAGGAAAGTAACAGTGAATGTCCTAGTCTAGGATTGTGAAGAAATTACCCTATCATTCATAGTTAGTGTCAGCTTGAGAATACACAGCCTGATCAGTCTAGAGAGAGGCTCAAGACCTTCCCAGCACGACCAAGCCCTGAGGACACTTCCCAGATTCAGGTCTCTGTGCGTGGCCATGTGGAACAGGTACTGCACACATCTAGAGGGCGCTAGTCACACATGCTATGATGTGATGGTGCCCCTGGAAATTGTGTGTTGCGGTAGTGCTGCCAAACTCCAGGTTCTTTAGTTACCGGAGTCTTAACTTTACCCTACCTTATTTGACACGGTTCCGCATTCAGAGAGCTGGTCCTTCTACTTAACACAAGTCCTCCCTGTAACAGTTCTTGGGGACCCCCTTTCAATCATGCCATCCGTGCTTCTGAGCCATAATGGTAACATCTCCTCATCATTCCCAGTTTTTGCTTTTTGATCTGTGAGAAGGCAGCTGCAGAGGAAGAGTCAAATCTGAGGGATAAGGGCTGTTTAAGGCCAGCTAGGTAAAGCTGAAACCCCCTGCTGGCCACTGTGACTCTAGTGGACTGTGGCATCTGGTGCCCTCATGATTTTCCTCACTAGGTCTAGCTCTGTGGTCCACTCTCATCTGGTCAGAAATTCAATCCAGATATATTCAGGGATTTCTTCTATTAGAAGTAGCCGTCAAACCGGGTAGACATATTCTTTATTCATTTTTCTAGCAAATTGAATCGGGCTGGTTTGGGAGGTTTGAGAGGAGTTACTATTTGAATCATAAATAGTTGCCAGTAAGGAATTTGTGATCCACCATTCTATTTTGTGTGTAGGTTAATATTAAACCTAAACTTACCATTTTAACAATGGGGGAGGCAATTAGGTCATGAACTAAGCTTCGGAGAAGTAGTCAGGAATTGGAAATGTTCTCAGTTAATACAAAGATGGATAATGGAAGATGATATTTTTCTCCCTACAGATAGTTTTCAGTTCCAGACAAGACCATTCAGAAGTCAGGAGGCCTTCACAAGTGAACACTGCAGGTAAATGGAGACGCTGAGAGTGGGTGTGGGGGGCCAGGAAATGAGACACAGGTGACCACTGAACTGGGCCACTCACCTCACCTGCAGACCAGGAACTCCTCTGACCACCCAGGAGTAGTGATCTTTGTACTCAGTCCAGAGTTCAAGTTAACAGAGAATTGGAAAGGCAATTTTTGATTCTTCGAAGGGAAATTATTTCTTAGTGTTTAGGAAAAGCTTCATTTAATAACTCTCAGATGAATTGTACGCAGAGCAGATTTTTCTCTGCTATAAATTTGTCTTCTCAATTATGTTTGATCCCAGATGATATTAAAAGGAATTTACATTTCCTAATCATGTGCCTCCTGGCTTTGTAATGCCTAGCCTATCGATTTTAAATGTCCCTACCTTGAGTTTACCAGCCACTCTAGAGTTTCCTGTCCTGCTTATCCAACCTAATTTCTTATGGTTTTCAAAGAAAAATCTGTACTCTACATGAATCATCCCCACACTCACCTGTATATCCCTGCTCACACAATTCCCCCTTTTTGAAATACTAAGTGGCCTCCACATCCTTCTATTTATCAGAGTGTTTACCATTCTTCAAAGCCCTCCTCAGTTTCCATCTTTTTCAATCATTCTGTCTGAGAGATCTAACCTCTTTTGAACTCATGGTGTTTGTGGGGAGTGCACTGGACTAGTAGAGAAGTGAGCTCTAGTTTTAGTTCTATTCAGTAGCTGTGAGGTCATTTAGAAGTCACTTAAGCTTTCCAAGCCTCAGTTTCCTCAATGGTAGAAGGAAGGTAGTTTTTGCCTGCCTGAAAGACAGGGTTGTTGTAGGATAAGATGGTGTTGTATAAAATCACGTTCAAATGTGTTGTGACAAAGTTCAAATATGCTAATAGAGAAATGTATTATTACTTATTGCCTTGTATCATGTTCATGTTTTTATTTCACGTTGTTAGTTTACTCTTCAGGTGAAGTTGTTTCCCCATTTAGTCTATGAGGTACTTAGATTGGCTTTAGGTTTTTAAAAAATTCCTTAGGGCTTTGACAGTATAGATCAGGTCCCTGACTTTCAAAAACTTATGGAATGATGGAGGAGAAGGCTAAACATAGAATTGATGAGTCATAAAGGAAAGCTTCCTGGAAACAGTGGCTTGGAGATCTGGGAATGCCCCGAGAAGAGTGGCTGCTTTGTGACCACTCTCCATTCATCTTCTCTCCACAAAGAACAGAGGAAGAGTTCCTGGATCAGGTGAACAAGAAGCTGGCTCAGACCAGCCCCGAGAAAGACATGTTGACCACAAAGCCCTGTCACTGTGAGGAAATCCTGCAGTTAGTGCTCTCACCCCTCACCCAGCACTGCCTGGTCATCGGAGAAACCACATGTGCATTTTATTACCTGCTGGAGGCTGCTGCAGCCTCCTTGGACCTGTCAGATAATTACATGGTGAGCAAGCTCTGCTCCCAGCCCCTGAGCTGAGCCCTTTCACTTGGGGAATTTGGTGGGGATTTCTTACTGTCAAGTCAGCTTGGGTGAAAAATGGAGCAAAGTGGAGAGAGAAAGGTGCTGGAAGGGGTTTAGGAGAAAACACGAAGTGGGAACGTGGTAGTCCAAGAGCACCAACCACTGCCAGCCCTGCCCCTGACTTGCGCGGGCCATCCAGCTCCCTGTTTCTCACTGTGAACGCATTCTGATTCCAATCCAAATCTTGACCTCATCATAACCTTCCTCCATCCTTCGTCCTCATCACACCAGTAGGGTCATCCAAATCCTAATCCTGTTTCTCCATCCCTTGTCTTGTTCGGAGGCCTTCTTTTATTTGAGGAAGGCAAGCAGTCTTCTGGGCCAGCCCTCAGCATTCTCATTTTTGAAAAAGCACAAAGTGAAGATCTGTCAGTTTGAGGAAGCCATTTTCTGCTGTCTTCGGTCAGAGGTAAAGTAAGGGCAGGGCCCTGAAGTTTGAGTTATTTCTCCTTGAGGGTTACCCTATTATTTCTTTTAAAAATCTCTTTGTTTTTTTTTTTGTATGCAATTGTAAATGTGATAATGTGCGAAAAGATTTTACAAATTCAAAACATTAATACATGATATGGAGAAAGTGAAAAGAGCTCCATGCTACCCCCAGCATAGTTAATAATGTGCTAATTCCACCAGATATACACACATAGGCATACCATTATTATTTTCTGTTGTTTTTTAAATAGAATCATATTCTATATTCTCTTCTGTAGCTGACTTTTATTCTTAACAGTACAGACTGAACATTTTTGCATATTAGTGTACATCCAATCAGTTACAGCTGCCAAGTACTCCATTGTATGCTCATATCAAAGTTTAATCAGTCCCTTCTTCACATGCATTTAGGTTGTCTCTAATTTGAGATTTTTATAAGCGTTGCTACAGTGAATATTCTTGTAAATATCTCTTGTTTCCCTTGTAAAAATGTTTCTGTAATAGAAATTTCCAGAGGCAGAAATGCTAAGGTGAGAGATAGGAATGATTTTACATTTAATAAATGTATTGCCAAATTGTCCATCAAAATTACACATCTTCCTTGACTTATGATGGGGTTACATCTCAATAAACCCATGATAAGTTGAAAATATCATTTAGTCAAAACTAGTATACCTATCACAAGTTGAAAATGCATTTAATATACCTAACCTACCAAACATTGTAGTGTAGCCTCTTACCTTAAACATACTCAGTGAGAATACTTACATTAGCCTACAGTTGGGCAAAATTATCTAACGCAAAGCCTATTTTAGAATAAAGCGTTGAGTATCTCATGTAACTTACTGGGTACTCTACTGAAAGTGAAAAACAGAATGGTTATACGGGGACAGAATGATTGTAAGTCTATTGGTCGTTTACCCTTATGATCGCATTGCTGACAGGGAGTGCATCCACTGCTGCCACCCAGCATCAGGAGAGAGTATCATATCATACATACATTGCTACCCCCAGGAAAAGATCAAAATTCAGAGGATAGTTTCTACCGAATGCATATCACTTTCACACCATTGGGTGAAAGTCAAAACATTGTTAATTCAAACCATTGTAAGTCAGGAACCGTCTGTATATCAATTCGAATTTTTCCCAGTTCTTCACATCCTTACATCAGATGTTATCAGTCTGTTTTAAACTTGCTAATCTGTAGATGAAAGTTATATTGTGCTTTAATGTGTATTTCTTAATAAGGTACATTATTTTTGTATGTTTACCAGTCATTTATTTTTCTGTCAATTGCTTATTCATGTCCTTTGTTCAGTGGAGTACATGTAAACTAATTTCAGGACAGCTGGGGGCTGGACATAAGGGTGAAGGTGATCAAAAGGTACAAACTTCCAGTTATAAGATAAATAAGTCCTAGGGGTATAATGTACAGCATAGTGACTATAGTGAACAATGCTGTATTATGTATTTGAAAGTTGCTGAGGGAATAGATCTTAAAAGTTCTCATCAAGAAAAAAATTTATGTTGGACGCCTAAAACTAACATGTTATATGTCAGTTATATCTCAATAAAAAATCATGTCATACATCTTAAACTTACACAATGCTTTGTGTCAAATACATCTCAATAAAGCTAGGGGGAAAAAAAAGAACATACATCTGGAAGTCTCCCCACCCCCCAACCCCATCACTCAGCTACTATGTCCCTTCCCTGACGTTATGAATCTTTATGTATTCTACCAGAGGGGTTTGGCATACAGAAATGTATATGGTCTCCCCTTTCCTTTGTTATACACAAATAGGAGCTCTCTATATTCCATTCTACATCTTGCTTTTAAAAAAAATAATATACCTCATAGGTTATTCTATATCATAACAATTTCCTCAGGGAATGAGATTTATATAACAAGTAGAAGCTCTAGGGAAAGCATGCCACAAGACACTCTATTTACAAAGGACATATTGGAGTAAATTTATTTATAAAATAACTCAGGACAGCTCAGCAACTTTTCCCAGCCTCACTACTATTAAATCAACAGAACAAATGTGTTGGGATAATTATCAATTTATACATAATGACTCCCTAAAACCATGGGGGATGTTTTGTTAGAGAGCTGAGCTTTAAAATTTAAAAATAATTAAAATAAAAACTAATTTCAATGTAAACCTTAAGATAATCTGGCTAGGAGAGTAAACCTGATGTGTATAATGCCTTTGAATGCCAAAGAGAATATTAGAGTTTTCCATAGTATTGTATTATCTGCGTTTCAATCCAGAGGTCTTTGAGTAAGTTTAAATAATTATTTCTTTCCCTTTATAAGAAGTTATTGTGCAGTCTTCCCAAGATTGTTCTTGAATCACCAGACTTTATCACTTTCTTGGAGGATTTAGTCTTAAAACATGAAGGATATGATAACCTCAGGGTAGTTCTTCAACTCCTACCCCCACATGCACAGTGGCAGCACAACCTATTTAAGGAAGACAGATAAGGGATTTGGTGACATTTCAGATCCTTTCAGTGGCATCTGAAACATCTGGGTCTCTGCTGCATGACAGTCTCATCTCAGTCCAGCAGCATCACTTTCCAAATCACAGCCTTCTTACTGACAAACGTGGGAGATGGGAAAAGAGGGTGTTTTCTCCACAATCCTATTTTCTCATTCCTTTACCTGCACATGGCCCTGCTGGTGCTCGTTAGTATGGCCAGGCCCTGCTGCAGCTCTCTCACTCTAGCGCCTCAGCAGCCCAAGTACTAGCCCCAAATGACCAGAGCCTCATCCGTAGTACTCTTCCCACATTTACATTACTGTTTCTCATTTTCCCATCTCCAGGTCTGTTTCAACATGGGACAGATCACGTTGGCCAAAAAACTGGCCAGGCAAGCCCTTCGACTGCTGAAAAGGAATTTCCCTTGGACCTGGTTTGGTGTCTTTTTCCAAACATTCCTGGAAAAATATTGGCATTCCTGTTCCCTAAGCCAACCTCCAAACAACCCTAGTGAGAAGTGAGGAGCCTAGCCGAGTCATCCCGGTCCCTTTAGGGCCACAGAGAACTAAACTAGGACTGGGCCTGGAGTGTTGCCTCTATTGACCTAAGACTCCTCTTTCAAGCCTGTAGCACTTCCAGTTCTTCTACCTTACTCTCTGAGCCAATGAAATGTAGCAGAGTGAGGACTTCTTTTGTTTTTGAAGCATGGTGTTACTCTGTATTTTTCAAATAAAGATACATATTGCCCTGTCTCTTTCAAATCAAGATACACATATGTATGTGTGTATACATGTGTACACATATATACATATATGTATCAATATTATTTCTGATATACATACAAAGTATTAAATTGCTACCCAATTATTGAGCTATAATAATTTATAGGAAATATATTCAAAATAGCAATTCAAAGAATGAACCTTTTTAAAAATACTTCTTCGAAATTTTTCAATCAAGAGGGATGATTTGGGACGCCTGGCTGGCTCAGTCAGTAAGAGCACAGGACTCTTAATCTCAGGGACGTGAGTTCAAGTCCCACGCTGGGCCTATTTAAAAAAAAAAAAAAAAGAGGTATGATTTAAAAAGACTTATGGGGATCCCAGGAACATGTCTGAGTTTGAAAGTCTGTAGATGGCCCTCTGATGAATAGATTTGGATTTTTGTGGTGAGGGACAGTGGGGCAGTGGTGCAGACTAAGGGCATGCTAAGCGCTCTGTGCTTCACAGCAGTAAGAAGAAGCTGGCAGTCCTGCAGCAGCGGGTCCACTGCCTCTCCCTGCTCTGGCAGCTCTATAACCTGGACACCACAGCCAGCAGCCGCAGGTTTGCCTGCCTCGCCACTCTCATGCAGAAGAATTCTGCTGAGGAGTTTGCAAATGAAGCCCAGGTAAGCAAGTCCTTCCTTTCCCTCTGGACCTCACTCGGAAACCTAAAATGCTAAGGAGAGAGATTCCTGGGTTTAGCATGACTCCACAATAACCCAGACTCTATGAGACACACTGATCATATGTTTGAGCAGCATTTCTCATATTGCAGTTTTTAGATGGGTTTTCAGGTGTGGCTGTCTGTGAGTTCCCTAAACTGAATGTCAGCTTTGGTGTGTATATTCAAAAGAACACTTGACGAGTGGAGGGAGGTGGGGAACAGGTCATAGCTTTCATCGGATTCTCAAAGGAGTCCGTGAGCTAAAAAAGGACTTGAATTGCCGACTTAGGAAAAAAGAAGGAAGGGAAATATCTTCCTAATTTTAGTGTCCATCTGTCTGTCTATCTTTTTTATCCATCTGTTCAATAAATATTTGATGAATACCCATTATGTGCCAGGCACTGATCTTGGTTCCAGGGAAACAGACAATAGATCAGTGAAATATATGGAATGTTAGTTGATAATAAGTGCAGTGGAGAAAAATTAAGTGGAGGCAAGGGGCCATGGGGTTCTGGGAGCTGGGGGATGGGGTGCAGTTTTAAACAAGATGGCAGGGAAAGCCTCAACAAGCAGGTGACATCTGGGAAATATCTGAAGGAGGTGAGAAAGTAAGCCATATGGCTATCAGGGAGAAGAGTGGACAGGCAGAAGGCACAGTGGTGCACAAGCATGCTGTCCGTGTTTGAGGAACAGTGAGGAGGCCAGCGTGACTAGAGGGGAGGAGACAGAACCAGGAGGTGAGTCAGAGAGCCAGGAGAGGGTGGATGGCAGAAGGCGTAGCCTTGTGGGCCATTCTACGGGTTTGGACTTTTACTCTACAGAAGATGAGAAGCAAGTGGTAGGTTCTGAGAAGAGGAGTGACAGAGTCTACTTATATTTTAATAGGATCATTCTGTCTGCTGTATTGAGAATCAACTGAAGGAGGCAAGAGAGGAAGCAGGGAGGCAAGTTAGGAGACTATCCCAGCAATACAGGCAAGAGATAGTTGGCTTGAATTGTTGTGGTGGCAGAGGAAGCAGGAGGAGTGGTCCTCTGTCAAGCGAAAACTGACAGGATTCACCAAATGGATCATTTCTGGGATGGGAGAGAAAAAAGAGTCAAGGATAATCCCAAGATTTGCAACCTGGACTTCTAGACGGATAGAGATGCTCTTAATTGGGATGGGGCAGTATGCACAAGAAACAGATTTGGGGGAAGACTGAAGCCAGGTTTTAGACATGTTTAATTTGAGATGCCTATTAGACATCTAGATGGAGGTGTTAGGTAGGCAGCTGAATATATGAATGTGGGGTGCATGGGAGAAGTCTGGGCTGGAAGTAGAA
This sequence comes from Phoca vitulina, assembly GCF_004348235.1. NCBI lineage: Eukaryota > Metazoa > Chordata > Mammalia > Carnivora > Phocidae > Phoca > Phoca vitulina. Next base: position 41,594,166 of record NW_022589714.1, on the reverse strand, counting down.
ATACAGGGGTCATCAGTGTGTAAATGGTATCTAAAGCCATGAAACTAGATGAGCTCCACAAGGGAATGAGAAAAGGTCCAAGGACTGAGTTAACAGCTCCAATGTTAAGAGGTCAGGGTCATAAGGAGAAATCAGCAAAAGAAACTGAGTAGTTGCCAAGAGAGTATGATGTCCTCAAAACCTAGTGAAGACAGTGTCTCAAGAAGAGAGTCATCAGTGATGTCAAATGAGCACATACTTATAACAGACATCTAGGCAGCAGTTCTGAAGAGTTCTAATGAACAAGTATCAGAGGCCTTCATTAGGGAAAACATAGAAGTACAGTTTGGCCAGTGTCTTGAAGGGGAAGTCTGGGATCGGAGAACAAGAAGAAGGGCAGGTAGAGAAAATAGTTTGTTTAAAGATCAGGTGGTGGGAATGATCAAATTAGAAGTATGGGGACAACAAGGAGTGTGTTTTCATAGCAGGAGTCGGGGAGAGTGATAGGGATACCAGCAATCCCTGGTCAGGTGGGCAACAAGGCACCATAGTGGGCTCTTATGCAGGAAAGGGACAAGATGGAAGTGTAGCGTGAATGTACAGTCAGAATATTTTGCCCCATGTTTGTTGCCCCACAGGTTGTCTCTACCTATGTGGCCCTATCCCAGTTCTCCCAGAATATGGGTGACAGAGACAATTGGCTGCAGTGTGAGCAGATGGCCATTCAGAAAAGCAGCCTGTGTTGGTTCTCCAGGGAGGGATTATTGGCCACAGCGCAGCTCATGCAGGCCTTGGCCTACACCAAACTCTGCCTTGGCCATCTGGACTTCTCCATCAAGCTGGGTAATGGGGCTTGGAGCTGGTGGGCCTAGGGCTTTTAGAGAAGCCAAGTTCACCACTAGGCCTCTCACAATGCTCTTTGACCTCCTTAGGTTTTCAAGCTCATGAGATATGCAGACACCTCAAGAAACCAGCTCTGGAGAATCTGGTTCTCTCAGTTCTCTTCAGATCTGCTTTTCTGAAGAAGAAGTATTAAGATCATTTTCTGCCATTTGTATTTGTTGTCTAAGAGGGGAGGGTATGGTCTCCCAAAGAAGTTTGAAATGGAGAGGGAGATGCTATTCCATTTCTTACAGCCAAGGCTGTCTCTTCTCTAGTCATTCCAGGAAGCATTGTCTTTAAGTGTGGGGTTTGGGAGTGGAAATGCATACTCCTCCTCCTCCTCCCCTTCCCCACTTTCTCCCCCTTCTCTTCCTTCTCCTCCTTCTGCTTCATTTCTCCGCAGGGGGTAGGTAATTGCAGTAGCTCAAGAAAGAACCTGGAAACTGGCTCAGGCATTTTCCCACTTCCCTTGCTTAGAGGCAGGTCTGATTGCAGGCACAGATACTTTCTATGTAAATAGAGATAAGGCAAGAAGATCTAGGGGATGTTAGGCTACTTTGGAGATGTAAGATCCCCTCCTCTCCTCTACCATCCTCCCCATGCCCTAGCTGGTCCCAGTGGCTCTGTCTCTTGGCAGATTTGACCTATGTGTCCATGTGCTGGAGAGTCAGTGGGCGCTCATTTCCCAGGGTCATGATGTCCTTGGCCTGGCCTGCTTCTATTCTGCTTGCTTAGATCTGCTGCTTTACGGAAAAGGTAAATTTTGTGCAGGGCTCTGCTATACTCCTGAAGGGTTCAGATAGGGCCCTGTGTTTGGAACACAGGTAGTCATGAGCCTATCCCTTGGGCATGGTCCCTGATCCTAGCCCCTGATTTCTTAAAGTCTAAGAACCACATATGTGACTCAGGGTGTCTGCATTTCAGATGTTGTCTGCTCCCCTGTACCACATACCTTCTATACCAGTTCCTACACTGACAACTGATCCTAGCCTGGTTACCTTCTCTATCCACAGGATTGCTATGTCGGCCCTTTGGCGAGTGTCTGCATTTCATTCAACACTGTGAGCACAGCTGCATTCTAAACTCTCAGAGTAATGTCATGCTGGGGGTCCACTCATCTCTGGCCATGTGGTAATGTGGGGTACCAGAGTCTTATCAGTGGGAAAGGGTAGAAACTTAAGGACACCATCGGGTCATTTAAGCTACTGCCTTTTACCCCTCCAGGCAGGGCTATTCTGCATCTCTGACTTTCTAAAGACTTTTACCTCCCATCCCTCCCATCTTATTAGAAGGATTCTTTTTATCCCTGAGCAGGTTTGGGCCTATAGGTTGAAGGTTAAGTTTAAGGTTACATTTAAGTGCTGGATAACCCACGGTCTCCATTTCAGTCTCCTTCACGTGAGTTAGTAGCCTTGACCACTGGCCAGCATCACAGTTCTGACTGTCCAGGAGGTCTTAGAGCCTTAAAGAAGTGATGGCTGTGTGAAAGAGCTGTGGTCGTGAAGCAGGGGATGGAGCTGAGATTCTTCCCTCCAGGTTTGCCCAGGACTCCCAGTGGAATCTGTTTGAGCACCACTTCTCCAAGGCTCGCCAGTTGGTGAAAAGAACCAATGCCTCACTATTTGGTTCACATGGCTTTGTCCGATTCCTGGAGTGCCATGTGCTAATGTTACAAAAAATGCCAGAGGGTGTCTTCATGCATACTCCCCCAGAGACCCGCAGCCAAACCCTCAAGGTACCCACTTCTCTCCTGTCCTTCACCTGACACCTAAGTTCTAGTTTGATCTGCAGTACTCTTCCTGCTGCCTGCATCTCTCCCTTACTCTTTTCCTTACTGCCTCTGTCTCTCTTTCCCCCTGACCAAACTCTTTTTTTTCTCCACCTAGAAAGTCTTTCCATTTACCTCATGTACCCTCCTAGGTATTCTTGCATGTAGACCAGGACTGGATTCCCTGACTTTCTTTTGCACAGCTACTACCCAATACTGTTAAAATGTTAACATTTAGCCCTTCTCAGTGGACCCACAGTTTGACACCTGTCCCTGCAGCCCTGCCTTCTGCGTCTAAGGCATTCCAGTTCCCCTGTAGCTCAAAACCAACTCTCTGGGCCGCTTTGCTATGAGTCACTCCTCCCTGCCCCCTGAGCCCTGAGCGAGAGTATGCTGAGTGGGCACTGTCGTAGACCTGGTGGAGTGGAGTATTCATCCTTGAGCTCACGGACTTCCCTCTCCTTTCAGTACTGTGAGGAGTTCTTCTCTCGATGTGTAACCTGCCCCGTCTATCACCAGTGGGTCTCTGAACTTAAAGCCTCTATAATGAGATACGGAAAGACAGAATCCATGTCCTCGACTAACATTGTCAGACCTTTTGACACCTGCTTGACCAGGATTTGGATAGAGGGAGAATTCTTGGAGGAAAACAATTCCTTTGGAAGAAATTTAGGAATACAGAGTAAGCATTCGTTCCTGGAACCCGTCTGAGTGACGTCACAAACAGGCTCGGATTCTTACAGACAGTCAGAGGCTGCTCCAAAGAAGGGAACGCATAGCTAAAAGGAGTTAGTCCTTGCTCCACAGATAATTATCATCCTCTCACTAGCACCAGACCCAGCCCAGACAGACAGGGCCCTTTTATTATTAAACAATATGACCCCGTCTCTCAGCCCTTTGTTCCAGCATCTGTGACCCGTAGGCATAGAAAGTTCCTCCTTAGTCCCAGCTTAAACAACCAGATTGTTTCTGTGGAGTAGCTGGATGGTCACTAAGGGAGAAAGAAGGCCTTAGAATCCACAATGTAATGTCTATGAAGGTAAATGACAAGAAAAAGAGGAAAGAATATAGTTCCTTGCCCCAGGGCCCACCAAATCTCCTTTTCTAGGGCCATGAGTTAGATTTATAATTGCTGAGGACATTCTTTGAGGTTTGTGATCTTCTTTATGTTCCTGCTTTCAGGATTTGACAGAGTGGCTGATGTCAAGGAGAATAAGGATGAAGAAGAAATTAAAGAATGTATATGTTAAAGAAAATCATCTGAAGGGACCATGGTTCTCTTGTATATAACACAAAGAAATGACCCAAGTTCTCCTTTCTAAGATACTGTATAGTGTATATACTTAATATACTAGCCTTTTACAGTCACCACTATCTATAGCTTTGTCAAAATAAAAGCCTATGTTTCTGAAGCATGAAACTTAGATCTTTCTTAACTCTTAACAGTCATTGGCACAACTGAGGCAGAAATTAGAACCAGCGGTAGACTGGAGGCCTGGGAGGCTTTGAAATGAACTGATTGCTTCTCATGTAAGGCAACATCCATTAGCAGATAGAAAACACAGCCCTAATACAGAGGTTGTGGCTACTTACAGAAAGCCGGCAATATGAGTACTTTGATGATCTCTTGGCACAGATCTCTTGGTAATCTCTTTGATGATCTCTTGATAATGGGCTCCTAAGAAGTCAAGGAATCTTTTGAGAGGGACACAGTGCTGTGGGAATCCATTTCTCTTTTGCACTGTATGACTTGGGGATTCCCACGTGAAGCCGAAATTGCCAAGGTGTGTATGACTCTAGCTGTCTTTTTATTCTCCCTTTCTAGAGCCGCCACCTTTGACTTTTATCTGTTTGATGGCCTTTCTTACCCAAAGCCTAATCTTCCCACTGATTTTTTACACTTTATAACTCAATCATCTAGTGTTCATAGAGTCTGTTAATTAATGTTACAAGAGCTACCATTTATTGTTCACTTACTCTGTGCCAGGCACTAAGTCCTTGAAATACATTCTTTAAATCCTTTTATCAACTCTGTGAAGCAAGTACTTTTATTATCCCCATATTACAGATGAAGAAACTGAAGCTTAGAAAGGTCTTACTCCAGGAAACACAGTCACAAAATGGTGGAGCTGGAATTCTAACTCAGATTTGATTCCAGAGTTTTGCACTAGGCTATAAAGGCTTTCATGGGACCTAGGCTATGGTAAGCTATCCTGTACCCAATCTTCAATATACTGTTCAAATGACCGTGATCAGAACTGTAAGGACAGGGAGGTGTTTGGGAAAATGAGCCCGGTACTTGCCTTTTTAATCATGCTGTGTGGTCCGTACATTCCCTGTTCCCACTCTCCCTCCCCCTGCCCCATCCTCTTGTTACCCTCCCTCCTCTCCCTTTACTCCCACCCTACTCCCCTTTCCATTCCTCTGTCTCCTACCCCCTTCTTCCTTTGTCCTTCTCACCCACTTCCCTCCTCTCTTCCTCCTCCACGCCTTTAAATTTCTGAGATGCAATACAGACTAGTGGTAAAGAGCAAGGACTCTGGAGCCAGATGGCCTGGGGGTTCAAATTCTAACTCTGCTACTTATTAGCTGTGTTACTTTTAGCATATAATTCATCTTTATGCTTCAGTTTCCCTTTCTGTAAATGAGGATAAAAACAGAATAAAAGAACATCATTGTGCAGATAAAATAAATATAAAACACTTAGAACAGTACCTGTATTGTGTGCTTACCTAATAAGTACTCAATAAGTATTAGCTATTATTATCAATTTAATTTTTATATTTAAATATAGATTATACGTTTATGTGGCACAGAATTCAGAAGGAACAAAAGTGTCTAACAGTGAAAGTCTTTCCCATTCCTGTCCTCTAGCCAACAGTTCCCCTCCACAGAGCTGATCTGTGTTACCACTTCTTTGTGTATCCTTGCAAAATCATATGTGCACATGCAAGCAATAGCATATATTTACCCTTACCATTAGCACCCTTCTTTCCCACATATGGCACTAACTAGTCATACTGTGTTGCTCCTTCCTTTTTCCTTTCTTTCTTTTTTTTTTCAATTTGTTTCCCTTTTGGCAATTTTTAAAATTAAGATAGAATTCAGCCTTTAAAAAGACATACAATTCATTAGCTTTTAGTATATCACAAAGTTGTGAAACCATCCTCACTGTCTAATTCCACATTTTTATCACCCCAAAAAGGAACTCTAGGCCCATTAGCAGTCCCTACCCCGTCCCTCTTCCCCCAACCCCTAGTAACCATCTTTCTGTCTCTATGGACCTGCCTTTTCTGGACATTTCATATAAATGGAATCATAATATATGTGTTTTGTGTCTGACTTCTTCCACTTAGCATAATCTTTTCAAGGTTCATCCACATTGTAGCATTCCTTTTTATGGTTGGATAGCATTCCATTGTATGGATATACCACACTTCATTTATCCATTCACACCAGCTTATGGATACAAGGGTTGTTTCCTCTGTTTGACTATTATGAATAATACTGCTATAAACATTTGTGTGCAAGTTTTTGTATGAATATATATTTTCAATTCTCTTGAGTATATGCCTAGGAATGGAATTTAGGTTATACAGAAACTCTATGTTTAACTTTTTAAGGAACCGTCAAACTGTTTTCCGAAGTTGCTGTACCATTTTACATTCCCACCAGCAGTGTGTGAGGATTCCAGTTTTCCCCATCCTCACCTCACCAACACTTGTTATTGATTCTCTTTTTTTAAGATTATATTTATATATTTTGAGAGAGAGAGAGAGAGAGTGAGCGTAAGCAGTGGGAGGGGCAGAGGCAGGAGGAGAGAGAAAATCTCAAGCAGACTCAATACTGATCATGGAGCCCAATGCGGGGCTCAATCTCATGACCCTGAGATCATGACCTGAGCTGAAACCAGGAGAACGCTCAACCGACTGAGCCATCCAGGCGTCCCTGCTTCTTTTTTTGATATAGGCATTCTAATGGGTATGAAGTGGTATCTCATTGTGGTGTTGATTTGCATTTCCCTTATGACTAATGATGTTGAACATTTTTATGAGCTTATTGGCCACTTGATCTTCTTGGAGAAATGTCTATTGGAATCTTATGCCCATTTTTTATTGGGTTACATGTCTTTTTATTGTTGAGTGTAAAGAGTTTTTTAAAATATATTCTCATACTAGGACCTTATCAGATTTGATTTACACATATTTTCTCTCATTCTGTGAATTGTCTTTTCACTTTCATGATGGTATCATTTTGCAGCACAAAAAGTATTATGTTTTCATGAAGTACAATTTGTCTGGTTTTTGTTTTTTGGTTGCTTGTGCTTTAAGTGTTATATCTTAGAAATTGCAAAGGTTTATGCCTCTGTTTTTTTCTAAGAGTTTTACATGGTTTTAGCTCTTTTAGATCTTTGATTCATTTTGAGTTAATTTTTGCATATACTCTAAGTTTCCAGATTCATTCTTTGCATGTGGATATCCACTTGTCTCAACACTATTTGTTAAAAAGACTACTCTTTTCCCCCATTTAAATGATACTCTTGTTGATGTATGGTTTTGTTAGATGTTTGGGTCTACTTCTGAACTCTCAGTTCTGTCCCATTGTTCTCTGTGTCTGTCCTTATGCCAGTACACACCATCTTGATTGTTGTAGCTTTGTAGTAAGTTTTAAAATCAGGAATATGAGTCCTCCAATTTTTTATTCTTTTTCAAGATTGTTTTAGCTGTTTAGGGTCCTTTGCATTTCCATATGACTTTTAGGATTAGCTTGTCAATTTCTACAAAAAAGGGCAGCTATAATTTTGACAGAGATTGAGTTGAATCTGTAAGTAAATTGGGGGAGAATTGCTATCTTAACAATATTAAGTTTTCTGATCCATGAAAATGTCTTGTCTTTTCCACATATTTAGGTCTTTTTTAATTTCTTTCAATGTTTTGCAGTTTTCAATGTACAGGTCTTGAACTTTTTTGTTAAGTTTGCCCCTAAATATTTTATTATTCTTGATTCTGTTGTAATGGAGTTGTTTTCCTAATTTAATTTTTGAGTTGTTCACTGCTAGTGCATAGAAATAAAAATGATTTTTGTATGTTGATTTTGTATCCTGGAACTGCTAAACTCATTTATTAGTTCTAAGTTTTTTTGTGGATTCTTTAGGATTTTGTATATACAAGATCATGTCATCTGCAAATAGAAATAGATTTGCTTCTTCCTTTCCAAGCTGGATGATCTTTATTTCTTTTTCTTGCCTAATTACACTCGTAAGAACCTATAGTACAGTACTGAATGAAAGTGGCAAGAGTGGACATCTTTGTCTTGTTCTCAATCCTAGGGACAAAGCTTTTAGTTATACATCTTTAGGTATGATGTTAGCTATGAGTTTTTTGTAGATGCCCTTTGTCAGATTGAGGAAACTCCCAGCTTTTCCTAGTTTGCTGAGCATTTGTATCATGGTAGGGTACTGAATTTTGCCAAATGCTTTTTCTGTCCTCTATTGAAAGGATCATGTGATTTTGGTCCTTTTTTCTATTAATATGGTATATCTTAGTGATTTTCATGTGTAGAACCAATCTTGCATTCCTGGGATAAATCCCACTTTGTAATGGTGTATAATCCTTTCTATTTATTGCTAGGGCCTATTCACTAGTATTTTGTTGAGGATTTTTGCATCTACATTCATAAGAGATATTGATCAGTAGTTCTCTTGTCATCTCTTTGTCTGGTTTTTACATCAAGGTAAAACTGGCCTCATAGAATGAGTTCCTTCCTCTTCTGTTTTTTGGAAGGGTCTGTGAAAGATTGGTTTTGAAACTCTTTTAATGTCTGGTAGAATTCACCAGTGAAACCATCTGGGCCTGGGCTTCTCTTTCTGGTAAGTTTTTTAAATTATTATTATTAATTAGACCTCTTTAGTTGTTATAGATCTATTGAGATTTTCTCTTTAATCTTGTGTCAGTTTCAGTAGTTTGTGTCTTTCTAGGAATTTGTCCATTTCATCTAGGTTATCTATTTTGATGATACACAATTGTCCACAATTTTCCTTATAATCCTTCTAATCTCATAAAGTCAGGAGTGCTCCCTCTACTTTCATTCCTCATTTAGTAATATGAGTCTTCTCTTTGTTTTTTTGGCTAAGAAAGTAACCTTAGCTAAGATTTGTCAATTTTCTTGATCTTTTCAAAGAACCAGCACTTGGTTTTGCTGATTTTTTTTTCACTCTTTTTCTGTTCTCTATTTCATTCATTTCTTCTCTAATCTATTATTTCCTTCCTTCTGCTTGCTTTGGGTTTAGTCTACTCTTCTGTTTCTAGTTTCTTCAGGTGGAAAGTTAGGTTGTTGATTTGAGATTTTTATTCTCTTTTAATATAAGGTGTTTACAGCTATAAATTAAATTTCCCTCTAAGCACAGGCTTTACTGAATCCCCTAAGTTTTGCTGTGTTATGTTTTTGTTTTCATTCCTCTCAAAGTATTTATAATTTCTCTCGTGATTTCTTCTTTGACCCGTTTGTTATTTAGAAGTGTGTTGTTTAATTTCCACATATTTGTTAGTTTCCAAAATTTATTTCTGTTATTTCTAATTTAATTCCATTATAGTCAGAAAGCATACTTTGTATGATTTCAATCCTTTTAAATTTATTAAGAACTTGTTTATGGTCAGATATATAGTCTATCCTGGAGAATGTTACATGTATACTTGAGAAGAATGTGTATTGTATTTTGCTGTTGTTGGGTGGAGTGTTCTACAGATGTCTGTTCAGTCTAGTTAGTTTTTATAGTGTTGTTCATGTCTACTATTTCCTTGCTGATCTTCCACCTACCTACCTTGTTCTGCCTATTATTGAAAGTGGGATATTGAAGTCTACAGCTACTACTGTTTGTGTATTTCTCCCTTCAGTTCGGTCAGTTTTGCTTTATGTATTTTGAAATGCTGTTGTTAGGTACATGTGTATTTATAATTATTATATCTTCTTGATGGATTTACTCTTTTACCATTATAAAATGTCCTTTTGTCTTAATTAATGTAGCCACTCCACCTCTCTTTAGATAGTTTGCGTGATACATGTTTTTCCATCCTATTACTTTGAACCTACTTGTGTTTTTGAATCTCAAGTTTGTCTCTTATAGGAAACGTAGTTGGATCATGAGTTTTTTAATACATCCTGCCAATCTCTGCCTTTTAATTGGAATATTTATTTACATTCAGTGTAATTACTGATAAGATAGGATTTATGTCTGTCATCTTATTATTTGTTTTCTGTCTTATGGCTTGTTTCCCCTCTCTTTCTCCACTGTCTTTCATTATATTAAATACACAATTTATATTTAGTTTTAATTCCCTTGCCATTTCTTTTACTATGTTTTTGAGGTTTTTTTTCTTGCTGTAGGAATTACAATTAGCATTTTAATTTAAAACAATCCAGTCCACATTTATACCAATTTAATTTAAACAATGTAGGAAAACTTTGATCCTATATAGCTCCATTCCCTCCCCACTCTTTCATATTATAAATGTCATAAAAGTTACATCTTAATAAATGGTGTGCCTGTCAACACAGATATGTAAAAACTGCTTTATAAAGTTGTGTTTTAAATGAGATACAAGGGAGGGAAAGCCAATTTTCTTAAGTGAAGGCTCTTGGGGTTGATGCAAGCCATTGGTTTCCAGAGTTCTAAAAAAGTTGATTCTGGCTATTTTTGCCAGTTTTCTTGTTGCTTTTATGGAACAGGGGATTTTTTTATAGAGAAAGAGAGTGAGCAGAGGGAGGGTAGAGGCAGAGAGAGAGGGAGAAAGAGAATCTTAAGCAGGTTCCATGCTCAGTGCAGAGCCCAACGCAGGGCTCAATCTCAGGACCCTGAAATCATGACCTGAGCTGAAATCAAGAATGGGATGCTTAACCAACTGAGCTACCCAGGCACCCTTGGAAGAGAGAATTTAAGGAGGGCACTTGTTATGATGAGCACCAGGTGTTATTATGTAAGTGATGAATCACTAAATTCTGCTCCTGAAACCAATATTACACTATACATTAACTAACTAGAATTTAAATAAAAATGGGGTGGGGGGGGGGAATTTTCTGAGTTCTTTAACCATTTCCTTTTAAGTCATTCTCAATGTACTTTTAATTTGCATTTCCCTTAGGTGAAGTTAAACATCTTTACTATGTTTATATTTCCTATTTTGTGAGCTATATCTATATATCGTATTAAGTATTTGTTTTCTAATTTATTTGTAGTAACCCCTACTGAGCTCTCTGCCTTTGTATGAGTTGTGCTTTTGTCATGGAGAAAAAGATATCAGTCTTTTCTTATTTTAATGTATCAGTTTAAATGTATCAATGAATTCTTTTATGGCTTCTGAGTTTTGTATAATTTAAAGAGCATTTTCCTCTCTAAGATTATTTTAACTATTCCCCCATGGTCTTTCAAGTATTTTTTAAAAATCAAATTATCAAAACATAATTTACGTACAAGAAAGTGCACCTATCTTTTTTTTAAAGATTTTATTTATTTATTTGACAGAGAGAGAGAGACACAGTGAGAGAGGAAACACAAGCAGAGGGAGCGGGAGAGGGAGAAGCAGGCTTCCTGCCAAGCAGGGAGCCCAATGCGGGGCTCAATCCCAGGACCCTGGGATCATGACCTGAGCTGAAGGCAGACGCTTAACTGACTGAGCCACCCAGGTGCCCCGAAAGAGCACCTATTTTAATGATGGGCTTTGACAAATATATATACCCAGGTAACCACTACCACAGTCATGATAGAAAACATTTCAGTCACCCCAAAAACTTATTTCAGCCTTCTCTACATTCATTACCCCCACCCCAACCACCACCATGAGCACAAAATACTCTCATTTTTTTCATTGTCTTTATATCTGTGATTATTTTCCCCTTGTCATTTCTTATTTCATTCTTCTTTTTAAGTTAATAGCTAACACTTTGTCTCCTTTATTTCATTTCATTTCAAAGAACAAGCTCTTTTATTTATGTATTAGTTATATAATTTTCCTTCTTTCAAATGAACTAGCAATTTGAGTAAGATGCTTAATTCTTGTTGTTGAGGGTGTGACTTTTCCTCTGAGAACTGCTTTAGCTGCATTCCAAAGGTTCTGATATGAAGCAATGGCCTTGTCATGTCACCTGCATTTTCTTTGCTTTGTTTTCATATGTTTCTTATGATAAAATTTAGAAGATCTGTATTTTCATCTCAGAAGTTACTGTTATAAGTGAGATTCTGGTTGGTATTCATAGACTTCTACCATGAGCAATGATGGAATTAATGTATTTCCCTTTCCTCCTTCCCTCTTCTCTACCAGCCAATTGATCTTAGTATTTTCCTTTGTGTTGTTAAATATACTTTTACTTCTGTCAGGCTATAAAAAGTTCAAACTACATTCAGACCAGAGTAACTTTTTCCCAGAGGTGTTCTTTTTAGACTTTATTCTGCCCTTCCCCCACATTCTCTCCCTACCCTCATTGCCTCTCCTCCCCAGCAGGCAAGTCACTAGTTATCTTAGCCAGGGAAAATGAGGGCTTAGTTGATTTGTGGGCAGCTGCTGCCTTCACAAGGGACAGAAGTAAATTTATATTCTGTCACAGGCTGAGACTCTATCAGGGGAGGCTCAGAACATCCTGCCAGAGTTCCCTGAAAATAGCATCACTAGGCCTACCCAGCTGGAGCCCAGGGTGCACGCCCTGCCTGTCCTTTCTCAGGTACCTAAACCAAACTCAGGGCCTCTCCAGATGGTGAAAAACACTTTATGCCTAGCTCTCCATGATTGTAAGAAGAATAGGTTCCTGAGCACCTCATCCTTTCCATCTGTCTGTCATCTCAATATGGGCAAAGAGTTTCAAATTGAACAGTTTCAGAAAAAATCCTGCCAGAGACCTTAAAGGCTCTTCCACCCACAGCCTGGACTAGCTTTCATTTACATTTGACAATGGCCACACCTTTACCATTCATTTACCTTCTTCCCATGCCATGCCTTTTCTCCACTGGGCTCTTTCCAGGCTCCAGATTTCAGGCCAAAGAGTACAGTGCTACCAGATGTCCACCCAATTGAGAGCCAGCTCTGATAAAACATGTCTGCAGAGGTCTTTTATCTCCTGGAGCTTGAAAATCCTTGGTCCTGCCAAGGAATAGGCTTGGGATTTATTTTAGTTTCTGATCTTACTCCTATTTTTTTTTATTTTTTATTTAAATTCAATATAGTTAACATATAGTGTATTATTAGTTTCAAGGATAGACTTTAGTGATTCATCGATTGCATATAACACCCATTGCTCATTAGTTCAAGTGCCCTCCTTAATACCCATCATCCAGTTACCCCATCCCACCCACCTCCCCTTCAGCAATCCTCAGTTTGTTCCCTTAACATCCCTCCTATTTCTTTTCAGCTCCATCTCTCTCACCCCATCTGTCCTGAGTCTCCTTTCACTCACATTATCCCCTTCCTCCCGTCATATGTTGTCACATCAGAGGATGCCGTTTGTTTACAAGGTGCAGAGCAGAAGGCAGAAGAGATCTCTAGACTTAAGCTAATGAATCTATAATTTAGGTACCATGAGAAAGGCAGGAAATACTTTTGAAGAAGTGTTCTTAGTGCCCCTTGAATCAAACTGCATCACAGTATTCTGACCAGAGAATGAAACCATGTCCCTACAGGCAGAACAGGCAGCAGATCATGCAGCACAAGAATCTGGACCAGAATCTTCAGTTCCCAGGCCATGGGAATAGTCAAACTCAGGCCCTTTCCTTCCCCCTCAAACATCAAGAGCTCATATATTACCATTCAGAGTTTATTTAGCTCAGGAGTAAAATGGCAGAGGAACAAGCATGGGGGACTCCCAAGACACCTCAGTCACATTTAAGTCTCACTTTCCAGGTCAGAAAAGTCAAGATGTTAGATTAGAACCTAAGGTCCCTAGCTGCTCTGATATTGTAAGGGTCTAGGGCATGGGCTGGCTGGATGGATGCACAGAGTTCTGGGGATGGTCTCCGTGAGTGTACGGTATGATGGACAGCTTAGCTGGGTGGCATTTGGCCATTCGGTGGATCCTGGGCTGGCTCACAGGAGGCCCCTCCAACATTGTCCCTTCCAGGGAAGATGACTGTGGCATATGTCACAGGCTTGGAGCACATTAGGACCTTAGGAGGCAGAGGGGACGACGAGGATTGGGCTGGGGGTGGGGATTTCTCTGATGAGGGATCAAGAGGTACGCTATAGGTGGTATTGTCAAAGGAAGGTGGCGAGTCGAGCCTAGCATAGGGAATGTCCGATGGCAAATCAAGTCCCAGTCCAGAGTCACTGATATGGTGGGCCACTGAGGAGGCAGCCTGTAACAAAAGCAGATGAGTGAGGCAGAGAGAAAATGCCCCTCTGCCCCAGTTCCCTTTGGGGGGGAAGCCCAGGACCACACTGGATCTGTCTCTCAAATCCTGAGTATGTTAGTGGGCAAGAGGGCTTCCCTTTGAAGATTTTCAAGCCCTAACTTTCTCCCCAAATCGGGGAGGGTGAAATACCAAGGTGGGAAGGTGGAAGATAACTGGTGCCAAGTTTACAGCATTTAGGAAGAGGGTATGGACCCTGACTGGGTCCCAATCTTTCTCTATCCCCTCATCCTGGGACCTCTCAGTGAGCTGGACCAGTGGAAGGTCTGGGGAGTTTGGCTGGGGGCCTGCAGAGGCCTCTTACCATGCCTGGAACGCCACTGCTCTGAGGTTGGCCGCGGACACCAAGCCTGTTTCCTGGGAAGACAGAGGATGACACCACAGTCTGCTTCCCATTCTGGCTCAGAGCCCATCCCCTCACTACCTTCAGAAGTCCCTGAAGCCTCATTCCTGGTCCAGACCCTTCATCCCACTCCTACCAGCAAAACTTACCCACTGCCTCCCCAGTTTTGCCCCACCCTGCCAGGAGCCTCCCACCCACTTACTGCCTCCAACTCCCTTCATCCTGCCTCAACACTCAGCCTGTCTACTGAATCCTTTCCTTCACCTCCTCCAGTCACCTGTCTATCCCACTGCCCACCCTGTCCGATTCCTGTCTGTCCCCAGGACAGCTCCCACTGAATCTCCTTCTTCCCATCCACCCCTCGTCTGGGAACTTCTAGGACCCAAGGGCCTTACTAAAGCCCAGACAAGCCCATCTATAGGGGACACAGACCGAGTCCGGCATTGTCTACAACACTAGCTGGTACATGACCAGCGGGGCTGTGCTGGGGTCGGCAGGTGGATGGCTACCTACCTTTCCTCTTGGCCATCACAGCAAACAGCACCACTGCCACCACCAGCAGGCTCAGCAGGAGCACGGCGCCCCAGATCAAGGGGATGCTGAAGGACATAAAGGGGTAGGTGAGCTCAGGCCTGAACCTGGCAGGAAGCTGCTCACCAGGAACCCCGGAGTGGTGTAGAAGGGTGTTGTTCTTGGTGAGCCATGGTTGCAAGAAGAGCATTTGAGGGATGGAATGAGGAGGGCATACTCAGGCAGGGCAGAAGAGAAACACATTATCAGGGTATCCTGGCTGGAGACCACCGAGATAAAGGGTCATTGCTGAACTGGGATAGACAGGCGGGTCTGCCTGACTTCCTGCCTGATCAGAAGTTCCCCAGGGGTGGAAGGAACCATAAGGTTTCCCCTTGAGTTAGCCTGGGGCTCTGAACAATCTTTCACCCCCTTTCCCACCACCACCCTTTTCCCAGCCACCGAATACAGCTCTTGTCAGTACCTCTTATCCTGGCTGGGTTCCAAAGGGCTGGCACTATCCACAGTGTCTGAGGAGGGGCTGTCAGCCAGACTCCCGGCCTTATAGGTCTCCTCCTCCTCTTTCAGGCTAGGAGCTGAGTCAGAAGGAAATATTAATGAGCACATAGCCGTCCATGGTGGGCAGGGTCACAGGCCTGTTAAGATCTGAGGGACTGGGGGGAGTGGGTCTGAGGAAAGAGAGATCCCAAGTAAGAAACACTAATGTGGGCTTGGCATATTCCTCAGGGGCCCTAATTCTGTAGATCAGGGATGGGCTCTTTCCATATTTACCCCGTTGTGACCAGGCCCACTTTCCCCGCCACCACCAGCTCCCAACCCTTGCCCCGTCTTCCTTCTTCACCTGCTCCCCCACCCTGCCCCCGAATAGGTTCTCCACTCTTGTCCTCAGTGCCAACCTTGCTCCTGGTGCTCATCGATTGGTTTCTAAAGGGGCCTCAGCACAGCCTGCTAGACCTCTCCATATACCTGCAACCATGTGACCCCCCTGCAGGCTGGTTGAGCCCATCTGAAGCTCTGCCCTCAGGATCTAAGGAATTCTAGGGTCACCCGTAATGTGAAATAATCCAAGTGATCCTTGCTGAGAGCCTTGCTCAGACCCCAAGTCTTGGTTTTGTGACAAGGCTTCTATCATCCCTACAACATGCCCAACTTCTGGCTGTGGGACTCAGGGTTGGTTTCTCTGGACCTGAGGATCTGTCTTGGGAACCTGGCCAGTCCTTCTAGACCCTCAGGATAGGGGTCTTCCTTGCTCTCAGAGGCTCATCGTTCCTACCTCCCACCTTAAGCCAAACCAGGATCTGGAGATGCTGTTTCTCCCCTCTTGCCTGCCTATATCCTGCCCTCCTGGTACCTTCTAAGCCACTCATATCCTCCCTGGAAGCCACGCTCCACCAGCTGGCCTGAGCATCCTCTACAACCATCCTCTACAGCTATTGGGCCCCTAGCACCTGCCCCTCTCCCCAGTGCATCCTGTCCTACAAGCTGGAGTTACTAGACCTTAGAGTGTCAGGGAAGGAGGAAGACAGAGGCTGACATAAAATAATGATCATGGACCAGAGATGAGAGGGATTCTAATGACAACTTAGTCCACCTCGTAATTAACAAATGGGGGAAAAAACCAAGAAGAGGAAAAAGGCCTTTCTTCATTTCGTGATTTGGGGATTGGGCACAAATTACTTGAGAAAGGAAGACCTGAAAATGAAAGACTGTCATCACCCATAAAAGAAAGGTAGTAGCAGTCTCCACTTCTGCAGGCAACCTGGCCATTTTCCCTCCAGAACATTTTTTTTTTTACAACATCCAATTTTTCTGGAAAATTTCTTCTTCTACTTTAAAATTGTCTTTTAATAAATGCTTAGACATTAGAAAATTGTAGCCTGTGAGAGAAAACCACAGCCTATCAAAATAAAGTACTTTCTATACTCAAAATAGGGTTGACAATACTGATATCTATTAGTGACATTTTCTTCTTTTTTTTAAAATAGAATGAGTTGAAGTAATTCAGGCACCAAATGCACCCTGCTTGAAGGTGAGGCACATACTAGATGCTCAGTGAAGACATAAAATTAAATAAAACACGGATTCGATCATTTTAAGCTATCAAACCCATTATAACAGGAATAATAAACTGGAAGATTAAAAAAAAAAAAAAAAGGAATTCCAGGTTGCTATGCCCAAATTAAAACTCTGTTTAAAACGTTTCTAAGCGGAAAAAAAATAGCATCAAGTATGTTGAAAATGCTGCAGGAGGAGGCCAGGGCCATGGGTGAGGAAGGAGAATGTGCCTTCCAATGGAGAAACCTGCTGGTATGGGTGGGGGGAGGGACCCAATGTCTGGCTGTTTTATCTCAGACTGCTCACCCAGTTTGGTTTCCGGTCCCTGGGGAGCTGTCAAAAATATCTCCTCCCAATTCCTCCCCCCGCTAAGGATCCCCATCCCTCAAGGACCCAAGAGCAGCCGGTGGGGGTGGGGAGGGGCAATGGCCAGCCGAGGAGAACTCACCTGGAGGGAGCACATCCAAAGCGACTCTGTGCACCGTCTGGGGCCCCGTGGCCCCCTCCACCACGCAGCCATACTCGCCAGCATCCTCCTCCCGCAGGGTAATCATCTCCACCTGGAGCAGGCCACCCCCCAGGTCGGTGAGAAACATGCGCTCGCCCCCGGGGGCTCTGCGATCCACAGCCGAGGACACCAAGGGCTGGCACCCCTCTGGCAAGAGCCGGCACCACACCTTCCGAGCCTTGATGTCCTGGGGCCCGTAGCGGCACTGCACCAGAATGGAGCCCCCCACGGGGGCCTGCAGCACCTCCGGGAAGGTGCCCGCCGAGCCCTGGCCTAGGGAAGGAAAGGACATGGGAAGGCTGGGCAGGAGCTGCGGGAACTTTCCAGTCCACCCACTGCCACGGGCACAGGCACGGAGAGGTCCACCTTCTGGGCCCTACATATGTTATTGTTGCCACAATAACGCCGGTTATTCCTGGGCCTGGAGCGGAGTGTAGGGGGCCCCGAGTGCACCTCCTTCTAACCTTACCTGCCAGTCCCAGGAGCAACAGCGGTAGCAGGTTGGGGCCCATGGCAGGTCGGGCAGATGTCAGCTCTGGGGCTTGCCTGGCCACTGACAGAGCATTCCCCAGGGAGCAGGAAACATCTGCCTCAGACAGTCACGTGGGGCTCTCGGAGGCCATGGAGAGGGAGGCAGGCACTGGGGGCCCCTCTGTGGGTGGGGATAAGGCGCCCTTCCGAAGCCTGGTTGGTTCAGTGCTTGGGAACTTGACCATGAGGGTCGGTAGGGGTGGGCGAGGCAGGGTGAGAAGGCCCAAGGACAGGCAGAACCCAGGCTCTTGGGGCCCGGTTAAGGAATGAGGTGGGAGGAGGATCCCAGTAACTGGAAAGCAATAGAGAGAGAGGGAAGAGAATCCTCAGGGTCTTCCAAAGATCAAATCGGAGGATGCAGAGGTGTGAAGGAGGAAGGTGGAGTGTTATTCTGGTTCTATAGTCTGTAATGAGCACACAGGCCTGAGCTCTCAGGAGACTGTCCGGTCCTGCTGCACGACCTCACAGCAGGAGGCCCCACTCCGAGGTGCCCTGGATGGCACCCACCTTCATTCACTGTGCCCGGTGCTCTCGAGACTTGGCAGCGTGCACCCATGTTCTCCAGTTCTGGCAACCGCATCCATCCTTTGATAATGACGCCCCATTTCCTCTTCCCCCGTTTTCTGGAACTCCTTAACTAGTTGGATACTGAACCTCATGGATTCATCTCATTTTCCTATCTTTCCTCTCTTGTTTTCCATCTTTTTGTCCGTTTTGTTCTGATCTCAAGAAGACACCCTCATCTTTTCCTTCCATCCCTTCTATTATTGTGTTTATTTCCTTAGTATTTTCAATTTACAAGGTTTCTTATTCTCCAGACATTTCTTATAGCATATTATATTTGTTTCAAGAATATCCTAGCCTGTCTGTTGGGAGACAATTCTCCACGGATATTTTTACATTTCTGCATGGTCTGGGCACTGATCGAGCTTTGTTCTAGCGTGATTGAATAGCAAACATGCCTTGAATGCTAGAGAGAGTGTATCAGCTCCAGAGGGACTTGCTTAGACAGATCTACCCCCTCCCTCGAGAAGAGCTGTTTACCTTCCAGAGTAAAGGTGTCTCTCTCCCAAGAGAGGGAGATGGGCTGATGCTGTATATAAATTCCAAGCCTCATCTTTGGAGGTTCCTCTCCTGTGACACAAGCCCACTGCCGGCACAGAAAACATATGGCCCCCATTCACGTTGCCCTGTTGAAAACTGGGGTTTGGGGACCCTGCACCAAATGTGGGCGATAAACCTCCTGACCTGGGACAGTGGTGTTCAGAAAGACAAGGGCAGGCAAGGTGGGGATGGCTGAAAGGGGCAAGCTGCCCCTGACCTAGACATCACACCTAGAAAGGGGCTAAAGAAACCACCCTCCTTCCTTCCTCTCCCCTCCTTTCTCTCCTCCTTCCCTCTCCCTCTGCCTCTCTCCTTCCTTCAGGAGCAAGGGAGCTACCAATGGGGACTGCGAACAGGAGCCCGAGAAAGCTGGACAGTGTGTGAAGCTGGAAGTGGTGAGAGGGTGACCAGCTGTCCCGTCTGCCTGGTGCTATGAGTTTTCCTGGGGACATGAGACTTTTGGTGCTACATTGGCAAAGTGTTGGGCAAACTGGACAGGTGGGTAAGCCTCATGGGTGACATGAAAGTGCTTATATCTGTCCTGCCAATATGCATCAGGTTTTCTTCGATTTCCTTACGAGAAAGCTATTACACTAATGGGCCGTGAAGAGGAGACCTGTCCTCAATATGTAACCAAGTGTCTAAAACAGGTACAGTCTACACCTTTGCAGGACAGAGGTGACCAGGCCTCAGGGAGGTGTCAGATTGTGGGCATTAGAGAAGAGGAAGGAAGCCAGTGTTCATCTGGGACCTGCTCTGCACCAAACATCTGGCCTGGGACTTTCACTAATGGTGTTTCTTTCAACCCCACAAAACCCCAGCAAAAACAGGGTTGATTTGTTTGTTTGTTTCTTTTGTTTTTTAATAGGTGAGGTTCAGAGGGGTTAAGGAACTTGCTTCAGGTTTCTGCGTAGGAGGCAAATTTGGAGCTAAATTACCTGACCCCCTTCAGTCCCGTGTTCACCCCAGAGAGTCCAAGGCAGGGGATCCCAGTGGCGATCCAAACCCTGAGGGGACGTCAAAATGTGGCAGAGGAAGAAAGACAAAAGGCCAAGCTCTCAAGAGCAGGCAAGCAGCAGGCACTCTCCAGTGACGCACACAGGGGACCGTCCCCTGCCATCTTGTCGGCCTTGGTGCTAGCAGGTGGACAGGCTCACTCCTGGCTGCTAGACTGTACCTCAGGTCTGTGGGAAGGAGACGGGGCCCAGAACCTGATGAGGAAGCTTGACGTGCCGCTGAGTCCAAGGACCTGGGACACATAGCCTGGACCAGCATCCCGGAGCTGGGGACAGGGCCAGCGCAACAGCCTCTGTGGGGAGTGGGCAGGGCTTGGCTGGGCTGGCTCCGGGGAGTGATGTGTAGACGTGAGGCTGGACACGAGGACTCCAAACCCCAGGAGCCCACGCCCATGGTAGGGGGCAAAGCCCTGGCCACAGGGGCTCCTGGGCTTCCACCTTGCCAAGGCCAAGGATGGGAATGACTCATTTCCTCCTCTTCCTGCAGGCCTCCCTGGGCAAATCTCCATCCCCTCCCTCTCACTCGTGGCTGCGGTGGTGTGTTGTGCTCGGGGGAGAGATGAAGTTCCTGAGCCGCCCTGGCTGTCCCTCTGCCCCAGTCCTCGGGTCCCGATATCCTCGTGGTTCACTTCCTCACCTCCTCCCAGGGCTTCTCCAGCGGTTCTTTCTGATGCCCTCTAGCATGACATCATCCTGTCCCTTCTGCACTCCCAGTCTGCCTAGTCATTTGCTCCTCAGCACTTTATCTTTTTTTTTAGATTTTATTTATTTTGTCAGAGAGAGAGAGAGAGAGCACAAGCAGGGGGAGGGGCAGGCAGAGGGAGAAGCAGGCTTCCTGCAGAGCAGGGAGCCCGATGCGGGGCTCGATCCCAGGACCCTGAGATCATGGCCTGAGCCGAAGGCAGACGCCTAACCGACTGAACCACCCAGGCTCCCCCTCAGCTCTTTATCTTTTAACACACCATCTGGCTGACTTATTTATTGTGTCTGTCTCCCTCCCCTCCCACTAGTCTGTGGCTCTGTGTGGGCAGGAATCTTGGCCCATTTTGTTCACTGTTGTGTCTTGGGCGCCTAGAATGGTATCCGGCACAGAAAATATCTGTTGAATAAATAAACGAATAAATGAGCAGGCTTGAGCTAGAGGGAAGGGCAACTTGAACACCAAGCGAAATTTGCACTTCCAGGCTCTGCTGGGGACTTGGGGTGACGTCATTCCCTTTTGAGCCTCAGTTTCCCTTCTGTGTAGTGAGAGGCTCAGAGCAGTTGTTCCCGGCTCTGGTATGCTGCACTATATAAGAAGCTGTGGCTGTTTGCCTGTAGAGGAAGTAACAGGAGGAAAGCAAAGCTCTGGGGAAGGGAGTGGATGAGTCAGCTGGGAGATGGACTGGGGCAAGGGTGGGCAGCAATAATCCTAGAATAATCCTCCTGAGGGGCAGGAGGCAAGTGGAGGAGAGGGGAGCCAGACTGGGTGCTAGAGAAATCCCAGAGGAGGAGGCAGGATTCAGTAATTAGATCTAGGGAAGGGAGCGAGAAGAAGACAAAGATGGGTGGTGTGGAGCCTTTGAGAATGGCGGGATGCAGTAGCCTAAGGCCTGAGGCCCCGAGGGGTCAGAACTTTTATCTCATCCTCGGCCAAATTCATTCTCCTAGCCCTGGAGCAAGAGAGAGGCCTTCGCAAAGCCCCAAACCATCCGATTAAACATGAAGTCTTGGATTTATTTGGGAGAGTATTTAATGCCCAGTGTATAGAAGTTGACAAATGTTCTCCCCCTCCCCCCCCCACACACACACACCCTTCTGTTTCCAGGACCAGGGGAAGCAGAGGATGGGCAGGCTGGCCTTTTGCCAAAGCAGAACCAGGAGTCTTGGTGGCCGAGGGGCCAGTGTGCAGGCTGGGGTGGTTCCAGCAGGCCTCTCCTGGGCCTCGTCCCATCAGGGGTCCTCTTCTCTCATGTGTCTCTCCGCTCTGCAACCGACCGATGCTCACATGGCCCCTCTGAGCTCCACCTTGCCACCCCTGCCCCGTCCACCCCCAGCCACCGCTGTGCTCCTCATGCTCACCTGTTAGGGTCTGGAGCTGGTAACCTGGGTCGTGGCCACAGTCCAGCTCACTGGCCGGGGGTGTCCCCAGTTTCTGCCCACGCCAGGCCATAGCCCAGAGGGCACTGGCTGCTAGAAACTTGCTGAGAAAGATGCAGGCCAGGAGGAGAAGGATGGAAGTGGGTGGGAAGGGCATGTCCTCTTTGGAGACACTCCTTGGAGACACAAGGAGGACATGAGGGAGGCCTTGGGGTGGCCCGCACACTGAAGTCTGCCCTCGGAGAAGGAACAGGGAGACACTGGGAGCTCTCAGGGGCCTAGAATAGCTCCCCACCCAGCACCATCCCTGGGATGAGGCTTTGTGGGCTTGGGGGAGCCTGTAATCAGGATCTACCTGCTGAGCACATTTAAACACTTCCCTTGCTGAGCAATTACCTGCTGTGCATGATGGTATAGTGGGGGGGGGGTGCACATGTGTACACTGTGGTTACATTAACAATATTTCAACACCAGTATACAGGCATGAACCAATCAGAGCTGATTCTGGTCCTACCAAAGGAGCAGGTATCTGCTGGGGGTCCCAGTCTTGTACTTAAACTTGTATTGTTGTTAAACTGTGGGCTGTCAAAGGGCTGCCAGGGGAGGAAGGGGAGGCTGGGCATTCAGCAGGCTTGGAGCAGCAGTTATGTATAAAAAAAGAGAATTTCAATATTTTAACAACTGGCATGGCCATACCAACACACAGTGGTGGTTGGAGGTTGTGTTCAGACAAATCATCTCCAGGCCCTTTCATGCTTTAATTGTCTTCAAATTTGTAGTTAGTTCTAGGACCCCAGCCTCCATCCCATGCCCAGGCTCTGCACGGCGGAAGTCTGCCCAGAGACCTTAGCAGAGACCCGTCTCTATACCTGGCGATGCTGGGCTCCACATGGATGTCCTTGAAGCCTTTGGACTCTTCGGGGATCCAGAGCTCTCCAGGATCCAAGTGATCAAGGGGGTCTGTGGAAGACAGAGCCTGTGAGCCTCTAGCCCCTCCTCCTTGAGGCAGCCGGCTGCAGTGGGGAGAACCCATCTGGGTGTGGTGAGGCCCCCTGGGCTCTGGCCCAGAGCAGATCGGGTCATTAGCCTCTCTGAGCCTCAGTCTCCTCACCTGGAAAGTGGGTCGAATAGAAACACCTCCTTTATAGTAGTGTTGCAGGATTCAGGGAGAGCATCTTGTATAGTGCTTAGCACCTCATCAGAGCTCGGTAACTCCCACCCTCCCATTACACAGGGTCTTTGGGAAGGTCAAGTGCATGAATGGATGTATTTGAAAGTTCTGCGTGAACTGTCAGGCTGTCTACACCAGCTATGGATTATTATTATTATTATTATTACTTTATATTATTTTCCTGCCACCCCCTTGGGAGTTGGCTGAGGCTTAGACCCTGATAGGGCTGAAAATTTGTGTCTCTTCACCCAATTCTCCCCCTTCCTACCATGTAACAGAGTGATGGACGTGGGGTTTGGGTCTAGGGCAACCCGTTTCCCCTCCGCTCCCCACCTTAGACCTTAGACAAATGGCTCATTTCCACCATAAGGGGCCATGTTGTGGGGGAGGAGGTGGGCAAGGGGGAAGTCAGAAAGGGGACTGTACCGCCAGATTTCTTCTCCTTGGGGACACACGGTGTTCTGGAGACACAGGCAGAAGGCTTCCCTGGAGGGCTTCCCTGTGCCAAGCTCAGGGGTGGGGAGGACCCCGCTGCCTGGCAAGCCTGGACTGAGGACCCCAGGTCAGCTCAGCAGCGGGAGGCTGGGGCGTGGGCTGTCACTTACCCCCAAGCACTTTTAACCCTGTCACCTCATGGGCGCCTCACAGGAGCCCTGTGGGGGCAGCAGGACAAACATCATCATCTCCATTTAAAGATGAGGACATGGAGGCCCAGAGAGGCAAGCACATCACCCGGGGTCACAAGCAGTGCCCCTTCCTCGGGCTGTTTTCTGCACCAGGTTGGCACTTACTTTATATTGGCAGGTCCTTTGGGTAATTGGGTGAGGGAGCAAATGAACCTCTTCCTACTCCTTAAGGGCCGCTTTAGGTGTTCACATCCTAACTGGATGCCAAATGGATAAAGCTGTTTGGGGAGGCAGGACCATAGCCAGCTCATTCGGTGCCTTGTGCAAATTAGAGGCCAGGACCCTTCCTGCCAGGGATGCGGTCCTGCCCCAGGGAGCGCAGCCTGGAGAGGGGCGCCAGGGCTGGAGTGTGGCCCCCATGTGCAGTGAGCAACCCGCACAGCCATCCACTGTGGCCCTGAGTGGGAGGGCAAGAGCCGCATGGTGGGTGTTCCCAGACATCGGGGACCTGGTCCCAGCCCAGGGATGGGCCAGCGGTGCAGTCCGCCACGCACTCACCAGCCAGCACCTCCACCAGGACCCTCCTGAGGGTGTCGGCCTCATCCCTGTACAGACTCTGGCACTGGTAGAGGCCAGCGTCATGGGCTTGAAGGTTCCGCAGCGTGATGGTGAGAGTGCCACCCAGGGCGTCGTCCACGATGGCTGTGCTCCCATTCCGCCTTGTTAGGAAGGACAGCATCCATGAGCGGTGGGTGCTAACGACCCGCTGGCACGGGCCCCCTTCATCCAGCTGGCGGCACCAGGCTTTGCGTCTTCCCCAGTGCTTCAAGGAGTTGTAGGGGCAGGAGACCTGCAGGGACCGGCCTGCCATGCCCTGGAACACCGTCATGTTGTGGGCTCCGGACAGCTCTGGGGAGGAGATGTTCCTTCACTCTTTGTTCATTTACCAAATGTTTCTCGAGCGCCCACTGTATGCAATGACCAAAGAGATCGAAATCTTGCCCTTAAGGAGCTCAGGTTCTTATTTAAGTTGGGAGAAGGTGCACAGCCCACCGTGACACCCAGGTCCTAGGTCTGGCTTTAACACCGTTGGACTTGCTGGGCATTTTTAAAGAAGTAACTGACCATCTCTGGGCCTATTTCCAGAGACATTGGTCTTGAAGTTCCCTCCAGTTCTATTCCACACATTTTCTCCCTATCATATGGGACCCTCTCCATCTCAAGAGAGCAGGGCCAGTGGCCCCTCAGCCTGGGCTGGATACCGTCTCCCGGCCCTGGCCATTCATGCTTACTCTGCAGCTGCCCACGCCCGCACCGGCTCTGCATCTTCTCCTTCTGACCTTTGGCTCCCGGCTTCCCTATTTCTGTGGCTTTGTTCCCCTTTCAGGAGAGACTCATCTCAGAGCTATTTTGGGGGAGACATGAGGCTGCTATTTTGGGGACCTTTCTTGGGGCAGGGGAGACAGGCTTAGAGCACAGTCTATTGCCAGGGCAGAAGCTGCAGAAGAATCACCTGGAGCCCCCTGCCTCAACTTCCCCTCTCTTGGTCCTCCCTTACCCTGTCTTCAACCATATGGTGACAGAAACTTGGAAGACAAGATCAGGGAGTGGGTGGCCTGCCTTTAGGAAGCAGTGCTCCTTCCACTTGTCACCCTGTCCATCCCTCTGCTTCCAGGCAGCCCCCGGTCTTCCCCCCACTCCACTCCTAGCTAAGAAGCCTCAGGAGCAGGGCTCCGCTGGAACAGCCTCTCCTCTCACCAGGCTTGCCTATTGCTCTAGGGGAACAAGAGGCACCTTCCCCCAATAAAAGGAGGTAGTTGTGTGCAAGAGTCTGGGGTGTCAGCCCTCCAACTCAGTGACAGAAATCTTCAGCCCCCTTAACTCCCTTCCAGGGCAGAGGACAAGAGGACCTTCACATCAGCAGAAGAGGCACCCCGAAGATGCACATGCTTGGTTGTGGGTTTCTTCCCTCTTTCTTCCCTCCCACATTGCCATCCCTCTGGGGCTAGCGGTTCATAATTTTAGGGGCTCTTACCCATGCCCCCCAAAACTTCCCCCAACTGCTAGTTAGTGCCTGAGATGTCACTATCAGAATTCCTTCCTTTTCCATGTGGCCAGAATCCACCAGCCCCTTATACTTCCACCTGTATGAAAAGTCTGACAGTGGGCTCTCACACGGGGGAGGGAGGGAGAGCACATAAAGCACATAAAGAATGTGGGGCGGGTGGGGAAAAGAGGGGTGCAGAACATGCTGCGGATTTTAACCGCCTTTATAGTTCAGCCCAGTGCTCCCCACCCACCCGCCCGCCATATACTCAAGGAGGGGACGGAGAGACGGCAGGGGCAGCGGAGGGACGGGGTCCTACCTGTGATGGCGAGCAGGATGAGCAGCCAGAGAGGCTCCATGCCTGCCTTCCCTGGTGGAGGGCAGACACAGGGTACCTTGTGCAAGATCTCGTCTTTCCCTTGAATTGCAGAAAAGAGAGGGTTCAGGCACGTCAAGTGCTGCCCACAGGAACTAGGCTCCTGGGGATTGAGAAATAGTCAGGACTGGGGTCTGGCTTTATGATTTAGGGAGGGGTTGTGGGGGGGGGTGGGGAGGAAGGGAGAGGAGGAGCCAGCCACTGCCTCCCAGCAGCGAGAGGCTGGGGATCCCAGACCTCTGAGAGGCCAGCCCGCCCTACTGCCCCTGCCGGCCAGAGTGACCCCGAATGGCTGGGGCTGGTCAGTGTCCAAGGCACAGTCCTCACTGCTGTGTTCAGACCCTCCTCCTGCCACTCACCCACTCACAGCACCTGCCACACTCTGGTTCCGGCCTTGCAAGGGATAGGGAACTGCTGGACCCTCAACCAGCCCCTCTTAGTCCTTCCCTCCAGGCCAGCATCCCTATAGTGTGGCAGCGTCAGACTTCAAGTCCCTCCTTCCTCAATTCCTGTGTGTGCAACCACCCATCCATAACCTCTCTGTGTCTCAGTTCTTACATCTATAAAATGGGAAGAATAATAGTGTGTAGAGTTATTGGGAGGGTAACATGGACTTCCACAGGCAAAGTGCTTTAGAATAGAGCCTAACTAGTACTATTATCCTAGTTAGCAGGGGAGGGGAAGATGGGCTCTCCACGAGAGGGAGAATTTTCTCTTCCACCTGCAATCTCCTGCCCAAGTTTATCCTCCCTTGCACAGCTGGATGCCTCCTGTGTGCACATGCTCACACGGACATTATTTTGTGCACGCACACACCTATGGGACAACACAGGAGTTCCTGTTTGCTGGAGTTCCGGGGGAGGGGGTGCTTTCCCCACAGGTGCGGGCCCTTGAAGGGTGATCCAGGCACAGGGACTTGCATGGGCAAAGACAAAGTATGAAATGGCTCGGTGGTGAATCAGGGATGGGGTGGGGGAGGTGGGTCATTCCCAGGGGCAGAAGTCGGGTCATGCTGGGGGAAGTAACTGGAGAAGCTGAAAGAACCCACAGGGACCCACAGATTATCAGAGTCTACTTTGGTTCCTTGCAAGAGCTCACTGATTTGTTTTTATTCACTTTACCCTTATGTACTGTGCATCTACCATATGTGCAGGGAATGTGCTTGGAGATGGGAGTGAATGATAAACATAAGACAGTCCTTCACTTAGAAATCAAATGCCCAGTCTTGACCTAATGGCTCAGGAAAAGAAGGGTCTGAGGCCACCTGAAAATCACTCTATAGGTACCCTTCTATGGTCTTTTTATAAACCCAGGATTATTGGCATATCATTTACATACACAAAAATTCACCCCATTGGGTGTCTACTTCTATGAATTTTGACAAACTCATATATCTCTGTAACAACTGCCACAAGCAAAATACAGAACACTTCTATCAGCCCCCCCAAAAAAGCTCCCTCATGCCCCTGTTAGCCAATCTCTTCCTCTCCAACTCAGGTCCTGGCAACCACTGATCTTCCTTCTGTTCCTACAGCTTCCTGCCCTTTCTAGAATGTCCTATTCCCGGAACCATATGGTATGTAGCCCTGAGTTTGGTTTCTTTCACTTATCAACATATATTCAGCACGCATGAAGTTACACTTCTCAGTAATTCATTTCTTGTTATTGCTGAATATATGTCATTGCATAGCTGAACCACACATACTTTATCCATTCACCAGCTGATGAACATTTGAGTGGTTTCCAGGTGGGGGCAATTATGGAAAAGGCCACCATAAACATTCATGTACGTATATTTTGTGTGATCATACGGTTCATTTCCCTTGGCTAAAATCTTAAGAGTGGTAGTGCTGGATAGCTTGATAAAAGCTGCCACACTGTGTTGAAAAATAGCTGTATCATTTTTGCATCCTAGTCAAAACTTGATATTGGCAGGGTTTGGCAAAGCCATTCTAATAAGTTTGTGACAGTATCTCATTATTCTTTTAATTCTATTTTCATAATAACTTACCATGTTGAACATTTTTCATTGTTTACTTGCCACCTATATACCTCTTTTTGGCAAAGTATGAGTCCACATCTTTGTCTATTTTTTATCATTGATTATTATTACCATCATTATTGAGTTGTAAGAATTCTTTATATATTCTGGATACAAGTCCTTTCTCAGAGATATGATCTGAAAATGTTGTCTTCCAGTCTGTAAGTTGTTCTATCTTTCCCTTAATAGTGTTTTTTAAAGAGTAGAAGACTTTAATCCTGATGAAGTCAAATGTACTGATTTTTCATTTATGATTTGTGCTTTTTGTGTCCTGCTAAGAGTATTTTTCCTACCTCAAAGGCACAAAGATTTTCTCCAATATTTTCTGTTAGAAGTTTTATAGAGTTAGATTCTACATTTTGGTCTACGATACATTTTCAGTTAATTTTTGCTTGTGCTGTGAGATATGATTTGTAGTTTGTTTGTTTGCCTCTGGATATCCAATTGTACCAGCATAGTTTACTGAGAAAACTATCCTTTCTGCATTGAAGTGGCCTGGTCTTTTTGTCAAAAATCGATTGACAGCTAGGTCTATTACTTGACTGTCCATTCTCTTCCATTGACCTAAATGTCTCTTTACACCAGCACCACACCACTGGACCACTCATTGTAGCTTTATAACAAGTTCTGAAATCAGACAGTGTGAGTAATCCAACTACGTTGCTCTTTTTCAAAAAGAACTGGCATTGGCTGTTCTAGTTACTTTCCCACATAAATTTCAGAATCAGCTTGTCAATTCATTACACACACACACACACACACACCACCACCACCACCACCACCACCCAAAAAAATTGCCTGCCAGGCCTTTGATTGGGATTCCATTGAATCTATAGCTCAATTTTGAGGGAACTAGGCATCTTAGCACTACTGAGTCTTCCAATGCATGGACACAATCTTACCCTTCATTTATTTATTTATTCTATGGTTTCTCTCACCAATGTGCTTTGTGGTTTTCAGCATACAAGTCTTGCACACATTTTGTTAAATGTCTATGTAGGTATTTCTACACCTAAGTATGATTTGGGTGCTATTTTAAATGTGTCTAGCTTTCTATATCTTAGACAAAAGCAGAACTCCGAAGTCTCACGAATCTTACTTTCTGGCCCATTTATGTGCCATTCTGACCTTTTCTTCCCACTTCCTTCCTACCTGAGGAAAGGCTCTTTTTATTCCTGTAAACCTCATAGCAAATGGCAGATATCAAGAAGTCTTTACTGATTCCTCGCAGCACATGCATATCAAATGCTCTCATCTTTCAGCTCGTGCTAATTTGTGGTTCAATTTCCTGATCCTCACATCTGAGCGCAGGAACATTTTGGCATCACCCCACTCCCACACACGGGGCTAAATCTGTGTTTAAAGATACCTGCCCCCTCAAATTTGGGCACAGAGATCTTTTTCCCTTTATCTTTACCTCTGAACCCCATCATTCACTGATGCGTGCATTCATTCAACCACCATGTCTGTGCCAGTCACTATGCTAGAGAACTCAGGTCTCTCAGAGCCTCAGTGTCCCTGGATATAATGGAGACTGTTGTTGGGGAAGTCCTAGACCAGAAGCATGGCTGGACATATGAAACATTCTTGATGTCTCTCATCAGCTGAGACTTCACAGCTGCTGGACTATCCCTTTCAAAATGCCTGGAGGTTCCCTAGTGAACTCCCTCTAGCAGCTCTTCTAATGATCACTCTCCTCAAACACACCCTCCTACTCCCCCCCCCCCCCCTTCCCTAGGGATAAATCAAGACTGTCATATGTGAGCATCCTCACCATCTTTCAGACCTGCCATTAGCCTCTCAGCTTTACTCAAGCCACCTGAGTGGCAGGGGAAGCACCGGGTTCCGGTTAGGACCATGGCCAGAAGCAACACTTGGGCTGGGCTAGGGGATAGGTGGGGTAGGGACAGCTGACATGGGAACGGGCCTCTGAAAGCTGGAACAACTCAAACTCTCTCAGGGAACACCATTGGCCCAAACTGGGAAAGCCCCTGCCCAGCCCTGCCTGAGAAGTGGGCTGGAGAGAGTAACTGGTGGTGTTCACCACACTCTTGGCGAGAGCCACCAACCACAAACATCAGAGCTCACAGATACCACTTGCTGATAAGCAGCCACTTTGACTTCCCTTTCCCAGTTCCCTCCTCAGTCCTGTCCTGCTTTTACTTGTTCTCACCTTCCTGGAGTCAAGTCCCAACCTCTCTCTCACTTCTGACCTCTCTCACACTTGATCTTCTTTCTCCGCCTTTCTTTGTATTTGGACCATCCATCACTCTCCGATACTTCCAGCTGAGGCCGGTCTCCCATTCTTAATGTCTGATATTTTCTTAGTTGAGGACCTCAACTGTCCAGGGTCAGTACCTCCCCTCTTCAGGGCAGGACACCTCCCAGGGACTGCGGGGTGCATGTGCATGTGCTGGGATTGTTTTAGGTCACTGGCAGGCAGCAGCTGATGGGCTGCAGGATGGCAGGCCCAAACGGAAGATCTAGACAAGAACACAGGAGCTGGGAGGCAGGGACCCAGGCACGACACCTGACACAAGTCATTACCTGAGGCAGAAGCATAGGGAACCTCATCGGCTGCTTTCCTCTGTAGCCACAGCTCTGATTGGTGGTCCCTCCTCCACAGCTCCAGCTCTTGCTTGGCTCCAGTAACATAATTCTCTCTTCTGCTCTTTCAAGTGGGGACGTTCACAGCTCCCTGTCTTTGGATGCATCACCATCCCTTGGTGGTCCTCTCATCCTTGCCCACTCCTCTGTGGGAACCCTGTTAATATGATCAGCAATTGAACCCTTCTGTGCGTGCCCACCTGTTCCCGGAAGGGAACTTGGTCTGTAACTACCTACCGCCTACTGGGCGTTCCTTTCACTTTTATAGAGGGAATGGGAGAGCCTGGGACCCTCTTCCCAGGGGCACATTCGCTTATCCCAACTATTTTCCAAGCTCCTACCATACGCCAGGCACCGTGTAGGTGCTAGGAAGGTGCTATAAATAAAGGAAGCACCACCTTTCTTCCCAGATGTGGAAGTGATGCTGATATTGTAAATCTGTATTGGTGGGATTTTAAGCCAATATTCTGGGTTCAAGGGAGTGAAGGGAGACCCTCAAATGAGTCATCAGAGAAGGTTTGGGACATTTCTGGTCATTTCAGCCAGAAAGGCACATTTGAGCTTCTGTTCTGAGTGTGAGTTGAGAAGTCAGGATGCCCACCAGGGTGCAAATGGGGGCCCAGGCTTGGACCACAGAGATCTGCCAACTGAAGATTGGTCTTGCCATGGCCAGAAGCATATGCCCTAAAAACAAAAGAGGATTATTGGAAAATGTAGTCTAATGAAAAGAAAGAAAAGGGTCCCCCCCCCAAAAAAAAAAGAAGAAGAAAAGAAAAGAAAGAAACAGTTCTTCCAGAGAGGGGCTGATTCCCACCCCCAACATTGAGGGGACCTCACATGGTGGCACTGTCTCCCTGTCATGCCCTGGCCTGAGCCAGGTCACAAGTCCTTCCCTCTACACCCAGAGAATGTTGGGCAATCGGGGATCAACAAGGAAATAAACCCTGAGACCAGTGTGCAGCTAGATCAGCCCTTCCTGACATTATCTTACCATGAAACCCTTTTAAAAGTACTCTAAATTTTGAGACATCCACAGGAGCTCTGGAGTTATCATTTGTGCCAGGGTTAGAGTAGAAACCAAAAACAGTCCTAAACACAAATTAGTTGCTGCAAACTTTCACAATTTTCCGAAACATTCCAAACAGAATTTTTATAATCACAATATAGAAAAATCAGATAATTTTTAAAGACCTAGTGTCAAAATTACAGCAAGATAAGACAACACTTACTAACTAGATGACATACATCAATGATGTCAACAGTTACTTGGTAAATACTTCTTATGCAGTTGAAGCATCACACTTGCAAAGCATAGGCAATGTCTCCCCAGGATCACCTGCCACACTTATGTAGGGCACAGATTCAAAGGGAGATTATTTCTATTATAATAACAATGTGTTCAGCATTTTAGAAATCTTTTTTAAAAAGTATTCAATTAACTTTTATGTGAAAAATATATAAAAATGCACTCTAAAAAGGGGTAAAAGTTGTTCACAATTCTACCACTCAAAACACACAAGCATTTATTGAGTGCTTACTATGTGCTAGGCATTGTTCTAAACACCTCTCATGTGTTTTGTCATTATGTGTGAGGTAGGCAATATTATTGTTCCAAGTACCTGAGATCCAGAGAAGTTAAATAACTTGCCCGAGGCCACACAGCTAGCACAGGTGGAAGATCCTGTTTAGATCCAAGTAATGTGGCTCCAGAGCCAGGCCTCCTAATCTTACTGAATGGAATTTTCCTCCATTCCTCTAACCCATTCCCCAGAGATCATTGCTACTGATATTTTTGTGTTTGTTCATCTAGCCTTTTTGCTATGGTCACACACAGAAACACAAACATAAAGGAGCTCATGCTAGACATATTATTTTGTGGCTTGCATTTTTCATCTAATATATCTAGAACATCTTTCCATTTCAACCGATATCTACATAATATTCCTTGGTGTGAATATAGCATAAGTTCTCTAATCAGCCTTCCATTATTGGATATTAAAAGAGTTTCTACGAGTTAACTCTTGCAACTTGTGATAAGCATAACTTACTTTTCCTTACATTAAAATGTTTGGAGAAAATATATTACTAGCATGGATTATTTTCATGTGACACTTATTAATGTCTCTTAAAACACAAGTTTTGTGTAGCATTGGGAAGTGAATCTAGGTACTTCACTAGCTTCAGTAAGCTTCAGCTTGCTATCCCCTTCTTTTGCCCTCCAATCATGTAGCAGAACCTGCTGTCACTCACCCTCCCACCCCACATCGCCAAACCATCCCCACAAACTCAAATATCTCAGCCTAGAAGATAAGACCTAAAATAGCAGGGACCAGAGAGATATGGAGGATCCATTCTTCTCCCCAGCTCAGGCCCAGCTTGTTGACTTTTGACTGTTTGGTTGAAGAGACATGATTCCTTCAGTGAAGACATTAATGACCACCAGTGGGTGGGCAAACTATTAAAGAATCGGGAAAAACTGGGTCGAGGAGAGATTGACTGGGGAGGAGCGGTGAGCCAGATGGTAGCTGCCAGCTATTGACAGCAAGATAAATGTGGACTCATGTGTTTCCTTGAAGGACAGAGTAAAGTTTCAGATTGTTTTGATGACTTTTTGTTGGTGTCAGCCTGGGTTTCCTTGAATGAAGCTCCTTGAAAGACAGGACCCTCACCAAGTCCGGCTTGTGTATTTGTTAGGCACATGACTGCCTCAGTAGGAAGGAAAAGGGACTTGTTTTGAGCAATCCAGTAAGGATTCCTGGGAGAAAGAAGCTCAGGCAGGAGAAGAGGCAGTAGCAGTTAGGAAAGACAAGGCAAGCCAAATTTTTGACTGTTGGGAAGCTGTGGTAGGATTTAGAGTTTACATTAAGAACTTTTATTTCACCATGGCATCTGGCTGACAAATGAGAGGAGGGAGAGATCACTGATGATTGCATAAGAGGTTTTATGGGCCAGGCCTGGAGGGGGCAAACTATAACTTCCAGAACCCAGTCACTCGGCCACCTCTACCTGCAAGAAAGGCTGGACTGTAATCATCTAGCTATGTTCTCAGGAGGAAATAATTTGGGGAACAACTACTTAACCTCTTTCAAGAGTTAAGACTTTGGGAAATTACTTAACGTGGGTGTGCCTCAATTTTCTCCATCTTTAAAATGATGGGAGAGTACTTACTTTATGGGGATGTTTGAGCCATTAATGTATGTAGAGGAATGTGACCCATAAGAAGCACTCCGTTATTGTTGGCTTACTAGCCTTAATCACTCAGGGTATCCCCAGCCCTAAGCAGTGGCTGGCAGTCAGCAGACCCCTATAAGTACTGTGTAATGACTATAACTCCAGGTGCTCTAGTCTGAGTAAATCCTTTGGGTTTGGACAGTTCATGAGGAACCTGACCCCTGGGATGGCTCATGGTGCTGTAGCCAGGAAACCTGAGTTGAGAAGACCATGGTGAAGATGGGCTCCCTCAGTGGGTATACAGACTAAAATATAGACCAAGAGGCACTGTCAGGAGCCTAGAACCATGGAGGACCGGAGGTCAAATGAGTCCATAGGTCAGTTCCAATGACTTTCTCAGAGCAAGGCCGGGTAGGGTGGGAGGTCAGGGTAGAGCAGTTGCCCAGCCTCTAACAGTCAGATCTGGGGAGCTGGAAGGGCAGGGCAGGGACCCGAGGAGCTAAGGTGATGCTCAGAGCACCCTGCTCTCCACCTCCTTCAATTCGGGGTTGTTCCTGAGTGTCCCCATGCAGCCACAGACTGGGGATAGAACCACATCCTCGGCACAGGGAGCCTGGGATGTCACAAGTGACAAGCACTTACCTCGCCTTCCTCCCTGAGGAAGACCTTGTCCTCGTACCCCAGCCTGCCAGACCTCAGACCACCCACCCTTCTCCTCTCCAACCCCTCTCCCTTTCTGGCCATGAAGCAACCTGACCCTCAGGTCCCACCCTGGAGTCAATCTGATGTTTCACTGTGAATGACAAAAAACATTCACAAACAAGCTGCTTGAGCAAGAGGCGGTGAATTCCCTGTCCTCGGAGAGACTGAGGCAAACACTGCATGACTCACTGGGATTTTGCAGTTGGACTCACTGGCAATTGGATCCGATGATCTTTAAATGTTACCTTTGAGAAGTGATGAATCGGCAATTCAAGCATTCTTTCCCATGACGTGGCAGGACGCCACCCTCCACCCCCATGGCCTGGAGTTTCCACAGTTCAGAGTCACTCCTTGGGGGCACCTAAGAAAAGGGGGCTCTGTCTCCATAAGGGCCCTGTGCAAATGTACTAGGGCAAAACAGGAGGTAGCCCTCAGCCCACTCTGCTTGAGATGCAGCTAGCTGAGTAGATGATAGTTTCCATGGAAGGCAGAGGAACCCAGATCAGTTCTGGTGGAGCTGCAGGGGCCACCATGGGGAAGGAAGCTCCCATGCCCCACCTTGACCGGCAAGGCCAAGGGTTAGGTGGGACCCCTGAGAGGCAGGCACTGCCCACGTCCTGTCAAGGTCATTTGTGAGAATCAAATCAGGAGGTCAGGAAGGAGAGGAGGAGCTAGGGTGGAGAGATAGAACTTTCTAGCCAGGCTTAGCGGCCCTGAGAGAGCAGCCCTGGCTGTCATGAGTAGTGTCACCAAAAAGGAACTTGCACCGTGTGTCAGGATTTCACAGCCCCTGGTCAAGAAGGAAGTGAGGGTCACAGAGTGGGGAGAAGATTGGGTCACTCGAAGGCACTGGGGTCCAGACCCTATCTAATTGCTCCCTGGGAAGGGGAGCAGGCAGGTGTCTAGAAACCCCTTCTATAGGCCCCAGAGCCTGCCCATCACTCAAAGCTTCTCCCTTCTGGAGTGATAAGGACTTTCCTTTCCTCCTTCCTCCTCATCTTCCTTGTAGGAAGGGATGACCTTTTGCTGCTTTGGGACCATCTTTGCCACACTGAAGTGCCCCCCATCTCTGGTAAAGCAGCCCTGTGCCTCACAGGTATTTGCTAAGTGCTCACTGCCCAATGAAGTTTGTCTTTAGCTCTTGAGCTCCCTGTCCAGGACAGTCAACTTGGAGGGCTGGGGTCTGGTTCCAGCAATGCTGGCATATTCTACAGTCAGAAGGGGGTCAGGCATGGGCTTCAGGTTGGGCTGGGTGTTGACATAGATGGTGTCCTCAGAGCCAAATTGGTTCAGGTGGGTAAGTGAGGCATAGCAGATGGCCCCAGTGTCCTCATCAGAGCCCATCTGTCGATTGGAGCCCTGGGAATCAAAGAAGACAGACGTTCATTGTACAGATCATAGCTGGGAGTGGTCAGTGGCCCCCGGGCCTGCCCAGAGCTGGGTGGAGGACAGAGACAGGGATAAGGTGTGGAACAGAGTATGGACTCTGCAGAGCCTCCGGGAATGGCTAAAGGCAGCAGAGTCGCCATCACTGAAGATGTTTAAGAATAGGCTAAGGAAGAGGACACAGGGTGTGATCCATGGCCCAATAGCACCAGCATCCCCTGGCAGTTTGATAAAATCTCGGGCTCCACCTAAGATCTATGAAGGCAGTCTCTGGGGGTGGGGCCCAGGAAATTCTGTTTGAACAAGTTCTCCAGGTGATTTGTATGCACACTCAAGTTTGAAGACCATTGATCTAGAAGAGCACTTGGTAGGGATGCCATTTGTAGAGTTGATTCCAGCATTACAGAAGGTTGAACCAGATGACTTTAGATCCTCCCAATCCTGCGATTCTGTGATTTCAAGAGCCTTAGGTCTTTAGACAAGACAGACCTACCCAACGGCAACGTCCCGGTCCCCAGCTCCTGATGAGAGAGCACCTCGGGAGCCATGTTTTTACCATGGGACCCCCGTCCCCCTAGCTGACTGGACTGGTGGCAGCCACACCATCAGATGGACTCCCCATTAACAGTTGACTCCTGTGGGGGTGAAGATCAAAAGCTGGGGCAGTCAACTTCTTTTTCTTTCTAAGGGGTTTGAATTGGGAAGGATGGGGCCAAGGGTGCATGCTGATGAGGCAACAGGAGCGTAAGGAGTCACGAGTGAGCCCAGGTCCAGAGTGAACAGAAACTACAAGTAAATACAAGCTGGGAAGCTGAAAACAACAACAACAACACTGACAAACAAGATACCCAGGAAAGCTGAGATCGCCTCTGCCCTGGTGAGGGATCCTTCCTATGCACAGTGCTCTGCTCTTTCTGGGCTGAGATGTTGTTATAGATGTGGTGTGATTTGTCCTCACCTACGAAGAAGAGTCCAGTTTGGGGCAGAGTCCTCTCCCTAGGTCCCGTTCCCCTGGGAAGGCAGGGGTGCTGGAGGTCCCCACTGGGCTGAGGGACCAGGGCTGGGTCTGGAAATCCTACCCGGCCCCGGGGAGTTCACTGGTGGCCAGCACAGAGGGGTGTCCAGGGATCAGACGTTGGTGCCAAGGAGCAAATCAGACTGGCGGCATGCAGCTAATTTGCATAAAACTGGGAAAGCTGAATCAATTCCAGTCACTGAAAGTTCCAAATTTAAACATCCATTTAAGTATAATCTATTTGCTGGTGAAGTTGTCTATAATGCCTTTCAAAATTTTGGACCAGGAACCACAATGAGAAACATTTTATCTTACTCCCACATATACAAACACACACACTCATACACACACACTCTCTCTCTCTCTCTCCTAAAATAAAAGTCAAATGAAAAAATATTTATCCTTCCAATGTGCAAGCCACTGTGACATTTTGCTTTTCTATTTTATTTTATGAAAATAGTATTGTGACCCACTAAATTGACTATACATAGCACAGTTTGAAAAATATGTGTATACAATTTTACAACCCATTACTATTTAGGATTTTTATAGCACGAAAAATTAAAATCACTGAAGTCCAACATAGTGCTGACCTGCCTCCACATCTCAATCTTGTCAACAGACACATCACACTGGATTATATGGTTAATAAATACGCAGCACATATGTCCTAAACAAACCAAACAACAAAAAACAAGGCAGGCATCATCAAAAGGAACTAATCTGATAAGTCTTGCACAAAATGCTGGTGATTTTACATGTGATTAATGCTAAAACCTTGCAACGTGGGAGATTAAAAAGTCCTTTAATGCTTTTAGGAAGACAAATTTTTAAAACAATAGTGACAATTAAAAAACAATACTGTTGACCAGAAAGGTTTTTAGATAAATTTGTTTAAAAATCCTTAGCTATAAGAAGATGGCAAAATATATGCTCCCAAATGGACACTAGAATTCCCGGGTTTAGGCAAATGAGGCTTGGAGGGTACTGACCTTGATTCTGAAGAGAATGATCCCGCCTGCTTCTCTGACAAAGCAAGAGAACCCAGGGATCCTGACCACTTCACCTCAGAGGCCTCAGTTTCCTTGTTGGTAAACTGGGCATGAGAAGCCTTCGCTTCAGGCTCGCGGGCATGGTGACATCATGGCTAAGCCCTGGGTGGTCTGCCCAGAGCCAGCACTGGGGTTTACCTTTCCTGGCGCTTCTGCGGGCTTTCCTGAAGTACAGGGTCATGAGGAGGGTGAGCACCAGCGGCAGCAGGACAGCCACCATCGAGCTGGGAACGATGAGCTGCCAGTTGCCCTGGGGGCTTTGGAACAAGCAACGACCAGCCAGGTGAGGAAAGTGGGAGCCAACCTTCTGCCCAGAAGCCATCCCTCTCCCCATGCGGGTGGCCATGACAGACTCCTGCTGAGCTGGCCAGGAGGCAGCCCCATGGTCAAGGGCTCTGCCCTGGAAGCCGTGCACGTCCAGCCACGCCTGGGCTTGTTTCGTCCTCTGTGAAACGGGGATGTGTTTGCTCCTTTTCCCTTTCTGGCTGCTGTCCCCTGACTTGCCCCTGGGTCCTTGTTGCAGGGTCTGTACTCACCCCTCCCACATCCTGCTCTTAACTATTCTTGGTCCCGGTTCCTCACCCCTGCCCATGAGATGCGTTCAGCTCTCAGAATACTGGTGTCCTGTGACCAACAGCGCTGCCAAATAATAAAAGCCTTTGAAGAGTACCCGTCTTAAGTCAGAGGCAGAGCACTAAGGTAGGCTTCCTTACACCACAGCAGGCTCCCAGGGAAGGTGTCTGGCGTGTCAAGGGTCGAAGCCCTAAGCCCGGGAGGCGGCAACTCTACACCTCTCTGCTCCATGGCCAGCACCACCTAGTTTCTGGGTATAACGCCTTGAAGCAAGGAACCAGGGTTTGTGAGAGCCCTGGGGTCCCATCGCAGTGATGGTGGATGGGGAGAAGGCAGGGGAGGATGGAGGCCGGAAGAAAAACAGCTGTTGGGTCAGTCCCAGGGGCTGGGTCGCTGGAACCATCAGGCAAGGGGAGAGAAGAAATCAGGCCATGGGTTTGTAGGAACTACAGAGTGCGCCCTTCCCCAGGACCCCTGCGGCTTTGGGACAGAGAAGGGCTGGAAGAGGGGAGAGGCAAATGAGGCGGCACTGGTCACGTGCCTGGCATGGGGCCAGACCCAATCCCACCTCATCCTCACAGCCACTCGGTGGTTGCCAACTGGGGGTGCTTGTGTCCCCCAGTGCAAACTTGGCAATGTCTGGAAACACTTGGGTTTGGTTGTCACAACTGGATGGTCTGGGGGAGGTTTGCGCTGTTGCTGTCTAATGGGTAGGGGCCAGGGATGCTGCCAAATATCCTACAGTGCACAGGACACCCCTCAGACCAAATGTCAATAGTGCCAAAGGCAAGCTACCCTTCTGTAAGGTGAGGATGTCATTGGCCCCATTCTGCAGATGAGAAAACTGAGGTTTAAAGAGGCGAAGTGACCTGATGCAAACGGTTTGACTCCCATTTCATCCCTTGAGAGCCAGGTAGCAGTGGAGACATGGTAGCTGGAGGCATTTGGCACAGTTGGCCGTGGGTGGGAGAAAGTGGAGGGCGGAGAAGACGGGGAGGGAGGTGACAGTACCTGTCAGTGACAGGGCTGGTGGCAGGGGTCCAGGCTCTGGTCCCACTGGGGGTGCTCCTGGTGGTAGGCAGGGCTGAAGCTGTAAGAGATGACAATGAGGGGAGCACTCCCATGTGTTTGCCCCACACTCCAGCCTCCCCACTTCTAACCCTTGGCCCTGGGAAGGAGGAGCCCACATACGGCCCTGGGCCAAGTGGGGACTCTGAGAAGCACCATATGCCCTGCAAACGAATGGAGGTGTTACTCTGTGTGGTGTGGGATTTCCCTCACAATCAAGTGCTCCAGTGCAAGTGTCTTTAGGTTAGGATCCCATGGTCACTGGTATATCGGATCTATTGCACAGTCTTTTCTGCTTTCATTGTTCTTGACCATGTCATGCACTCTCAACCTATAATGCGTCCCTCACACCTCCCCCCACTTCTGTCTCTTCTGGATCAATTCCTGCTCACTCATAAGGCCCAAGTGGTATCACCTCCTCTGGGGAGTCCTCCAGGAGAATCCATACCACTGCTTTCTCCAGGAGCCTTGTCCCTCCCTTCACTGGGCCGCCATCCAACAGGCTTCCATTAGGCCACCTACCACCCACCATCTTAACTGTTCACTTATGTGTCCGCCTTGGGTGCAGGGGTCGGAGGGGGCGCTGTGGAGGATCCAGCACAGGATAGTCTTAGGGTGTTTGATTCCCCTTCCGGAGTGCAGCCCCCGCCCTCCATGGAGTGGACAGTGAGCCATGGCTTGGGTGGTGACTGACCAAGCAGCTGACCAAGGTCCTCTGGGCACCCAGCTCACCGAATGGCTGAGCAGGCTTGGCAGCTGGGCTGGGGTCTGGGAAGACGCCATTCAAGCCCTGGCCATCATAGGGAACCACAGGGGCCTTTGCAAGTCTGAGGTTTTTCAGGAAAAACACCCAGGGCCTCAGTCAGGAGTACCGCCTGGCTTCCCACCTGAGGCTTAAGGTCTCTCGACTCTAAGGAGCAGGTCCAAGGTGAAGACC
Organism: Phoca vitulina; assembly: GCF_004348235.1. Taxonomy (NCBI): domain Eukaryota; kingdom Metazoa; phylum Chordata; class Mammalia; order Carnivora; family Phocidae; genus Phoca; species Phoca vitulina. Next base: position 41,553,209 of record NW_022589714.1, on the reverse strand, counting down.
CAGGCTCTCTGAGCCCTTGGCCACTCCCTGTCTCGCCCCCAAAGTCCCGTGTCTGCCTCACTAGCTGGCTGTCTCCTGTCTGTCCACATTTCTTAACCCACCCAGTCACCTGCAACTCAAGCACAACCCTTCTAGAGAAGGTTAAGGGTTAGGGGTTAGGGCCAGGCGTCGGGATGCCCAGGACTAGCCCAATCAGCCAGTCTTGCTCAAACCTGAGGAGGCCTTAGAGTCATTACAAATCAATGGATGAGTCTTGTTAGTAACAACAAAAATGTTCAGAGAAACGCATGTGGTGGGAAAGGAAGAACCAAGTGAGCCAAGAGGTCTGAGTTCTGGTGCGTGATCTGCCCTTAACCAGCAGTGACCTTGGGCAAGGGGCACCGGTTTTCGGCTGTAAGAACACTGAAGACAATTATTTCAGAGTCCTTCCTAGCTCCAACATCTTGTGATTTAGGACGAATGAGATACCACCAGACGGATGTTTCTATGAACAAAGATCCTGGGGGATTTGTAGATTCCACATGAATAAGATCCAGAGTCTTCTACCCTGAGCTCGGTCATGGTGATGATGAAGTAGCCCCATCTGATGTTATCCTGAATGGAGTTTCGAGGCTTCCAGGGCACCCCCGGGAGCCTGGGGGAGGTGGTTAACAGGGTACAGGTCCGTGCTGATAGCTGCCTGCACCAGACTTTCACCGGTTTTGAGGCTTGCTGGGACTGGTACGGGCATTTCACGGAGACTGACTTCCCTTCCAGCTGAGGCAGCGACTCTGGCTTCTGTTCCCACGAGCCTGAAAATACGCTCTCACGGCAGAGAACCATTCCTCAGATACTGCGGGGCTGGCAGGTGGGCGCCTCGCTCCTCAGAATGTGCCCCAGACCCAGAGGCCTCTGGCCACAGCCCAGCCTGCCCCGGCCCTCCCTCTGCATTGCCCCCTTCACGCCCGCCTCACCTGGCCATCTCCCCCTCCTCTTGCCCCGTTCCCTCCCTCTGCCCTCCTCATCACCTGAGGCCAGGAGCACCAGCAGGACAGGGGGCAGCAGGCGTGTGGCTTCCCGGGGCATGAGCCCTCTTCTTGAGCTGGGGGGGGGGAGCAGGGAAGCCCTGAGGAGAGGGAGCCAGTGCTGGGGCGCAGGGGTGGGGATTCGGCCCAGCCACTCTCCCTTGTCCGGGAAGAAGAGCTGAGGAAGGCAAAGTCCTCCAGGGGGGCAGCGGGAGGCCTGGGAGGAGGGGAGGTCTTGGCCTGTAGGCGGGACCCTCCTGCTGCAGGTGCTTCATGTGGGCTGGCTCCGGTCTCAGGGCTGAGGCTCCAGGGGGACTCTGAAGCTTCTGCCGGCCCTCTCATGCCCAGCCTCTTCCTCCTTGTTGCACTAGGGTTGGGGTGTAGAAGGCTGTGAAAGTCCAGGAAGAAACTGGTGAAACCAGAACCTATTTCTCCTTTCTCCATCTCTCCTCTATCCTACCACTTCCTCCCGGCCCCAACTACTGCCTCCCCACCCAAGTAAAAAGTCCCGGCTGAAGGTGAGTGACAGAGTTAGGGGACCTCTTTGGAGGTGCCCAGTGGTCTGAGACTTCCTGCCCAGGCCTGTCTGGGAGCCCGGGAGCTCTGTAGGGATTGGAGGGGCAGAGGAGAAAGGAGAGGGAGAGTCATTTCCAGGAACAGAGGTGCAGGAAATGCCCCTGGCAAGGGTGGGAGAGAGTGAAGCTGGGGACATAACCGGCAGGGTCGGGGGGGGGGGGGGGGGAGAAGATAGATGCAGAAGGATGGGACCTGGGGGGGGTCTCCTCCTCCAGGCCACCCCAGGTCCCCAGCTCTCAGCCTGCCATAATCACCCCATCAGCATTTGTCAAAAGACCACCGTAATCAAGCACATTTTAAGGAATAATTGTCATTAGAAGAGCTACAGAAAAGCTATCACCACAGGCTCTTTACAACCAAGAAAGGAGAAAACCCCGTGAAAATGCAGCGTGGCAGGTCAGGTTTGCAGGGCACAGACTGTGTGGTGGAGATTAGCACAGGACGCCGGAAGTGCCCGGGGACAAAGCCAGGATGAGAAGGACAGGCAGCAGGCCTGGGTGTGCAGCGTTCTGAGGACAGGATGCTCTCCCGGATGGCAAGGGGGTGCGGGGGCTTCAGACCCTGCAGCGGCCGGTCGGGGGTGGGGGCGTGGTGGGCTGCCCTGGGAGGGGCCTGGCTCTCTGCAGCTGGGGCAGCCCCCAAAGGGGGCCGGCAGAGGAGGCCTTCCTCTCTCACTGCTCCCAGCAGTGGGGCAAGTCCATCAGCCTGAAGGAGGAGCATCCACCGACTCAGTATGATGCAGCCATGTGGGAGAACTGTGACCCCAGGCTTGCTTGCTGGCCTCCCCGCGGGGGCTTGTGTGTCCCACAGTGACGGATCTGCCTGCCACGCTCTGCAGAGCAAACCCCCCTCGGTGCTGGGTTTTCTTTCCGTGTCCTTGCCCTTCCCAGGTGTGTCCCGTCGTCACAGCCCACTGCTCAGGAGGCTTTGTTGCCTTACCCACTAAAGGCAGCAGCTGCCCCGGCCTGTCTTGATAGCCCCACCTGCCCTGCACCTGCCTGCCCTCCGACTGCCGCAGCTCGGGGTCCACCTGCAGCTCCAGGGATAGGAGGAAGAACAGGAAGGAGAAAATGAGAGGCTGGGGCTTTGAGGAAAATGTCCCAGAGCACTGGAGGTCCAAAGAGGCCACCCAGGCCCATCGGAGGTGGAGAGTTGGGGCAGGGGGTCTGGACCCCTTTCTCAGAGCCCTGTGTCCTTACTGTGGAGTTCATGTGGGAGCAGACTGTGTGGGTGGACACCTCGTGCAGGCTCACCCCATTCCAGGAGCCCCTCATCCTGGGCAAAGAGGGATGGTAGGTCTCCTAACAGCTTCCCTGTCTAGCATCAGGGCACAGCCAAAGGCCTCCACCTGGGTCCAGCCCCCACCACCTGGGGCCTGACCATGTGCCCCTCTACCCTCCCTGGCCCCTTCCAACTGAGGGCAAAACAGAGAAATAGGGTCCAAAGGTCTTCAATGCAGACAAAGCCCACTAGAGCTATAGAGGAGACCTTGAGGACCAGCAATCACGAGGCATTAACTCAGTTGTGTGAGGTTCAGGTCGCTCCATTTTATCCTGAAAGCAGTCTTGAGAGGTAGGAGTTAGTGTCCCCTTTCACAAGAGAGGAAAATGAGACCCGATAGGGTTAGTGACTCGCACATGGTTACACAGTGACAGGTGGCCTCACTGAGTCCCAGTCCTGAGCCCTCTGTGGCTCTCCCACAGGACATCCTGTTCTCAGACGAGGCAGGGCTGTCAGCGTGCTGTTGTAGGATCTCGAGTGGAGGGGGGCTCTTTGGGAGCTATTTTCCCCCAGGGAAGTTAAGCACCCCCCCCCCCCCCCCCCCCCCCCCCCCCCCCCC
>NW_022589714.1:41497865-41549689 GCF_004348235.1 Phoca vitulina | reverse complement strand
CCCCCCCCGCCCCCCCAGTTAGACACCAAGGTCGTGGCCACACCCTCCTGCTAAGGAGGATGGATTTCATTTTGTGTGTGTGTGTGTGTGTGTGTGTGTGTGTGTGTGTGTGTGTCCTGGCACCAAGCTTGTCCATTCCTCAATCTGAGTCTCTCCTCTAGTGCCCTCTCCTGGACGTAGGACAGAGGTGCCTCCTCCCTGCTGTCCCCCAGAATTACCTCCTGCCCCTTCCTCTCTCCCCGCATCCATTCTGGAGTGGCCCCCCAGCTACCCATCAAGGCCCGGGCTGTGTCACTCTCTTGACTGTGACATTTGCTCTCACACCGGGGAGGTCCCTGCTCCGGGGCGCAGAGTGGAGATGTCACATCCATCCTTAGGTGCTTATTTCAGTTGCTCCAGGCTGGTGGAGGCCCTACTCCAGGGGACAAATCCAGCCCATATTCTCCAGTCTTCACTGTGGAAGAGGCCAAGTCTGAGCCAAGAGCCAGTGAAGCAGAGGCCAGACTCCTAGGGCCATTGGACCCCTGGTGAGGCTCCTTGGCTCCATCCTCCCCACCTCTTCCCCACCCAGGCGTTCCTCCAGGCTGTGCTCTGCTCCAAGCTGTGCTTGCTGGGTCACAAGTAGCTCCTCTCTTCCCAGGGGACGATGAGTCCCGGGGGAAGGTGGGTGATCTACTCTTTCTCGGAGCCGTGGCCTCCCCTGCCACGGACTCCCGAGGGCCCTCAGTCTCCTATGGGAGCTCAGACCTGGAGCTTGGAACTGGGGGAGAGAGCCCCGAGTGCAGCCTCTGCACGCCAGTCTCTGGGCGACCTGGTCACAGCTTTCCAGGGAGGGCCGGCCAATGGGTAGCACCAGTGGGAGGGTGGGCTCTGCTGGCTTCCAGGACTTGAGGGACAAGCAGCTGCCGTCAGGACAGGGCACATCCAGACGCCCATCAGAGGACGCAGGGCCCTGAGGGTGGGGGACTTGGACCATTCTGGGGTCCCCTGTTGCCAACATCCCTGTGGACCTCCAGCTCTTAGTCGCTGTTCCTTCCCCTCCAAGACGGGGCCCTTGACACACTGGTTGCCTCTGGGACTCTTTCTTCCCCAAGCCCAGGGGAAGCTTGAGGGGAGCAGAGGGAAGCTGAGGACACAGGGTTCCAGATGGGGAGAGGACCTCTGTCCCCCTGTCTTCTCCCCCCCTCTGCTCCATAGCAAGGGGTTCCGAGGCCCACGGGACCTGGAGCTCTCTGTGTACAGCACCATCAGGACTTCCCCGCCACCCAGCTGGGACCCAGGGCTCTGTGGCTCTGAGCAGAATCCCCTCGGTGGCTTCCCCTGGGGTTTCCTGCCTGGTACTCCCCATTCTGGGGGCTGTCCCAGGTTCCCGGCAGCTCAAGGCGACTGAGCAGGTGAAGAGCAGCCTCTGGTTCTGGGGAGGCCTGAGTCCAGCCTTGAACAAATCCTCAGCCTGGCTCCAGTTCAGACAGGTCCCCATCTTCACCCTCCTCTGGCCTCCAAAGGCCCCTCCAGGAGGAGCTCACGCACTCCATAGTTAAGTGGCCTCAGACCAAGCAGGCTTCCACGGAGGCTCCAGTCTTCCAAGTGGGTCCCTCCAGGGTCTAGCAGGATCATTGCACACCCTGTAGCCTGTGAGGACAAGGAGAGAGATGAAGAGGGGCAGGGCTCCTGCTCTCTCCTCCTCCCATGATCCTGGGCCAGTCCATCCCCTCTTCTGGCTCTGCCCTCTGCTTCCTGCCAAGTCAGCCCCAGAGGGTCATGGTGTGCTGTTCCTGCCTGCCCACCCTCCTCCCTCGCCTGGGTGCCAAGTAGTCTTTGTGGCTGGACCCAGGGAAGGACATACCGCCTGGGGACAGAGTGCAGTCAGGCGCTTTGGCAAGTGTATCAAACCCCAGTGCTCTGCCCTCAGGAGGCTGGGAGGGTGGGCTGTACTCACTTCCCATGTGTCTCTTCTTCCAGAACCCATAGACCAGGATCAACATCACAGACACTGGGAGGAAGATCAGCATCCCCAGGAGCACAATGGGATATGAATCCTGGTGCCTGAGGGGACGGGACAGAGCAGGGAGGAGGTGAGCACCCAGTTGCCCCCACCCTGACCCATGTCTTTCTGCATGCCCCATGAGAGGAGCCCGGACCTGGAGAAATCTTCACAGCCCTGCTGGGAGTGTTTGCCTCCCTTTCTTGGGGACCCAGCTGTAGCAGGAGGAAGTGAGGAGCTCAGAGGTCAGGGGAAGAAGTCCCAGGTGGAGGGGGGCATCTTTCCACTTTAGAGCCTCCCCTCCATTGTTCCCCCAATCATGACTGCATCGCTGAGGATGAGAACTCTAAGAGACTCCCATTTGTGACAGATGAGACTGAGAGTCTTGCTCTCCTCATAGAGAGAGGCTCTCCTTGTGGCCCTTCCCTCCTTTGTCCTCTGAAGCAGATGCGGTAGGTGCACGGCCTGAATCCCCTTGCACCAGCCCTCAGCACCTCCATCTAAATTTTTTTCAGCCTGAGGACTTTCTCCTGTTCCTAGAGCCCTCATTGCTACCCATGGCAGGCAGCCCCCCACTGATGACCAACACGAGTAGTGTTGGTGCAAGAGTAGCTGTATCAATACCCCAGCTCCCTCGCCCTTCAGCTGGGAGTCCGATCCTGGGCCCCAGAGCCTCCCCTAGGCTTGAGCTCCACTGCCCACAATGGTGGCCAGCTTGATTAGGTTCTCTACCAACTGTTCCTCGTCTCCCTTCCCCACACTCTTTCCAGTACTCCTGGTCCCAGAGGCTGCTTCTGGGGGAGCCCAAATTAAAGCCACCACCATTTCCCACTTCCTACCCCAGAGCCACATCCTTGTCCTGCCCCAACCTTCTCCTCTCCATCCGCAGACTCTTACACTGACCCGTCCCCAACCCTCACTTCTTACTGCCATCCTTTATGTCACATCTCCATCCTGGCATCTGGCCTCCTACCCACCTCCCATTCAGCAGCAGGCCAGACGACTTCCTGCAAAGGGAAGCTCTGCTATAACATCCGCACCTTGAGGTCTGTTCAGGCACCAATTATTGTTGCCTTATCTGGTCAAAAGTCACCCAAGCCCAGGACCCACGGGTACCTGATAGGGGATAATTTGTTGAGGAGAGCCCCGCTAGTATGACACATTCCCGTGGTGGGCGATCGGGTGTGCAGGTGCCCAGCCCTGGTGGACATGGATGCTGGGCCAGCAGAGGAGGCTCTGGCGTCACTGGGAGACACAGTCACTGTCTGGGATTCCACGGTCCTCCTGGGCCCCGTGGCAGAAGGGCCAGTGCTGGTGAAGCTGAAGCCCGTCATGGAGGTCAGTCTGATGGACTCTGAGGCAGTGGGGGGCACGAGTCTGGTCAAGGTGAGGAGGCCAGGTGTGAGCACTGTCATGCTGGTGGTGAAAGGGGCATCAGGGCCTGAGGTGGGGGCTGGGCCCGATGTGACAATTCCACTCTTGAGGATATTGGCCAGCTGTCTAAGAGGAGTGCTTCTCTTGGTCGTGGAGGCTAAGGGGCCAGAGAGAGAGGAACATTAGACTGAGTAGGGGGCCTCACTGATGGGAGCAGATCCTCATCTCCCCTCCTTGACCTTGGACCCAGGATTCTGCTTTGCTGTGTGACCATATGTGGGTTTGCCAGGGAGAAGAAGTGGGCACAGTAAAGAAGGAAGAGACTCTCACAGTTTCTTTAACCTACCCTGTCAGGCCAACTTCCCTCCCAGCCCCCATCTCTCTAGTCGCTTCCAGACCCTTCTCATTCCTGTGCGCCAAAGAGATCTCTTCACTATGATGTTGAACAGGGACTTTTCCAGGTGCTCCATAATTGGTGACCAGGGTCCAGAAATGAGGACAAAGAAGCATCGAAGGCCCACATTCCGAAGAATGCCTCCAGCAGCAGGGTCAGATGCCCCCCTTAGGAGCTTACGAAGAGACACCTGCTCCTATCATCCAAACCCTCAGCCTTTTACCTCTCCTAGGAGGCTGGCATTTGGATGGTGGAAGAGGAAGGGGTTGTAGGAAGCGTGAGGTCCCATTTGGGGCAGTGTGGTGGAGTCTATCTCCACAGAGAACAAGAGAATTGGAGAGAGATGGTGGGGGAGAGAGAGGGCTGGCACAGGCTGCCACATCCCATGACTGTGCATGGCAAGGACACACTCCTGAGGGCCAAATGGCCACCATGGAAGGTACCCATCTTTCTGGGCAAGGGAACCCAGAACAAGCGGCATTGGTGAGAGTGGGGATAGGGGAAGAGGCTGACCTGGAGCCAGACCTCCCTCATCACCCTACTCAGCAGTAGGGAGACCTCAAAGACCCTTCAGAGAACTCACATGTAGGTGACTTGGGGGAGCCAACATTTAGACACCCACCTTACAGAGGATCGCAAAGGGCTGGGTAGAAAAGAGTAACACCCAACAGAAAGAGAACTACGGCGGGCAGTGAAGTCACACAACCACTTCCCTTTCTTCATTCCTGCCTCAATGCACCAGGGGATTGGAAGGAGAAAGCAGGACGAGGTACTGAGAAGAACCCCACCTTCCCCACCTGCCAAGATGAAGGAGAGGGAATTAGGCAGCAGGCTAACCTCTTCCCTACTCTGGGTGGCTTGGGCCATAACGTGTGGTCTTCAAGAAGGAGTAGAACATATATTGCTAGAAGATTAGAATTTTTACATGGGCTGATGATTTTTTATTTCCTAATAACTGAAAAGGTCTGCAAAGTTGGAATCTCCCCAAATGGTCTTTAAAAGGTAGACCATGGGATTTGACAATGGAGGGGGTGGGGGATATGCAAAAAAAAAAACAAAACCATTTCATGTTTGTATCCCTGCAAATTAAGATTTCGATATACTTGGTTTCAACTATTCCCTGGGTCTAAAGCAGAACCGGAGAGGGGGAATGAGATTTGGCCCCACATCTTAGAGATAGCAGTTGCCCTAGCTCAGACACAACAGAAGAGGGGGGGTGCAGGTGGGTCAGGGAAATGGGGAAGGGTAATTAACTCATGTCATCATCACTGGCTGCTTTTTTCAGATTCTCTTGCTGGTTCCTCACCCTTTCCTATCATATAAATGTGGGAGGACCTCAGGCTTGGCCCGTCTCTCTTTTTCTACACTGAAGGGAGAACTTTTACATCCCCTTGATTTTTTAACAGCTTTTTAAAGATATTATTCACATTCCATATACCACACCCATTTGTAGCACCAAATTCAATGACCTTTAGTATATTCACAGAGTCGTGCAGCCACCACCAGAGTCATGCAGCCAGTCAATTTTAGAACATATGCATCATCTCCAAAAGAAATCCCCACCCTTTAGCTATTACCCTCTACCTCCCTTTCTTTTCCCCCGGCCCTAAGCAACAACTAATCCTCTTTCTGTCTGTATAGATTTCTCAAATCCCCTAGACTTTAAACTATCTTCACAGAGGTGTGCCTGTGTGGCTCAGTCAGTTAAGCATCTGACTTTGGCTCAGGTCCTGATCTCAGGGTTGTGAGATGGAGCCCCTTCTCCCTCTGGCTCCCTGTTCAGTGGGCAGTCTGCTTCTCCCTCTCACTCTGCCCCTGCCCTCCCCTACTGGTGCTTGCTGTCTTTCTCTCAAATAAATGGATAAAAAAAATCTTTAAAAAAAGAACCAATAAAAATAAACTATCCTCACAGAGATACTTCCAAGTATATTCCCAGCTCTGACTTCTCACCTGAGCTCCAGGCTGATATATTCACTGCTGATCCATTTGCCCACCTGGAGTTCTAGGAGGTGTCTTAAACTTAACATGACCAAAGACAGCTCTTGATTTTTCTCCTCCAAACTGGCTCCTCTCCAGAGTCACCCTACCCAATAAATGGTACTGTCATGCACCTTGCTGATGGAATAGAAAACCTTAGAGTCACTCTTGATTCCTCCCTTTCGTTCACCTCCTGTCTTACCTCCAAAGTGTACAGTGTGGGCACGAAGTCTGAACATCACAGATTTGAAACCTTCCACTTCTCTCCACCTCCAGGGCCCACGTCCTACTTTAAGACACTGCCATTCTCGACCAGAATACCCACAGTGGTCTCTCTGCTCATCTCTTACCCTTCCACAATCCATCCTCCACACAGCAGCTGTTATAATCTTAAAGACAAGCCACAACACACCCCTGTAAACTCTCCAGTACCTCCTATTGTACTTAGAATAAAACTCAAACTCCACATCATAGACTTTAGGGCTGCTGTTTGACTCTCCCAACCTCATCTCCTGCCACTGTGCCCCACACTCAATATGGGGCAGCCACACAGCCCTGCCTTATACAAGCCCAGCTCTTTCTCACCTCAGGGCCTTTGCACATGCAGTTCTCCCCGCCTAGACTATGAAGCACCAACATTTCAAGAGGGCTAAAAAGCTCTCCTCATGCAAGGCTCTGCTTGATGTCATCTGCCAGGGAGGTCCTCTCTGGTCTCTGGTGCTTCAATAGCTCCCCCACCACTGAGTTACTTTCTAGTTTGTCACACTGTTTGATTTTCTTAAGAACATTTATTGTTATCTACAATTATTCGTCTGATGATGTGCGATCACCTGTCATCTCTCATAGGGCAGGACTGCGTCTAGTCCCTGGCATAGAGTTGGGACTCAATGAATATATATTGAACAGATGATGGAATAAAAACAAAGCACAGAGAGCCCTAAGTTTGAATCTTATCTCTGCCACTTGCTAGCTCTGTGACCCTGGGCAAGGTCAGATCCACAGAAGGCTTTTTAGATCTCATTTTCTTCATTGGGGAAGTGGGGGACAATAATGCCCATGAAGATGTCAGTAAAGGAACCATGAGAACCCTGTGGCACAACACACCCACTGATGGATGATTCTTCTCACTACCTCTGCTGCGAGTGGAGTACGGGGCAGGGAGGACACCCTTACCCTCCCAGTGCCCTGCAGGCCTGCTCACCTGGAGACACTTCCAGCAGGAAGCCCATCAGAGGGTACAGGGTCCCAGAGCTATTGCGCATGCACCAGTACCGGCCAGAGTCCTGGCGCCTGAGGGCCGCCATGGTGATCTTGACCGCCTTGGCCTTGGCATCATCCTGCAGCAAGTAGCGCGGCCCCTGCACCCAGCCCCGGGCGAATCCAGGCTCACATCTCTTCCTCCTGATTTTGCACCATACCTTGCCCTCCACGTGGTTTTTGCGGCTCTTGTAGGAGCACTGCACAGATAGAGTCTCCCCTTCAAAGTGCTGCACTTTAGTGTACACGTTCTCGGCAGGGACACCTGGGGAGACACCGCTGGTGAGCAAGGTCTGGTGACAGAGGCATCTCGAAGGTCGGGGTGAGGGGAGAGGAGGTGGATACTGTCCTGCTGTTATGGGACTCAACAGTTTCAGGGAGAAACACAGCCCTACTCTGAAAGAATTTACACCCCCCCCCCCATCCGATTAGAGGAGATGCACAGGCCCTGCTAAAAACTAGCTCCCAGTCCGAGGGGGGAGACACAGGCCACTCCCTCAGGGAGCTTCCAGTCTGTTGGAGTAGACGCTAGTCCTGCCCTCTGGGAGTTCCCAATCTGATGAGAAAGACAATAGTCCCATGCCCTTGGGGGAGTTCTAGGATGAAGATACAAGGCTAGCCCTCAGGGAACTCCCAGTTTGATGGTGGAGACACAGGCACAGCCCTCAGGGAGCCCCCAGGCTAATGGAGGAAACTCAGCCCTTACACTCAGGGAGCTCCAACTGACACAGCCCCATTTTTCATGGTATTTTCTAGCCCAATGGGAAGATACTAGCCCCATCTTCAAGGTTTTGTGGGAAAGACCCGGGTCTTGTCCTCAGTGAGAGAGATACACAGACACAAACAGAAGTCACAAAGTTATAAAATTCCAGAGCACAAACAACTTAGATAGATAAGAAAATCCAATATTTGAAAAAATGAAGAGTAGTTATTTATTTCACAAATAAGTCCATCATAGTTATCTTTTAAATAGCAAGTTGTCGTAGTTCATTTTAGGTACTATTTCATTTTAAAGCATTCTAGTTGCATAAAACCCAGAGATTAAAAATGACCAAACATGCATCTAAGTTCCCAATGGAGTGCAAACCGAAGAACTCTACAATTATTCACTGTTCGTCCACAGCCTGTTACAGTCTCCGCCTAGAAATAAGATGTGGTCCGTGCATTTCACAATCCACAGCTGGCAGGGAGAGAGTAGAACTAGGGGTAGGGGTGGGGAGTCAGGGGACAGGGAGAGGGACAAAGCTATGATGGGCTCCCTCCACTCCACTGCCCACCATACCTCAGCACTTACTCCTCTCACACCCCCCACAGCCTGCCGTCAACACACACACACACACACACACACACACACACACGTTTCTCCCCAGCAGGACAGAGTGCAGAGCACACATTTTGGAGTCTAAATAAATATGGGTTCAAACCCTGGTTCCACCATTGACTGTGTAAGTAGACCCCATAAGTCTCTGTTTCTTCATCTGTCTCGGTTTGGCTGTGGGAACTGGGCCTCAGGACGGTGCCTAGAAGGTAGCTGGGACTCCACGTGCTTCCTTTTCTCAAACGCAGGTTGCTCCAGACTTCTCCAGTCGAGCCCAGAGCTGCGATAGCCAAGGACCCCGCACATGACAGGAGATATCTACCTGCTTCCAACTCAGCTGCACTACAGCTGAGGCTTGGGGTAAGGTAGCACCCTCTCTGAGCATCCCTTTGTCCCGAACAAACTAAAGAGAATGACCCAACTCAGTGATTTGGTGGGTGGGAGGTTTGGGGAACCCCAGGATTGCTCCGCACAGGAGACATACTTCTGCCCTGGCAGAGGGAGAAGGATCTCTAGGAGACGTGCGGGGTGGGGTGCCCTTGGGAAGGGTCTGTGTTCGTTTGTGCCCACCTTTCACCCCCTCACAGGCGGTGGCCAGAACTGAACAGGAAAGGGTAACTTGGTGGCCATGGCAGTAAGGGAAGCAGGATTAGGGGAGGCCCCCTCAAGGGGCATTTAGTAACTATGAGGTGAGCGAGGTCTTCAAGGATGGCTTCCCCTCAGGACAGGGGGTAGTGGCCCAAGCCACTTAGCCAGTTAAAACACACACACACGTGATGCAATGATTCATGTACGCACCAAACAGGGCTTTCTCGACAAGGGAAGGAGACTTTTTGGGTGAGGAAATCAAGTGTCCATGGTCGGAGGTCCTGACCAAGCCTGGCAGATGAAGGGGCCCACCCAGAGAGGGTCCAAATCTTTATCTTAGTTTGTGAGTCCTGTGTTAGCTTTGCCTGGGGCCAGATAGTGGGACGTGACCTTCTTACTGGTTAGGAGCCACTAGGTCAGCCCCATCTCCTCTGCCTTCTCCTCCAACCCCACAAGGCATGAAACGAGATTACTGGGCAAGGAAAAGCCGGGAGGGAGAGTCCCGCAAAAGGCCATCCTCTCCTCCCCGGCCAGCTCCTCTGCCCTCTCACCTGAGACAGGGCCCTGGAACCACAGCAGCGGGGGCAGAAGCAGCAAGAAGGTGGGAGCCATGGCTCCATCCAGCTGGGGACAGTCGCAGGCCAGCGGGGGGCCGGGACACCTCGAATCCAGGTTTAGGGGCCCAGGCCAATGCAGGATGTGCCACTTAGGTCTGCCAGGGAAGGACCTGGCGTTCTGAAAGTGCAGTTGCCCATTTAGGGAAGTGAGGAAGTTGTGGGACCCACTGTGATCAGCAGACCGCGGGGCCCGCAGAGCCTACGGAGGGCGGTGCTGGATGCTGTTTACGCCCTCTTCCCCGAAACTTCAGGCAGGTGTGGCTGCTCCACCCAGTCAGCCCCCCACACCCCGCCCCCCAGCTCAGGAAGGGTTCTTGGGGTCAGAAGACTTCCCATCCTCTCCAGTCCCCCCCTGGAAACAGGCCCGGTGGGGGTGTCTCCTAGCCTGAAGCAGGGGATTGGTGTAGGGGGCTGGGGTGAGTTTTCTGGACCCTCAGCTGCGGACTCCCTGGGATTCCCTGGGCTCAGAGACCCAGGGTAGGGGCTGGGGGCTGGGACAGGGCACCTTGGATCCTAGGTTTTCACCAACACACATTCGCAAGGAGGTTCTTGTCAACTCCATTCATTCATCCACTCAGCCCTCACTGATGTGTTCCTTATGGTGCCCCGTCTTTCTTGCCAAGTTCCTGGCTGGTCAGAGCAGCCCCTCTCGCTCACACTGGCAAAGAACCCCTTCCGTGCTCCCAGGCGATCTTATTTCTGTCACGGTTAGAGTGACAGGGACAAATGATGCAAATTGTTAAGGCTCAGAGCATAGTTTGGGCTCAGGGAGGGGCTTCTGTGCTGTCACACGTGAGGGCGCGCGCGCACGCGCACCCCCCCCCCCCCCCCCCCACACACACACACACACACACACACACACACACACACAGAAGCTGTCTCTCCTTTTGACTACTCACTTGTCTCCTTATCTTTATCCCTCTCTCCCGTTCTCATACCATCCCGTCTAATCACCCACCAGCTCCCTCCCCGCCCCCCGCGCCCCGCGCCCCGCCTCCCCCTCGCTGGCTCCCCCTCCCCCGCTTCTCCAGAAGCCACGCCCCCAGCCCCTCGGCCCCTGGCCTGGCCCCCTGCCGCACGCGCATGCCCACTCAACTTCCTCTCACTCAACCCTATCTCGCCCAGACAGCCGCCCGGCTGCAGCCGAAATGACCCAGCATTTGGCCCAAGACCCCACCCTTCACTCAGTCCGGAGCTCTAAGAATCAGAAGGACAGACTTCTGACGTCCAGGAGCTGTGTCATCTGCTAATTGGGGGCGAGGGGGGCCTACACGATTAGGTGTGCTCCCCCTACTCACCTATGCCAACTTTCTTCTCCTTAGACAGGGCTCACAGTAAAAGTCTTCAATTGAGCTTGAACTCGCAAATCCCAAAACAAGGAAGCTTGATCTTTGCTGATTCCAAACTTTCAGTCTCTTAACTTATTCTCCGTTCATTCATTCATTCGTTCGTCTTTACAGTCTTATGCACCACTCGAGGCGCCAGGTATATGGGGTAGAGGAATGAGCTACAGTTGTCACTTCAGACCTCTCAGCTCCCAGAAGACCTGTTACACTTTCTTTATTCACCTTTCCTGTTTAATATGCCTTCCCAGTGCTCAGATCCCTGCGTTCAAAGTCTCTCTGCCCTCCCAACGCATCTTCCTTCCTTCCTTTCCTCCATTCCAGTGGTAAGTGGCTTCAAGACTGGGGAGTTCTGTTTACCTCTTGTGGGGACTTATTGCCTGGAATCACAGTGATAACTGTGACGATAAGGCCATAAAAACCCAACACTCTCATTCCACTGAGAGAGGAAATATAAACTGGATTCAATGTTTCTTGAGGGAAATTTGGAAGGATTTATCAAAAACTCTAAAAATGTGTATACATCAGGCTTTTATGTACAAGACAATTTAACACGGCACTATATTTTTTTTCTTTACATTTATTTTCCCATCAAAAAACTAAGGTCTAATTTACATAGAGTAAAATAACCCTTTCCACAAAGAAAACTCCAGACTCAATTTTCTTCAACTTCTTTAGTGAGCTGCACCAAATACTTAAGATGGAATAACACTGATGTTACAGAAACAGTTGAAGGTAGAAAAGGAGACATATCCCAACTTGATTTGTAAAGTCAGAATATCCTTGACATTAAAACCTGACAAGGACATTATAGGAAAAGAAAAGCACATATGTGCGTGCCTTATGCACATAGATAGAAACATCTCTAACAAATCACAAGTAAATCAAAACCATCAATGTATATAATAACATAAAACAATATGACCAAGTAGGGTTTATCTCAGGAATGTGACCTATGTTCAACACTTGAAAATTAGTCAACCTAATTCACCACATCACCGAAATAAAGGATAATTATGGGATTATTTCAATTGATGCAGAAAAAAGCATTCGCACTACTCCTCCCACCCCTACCACCACCAATTCTTAATTTAAAACTCTCAGCAAAGCAGCAATAGAAGAGAATGTCCTGGCTTTAATAAGGGACATTTACCAAAAACCTACCTCTAACGTTATATTTATGGCAAATTTGTTGGCTGCACTTCCCTTAAGATCGTTTGTGGTGGACATAGATTCTGAGAGCTCAATGCCCTGGCCTTGCTAGATGTTCAGTGTTCTGAATATGACTCTGGGCTTTTCTTGTTTTATGGATGTGATATCTTCTTCTGTTCCCTGAAACATTTATCTTTCACTCACAGGCAATTATCCTGTTTGTTCAATGTTATTTTTTCTTAGACTATGAATTTCATCATGTATAGAGCAAACAGAATAATGGATCCTTTGTCACATTTTATTTGTGGACAAAGCATTTTGGAATAATTGTCTTCTGCTCACATTTTGGGCTGCTAAGGCATCTGCTTTTGCCATGTTGATTGCATCTGATTTTTTTTTTTATATAACTTCTAGGAATTCCTCAGTTTCTGGTCTGCTGATTACAACCTTTCTTATTTTCAATTTAACAATTTATTTTGGAGTCATTTTTTAGCTTTTAACATATTTGAGGTGGGAGGAGAAGAAAGCTGGTGAGATTCGTGTGCCATCTTGCTCATTTTCCCCCTACACGTTTCAGTTCAAGGGGTTGCATTTGAGCATAAGAGAAAATACATAGGAATTTCAGGTAGTGCAGAGGCAAGAAACAGAGGAGAGGTGAGGAAGTGAGGTAGGTGCCCAGCTGAGGGGGTGGTGAGAGAGGGCAGGAATCCAGGGAGAGAAGGAACAGGGCTGAGGTGGGACAAGGTGCTACCAGGGGGTCAGCCCAGGGAGCAGAGGTGTTGATCAGATGCAGAGAAACCGTCCATGGGTGATCAGCCTGGAGGAGTTAGGGGTTGGGGAGGTAGGTCTCAGAGTACTCAGTACTGGGATGAAGGGTCAACAGAGATGAATGGGAGCTGGAGGTTGTCTCAAGAAGGCTTTCTTCACAGGACTATGGCATGAATGGTAAGAGGGGAACTCCCAATAGCTGGGCAGGGGGAGGAGAATAGGTACTCATCTTGGATCCATGGAGGACACACCCAAGAGTCCTGGGGCCCAGGCTGGTCTGACACAATCAGAAACCTCCATCACTGCTGTCCCTACAGTATCCTTATCACCCTGAGGAGGGAGGATGAGGAGGAAATTCTAAATTGAGGTGAATCCTTTCCCCACCTTCTTTCCCTGTCCCTTCCTCCTACCCTATCCCTGTTACTGATCTCCCCCTTTCTCACCCTCCCTTCCTTTTACCTACTTCCAGCCACCCCCTCCTTTCCCCTAAAAGCCTGGCTCCAGATAGAGATAGGGATCAGAGCTCAGTGGGTTGGGAGGGATAGATCCAGGGGAATAGGAACAATTCCACCAGGTCAGAAAGGACAGGGCCATCAGGCCGAACCATCAGCAGAGGCTACTGAGGCCAGAGAAGAAGAGCAGATTTGCTGAGGCAATGAGGGGGTAGGGGAAGTGGTAGGGAGAAAGCCCCAGAATCAGAGCTAGGCCGACCAGGTGTGGGGGCCACACAGAGGGGCCCAGGGATGGCTCTCAGGAGCCATTAGTAGAGAGCCTGGGTTTTTGCCCTGTCTGTGCTCCTAAGTTCTGGGTGACAGTTTCTGACCGGCCCCATGGGATCTCTGGGCCTCATTTTCCTCAACTATGACATCTTGGATAGCCCCTGAGATGCCTTAGGCTCTGAATTCCAGAAGGTTCCTCCTCACATCTGTGGGGCTATCAGGGAAGGAGGAATAATATATCTGTCTATTTTCTCACAGGATTCCTATCCCCAGTGAGCACTTTACTGTGTCCTCATTTTGCTGGTTGAAAAGGTATAAAGTGCCATTTCATAGTTGTTTTAATTGACATTTCTTAGATTACTAGCAAGTGTGAACATCACTTGCTTGCCTTCTGGATTCTCTCTCCTGGAAATTGCCTTTCACATGTTCTACCCGTTTCCACTGGGATTCTTGTCTTCTTCTTGTTGATTGGCATGGCTCCTTGTATATTATAGACTGTATTGCTATATTACTTTTAGATATTTTCAGCTAATTTTTTCCAGTCTGTCATCTGCTTGATAAGTTTTCCTATAGTGTTATTCAATGAACAGAATTCCTCAATTTTGATGTAATCAAATTAAATATTTTTTTCCCTTACGATTTGTGCCTTTGAAACTTTGTAGAAGTCCTTCTTCATCCCTAGGTATTCATCTGTAGGGTTTTTTTTTTTCTATTAACTTAATAATTTTATTTTTCACATATATGTCTTGAATCCACCGGGAGTCCATCTTTGTGTTTAATGTTAGGCAAGGATCCAGTATTTTGGGTTTTGGGTTTTGTTTTTTTTTTAATATATTCTGCCAGTTTTCTCAAGGATGTCTACCAAATAATGGGCCCTTAGCCCCATTTCTTCATGGTGCTTCCTTATGATAAAATATGTTCTTGTGTATATATGGAACTGTCTGGAAGTCTATCCTATGCCATTGTCTCATTTGTCACTTCTTGTACCAGCACCACTGATGTCAGTTATATTACTTAGTAATATATCTTAATATTTGGTAAGATGAGTCCTATCTTTTTATTTTTATTTTTTCATGATTGACATAGTTATTCATGCATCTTTATTTTTCCATATAATTTTACAGTAAGTTTATCGAGTTCTTTAAAAAATTAAACTAGGATGTGAGGGTGATCTGGCTGCGACATCTATCACCCCACTGATCACCGGGGTTGATTCGGCTGATCTGGCTGGCTAGACAAGTGTCCTCTTCCTCCCTCACCACTACCCCCTTCCCCCCACCCACCTCCCCTTCCACAACCCTCAGTTTGTTTCCCAGAGTAAAGAGTCTGTCATGGTTTGTCTCCCTCTCTGATTTCTTCCCATTCAGTTTTTCCTCCCTTCCCCTATGACCCTCTGCACTATTTATGTTCCACATATGAGTGAAACCATATGATAATTGTCTTTCTAAAGAGTATATGTTCTATTTACTTAACTGAGGACCCATATTTATATTGATTTACTCCTATTGCTCCCTTAAACTTATCATTATCTACATATTTTCTCTCATGAGACAAGTACTTGCCATCCTTTCATGGTCTTCTGGTCTCTTCTTCTCACCACATGTTGATGTTGTCTGGAATGTTATTTTTCAGTTGTCATATATATATTTTCTCTTTTTCTTCATTTTGGTTCTAGCTGCTTTTGTTTGTTTGTTGAAGAAAAAAATAGATTTATCAAGGTGCTTGATCACACTATTTCCTCACCTCTTGCAGCATCTTCTGGATTTGTTTTGAGTATTTCCTCCAAGTGTATTTTCAGAGGGGATCTTTGCATGTGGCAAACTCTGTGAGGCTTTCAAAGTCCCAAAGTATTATGATCACATATTTGAATGACAGTTTGGCTGGATATAAAATTCTAGGTACAAAGTTCTTTTTTTCAATCCTTTAATAATATTACTCAACTGTCTTCTGGCATCCAGTGCTCCTCTTAAGAATTCTAATGTAGATCTAATTCTTGTTCTTCTATAGGTGACCTGAAAGTCTTTAGAATTTACTCTTTGTCTTTGATGTTCTTACACTTCATATCATGGGTTTAGGGCTGTGTGTGTGTGTGTTTCCTATTTTCTCTTCTTGGCAATATATGAGTTTTTCTGATCAGAGATCTCTTCTTCTTCTATAATTCTGAGAGGTTTATATTAATTTTTTCTTCAAATATTTCTTCCCTTCCATCTTTTTTCTTTCACAGGGATTATTGTAACCATATGTTGGTACATCTACTTTTCCATGTCTCTTCACTTGTCTTAATTCTTTTTTTCTTTTTCATAAATTAAGATTTTATTTATTTATTTGACAGAGAGAGACACAGCGATAGAAGGAACACAAGGAGGGGGAGTGGGAGAGGGAGAAGCAGGCTTCCCGCGGAGCAGGGAGCCCGATGCGGGGCTTGATCCCAGGACCCTGGGATCATGACCTGAGCCAAAGGCAGATGCTTAAAGACTGAGCCACCCAGGCGCCCCTTCACTTGTCTTAGATTCTTTAATCTCCTAATGCTGTACAGGAGCTTTCCTGAGCTTCTCTCCTAGCTCATGCTCCCACCACATCTATTCTTTATATATCACATATATTTGGTCTTTATTTCAACCATAATATTTTCCACAACCATTATTTTAATTTATCAGTTTTAATGGTTCTTGCTTTTGATTCATGTAATTTATGTCTTCCCTTACCTCTTAGCCATACGGGCAATATTTACCTATAATTATTGTGATGTCAGTCCCCATAGTTCTTCGTTAGATGGTTTCTTTTGTTTGGTATGTTGTTACTCTTTTAAGGTAGTAGTTCTCTTAAGGCACCAGGTTATTTTGGCTTCTGAATTCAGATTCCCCTGGGCTAATCATATACCCAGTCTAGTGATAGGGGAAGAATGGAAGGCTAGATCCTTTTATCTCGTGAGCTTTAAAAGTGGTACCTAGAGCATAAGGGTACCCCCTTGTGTACCCACATTGCTGCCATTCCCATCCTCTGGCAAGCATTTCACCTTTAAACACTTTGGGAGATCCTCTTTAGTTTGTAACCCACCTGCCTTGGAGTTTGGAGAAGGAAAGGGTTAGGGAGCAAATGCCCATAGGCAGTTGGCCACCTGTCTTCATCAATCACCCACTGCTTTTGCTGGGCCACATGGTGCCCTAGAGCACCTGTGACCTAGGCTGATGCAGGCTATTTCTGTAATGAAGGGAAGGTCATAATGGTCTCAAATCTCATGACTGCAGGAGTCAAGAGCAGAAATAAAAGTTTCCTCTCACCTGTTTTTTGTTATGTCTCCAACCACCATCTTCCCATCTGTGATCTTGCACCCACCATTTGCACACCAATATAGCCTCTGGCTTCCACGTTATGTTGGTTCTATTTGGTCTCATTCCAGAAATCCCATGTCTAACTGACTTTTATATAGTTCCTCTAGAGTTAATGACCTCTATCCATCTCCTTATTCCTCTCTCCCCAATTTTGAATGTGAGCCTTGGAGATGCCTCTACAGCACCCTGTACTTCAACCATCTTGGAAATAATCCTTGGGTCCCTTCTTCCTGACTCTGAGGCTGCATGAGCTATTTGGCCATCCCTTCCTAGGACTCTCCCTTCTGGTGACCTACCTGACCTACTCGAGCTCAGAGCCATTGAGAGAGAGTGGGCCAGAGGTCCCCTCTGGAGAAGTGATCAGAACTAAGGAGAACATAGAGAATGGGATTAGCCTCCAAAAACCTTGAAAGGAAGTGGAAAGGGGACAGAGCCAGCTCCTTAGGATCCCTCAGGCCAGGGGTAACTGATGCCTGGGATCTTTATAATCAGCTGAAGTCCAGGCTGGCCCTGGGCCCAAAGGGGAGGAGTTTCTCCCCAAGCCAGTGGGAAGCAAAGGGTAGGTCTGGGACACACAGGTGCAGGGTCTTCTTGAACAGGCTTGCCTCCTGGGGCATCCAGCCCATCCATGGCTATCTTTATGTTCGGATCAGATCGTGCATGTTTATCTCCCAAAGTCTCAAGCCTAGCAAGCCCTGAAGGTAGCTTCCCACCAGCCCAGGCCCCAGGAGCTCAAACCACAGAGGCAGGCCCCCCTGATGCTTCCTTCCTCAAATCTGAGGTGACCCAAGCTGCCCGGTCCCTCTTCATGCACCTCACTGAGACCCCAGACCTACCTGTACTTGGTAGAAGCTAGGTGGGTGTCCACACAGGAGAAGTGGTTGGGGCTAAAACATAAAGAAAGTAAACAACTGTCCATGGGCCCAGAAGACAGAATGGAGTCTGGCCCCAAAGCTGTGAGAGAAAGTAGGGGACCTAGAGACTGTCCCTCAGGGTCCATTAGGCCAGGGGTGACCTGTGCCTAAGGTCTGCACACCATTGCTGTTGGTGTATGTGTGTAAGAAAAATAGAAACAGAGAGAGAGACTCTGGGTTTCTGTCTAGTGAGTCCTGGGCAGATCCATCAGTTGGGGCTGGCACTATCAGCATGGAACAGAGGTAAGAGCCCTTCCCTGGAGAGAGGGTCCTTACTCCCCTTGGATCAGAGCAGAAGATCTGGTGGGATCTGAGGTGATTGAAACACATGAAGGGGGTGAGCAACATTTATTCCCAGACTTGGGAGGGAAGGGAGCATTTCCTGAAGAAGGAAGCTCACCTGGAGATACCACCAAGCTGATAATTCTGAGAATAGTGACCAAGTTGCCGGAAGAGTTGTAGCTTCCACATCAGTAGGGCACTGGGTCCTCCTCCCTCAGCTAAATCATGGTGAGGAAAAAGCCAGCATCTAGCCCACCCCAGATTGTGTGCTGAGAGTTCTGAGCTGTCACGTGGGGCTTGGAGCTGCGACTAATCTGACAGACTCATTTGCAGATATTTGCTGACACTGGGTTTTCCTCATTGGGCTCTCCCTTGAGAGGGTACTGGCATTGCAGAGAGTGCCTGTCCCACCAATTCATAAAGTTCCACAGGCACAACTCTATTTCCCCAGGAACCTGGATAACAAGACCTCAAGTCAGGGCCCTAGCTGTCCCCAGCTACCCTTCTCCCAGGGTTGGGGTAAGGGGAGAGAAAGTGCACACCCACAGCATAGTCCCCAAAGCCAGCCTTCTGGTCACAGAGCCACCCTCCTCCCTGCCCCATCCCTCCCCTTCACCCTCTCCATCTCACCTGAGGCCAGGAGCACCAGCAGGACAGGTGGCAGGATCAAGCATAGGGCTCCCCAAGGATGCTACCCCCAACCTGTTTCTGACAGTGAAGGAGAGAAGGGGAGGCCTCCGGGGAGAGGGAAGCAGAAGGTAAGCTTGATTCTACTCCAGCTTCCCAGCATTTCAGAACTAGAAGAATCAAGAAAGGCCAACACCTTGATTGGGGAAGTGAGCAGCCTTACAGGTAGGCAGTGGGGAGGAAGGAGCAGCTAGGCCTGGGTGGGGGTCCACCACCTTCAGGGTCTGTTTCTGGGCCTGGAGACCTCAGTTCTGCCTCAGGCACTCACTTTTGCCCAGCTTCTCCCCATTTCTGTCATGCCACACCTTCCACCCCATCACACTCCTCCACCATTGCTACAGAAAGCTCTGAGAATGCCCAAGAAGAGAACTATGGTAAAAGAAGAGGCCATTCTTCCATTTTTTTTTTTAAGAGAGAAAGAGAGATAGAGCACATGCACAAGCGAAGTGGGGCCAAGGAGGAGGAGCAGAGGGAAAGGGCAAGAGAGACTCTTAAGCAGGCTCCATGATTAGCGGGGAGCCTGACTTGGGGCTCTATCTTACTGAGGTCATGACCTGAGCAGAAATCAAGAGTGGGACGCGTAACAGACTGAGCCACCCAGGAGCCCCACCATTCCTCTATTCTTTCTCTCCATGCACTACCTGTGCATGGTTGGGGGGCCGTGGAGTCTCTCTGGGCCCCAGGGCAGCACAGGGACTCTACTCCCAGGCATGGTGGGTCAATGATGTGTTTTCACCCTGCATTAAGACCCCACAGTCTGTGCCCACCCCTTTCTCTGGCCCCCAGTGTATCTGGTCTCCCCAAGGTCCCAGTCGTGACTGCCATGCTGGTCATGCCTCAAACTGTGCTGAATTCCTCCCAGGGCTCCTCCCAATTAGCCTCACAGGGGTCCTCTTGCAAGAAGCTGGCGCAGAGGCCTGTATGCACTGGCTGCTCACGATGGTACCTAATCCTGTGCTGTGGTAGATATTGTCCTAACGCTACCAATACTGTGAGCCCCCTGAAGGCCAGGCAGCTTTTTCTCTCTGTGAGTCCTGCTTTGCTCAAGCCTGCAGCAGCATCCGGGCATTCACCTTGATCTGATAAGGAAGGAACCACAGAGCTCATCTCCAGCCTCTTATTGTGGAGGTTGAGCTGCAAAGCAGGCCAGTGACTATCCAAGTTCTCACAGAGATTGCACAGCTGAGCCAGGCATTTGAACCCTGTCCCCCAACACACCCTAGCACTTTGCCTGCTGCTGAGCAGCCCTCATCCACCCTGGCTCCCAGCAGCGTGTCTCCATCATCCCTCCAAATGGGCTGTGCTTGCACCCACAGACCCAAGGACAAGGCAGCATTGGAGGAGATTTGGGGGGAAAAGGGTGAAAGGATTTAGGCACCAAAATCATATGAGCCCTTTCTTTGAGAATGAAAAATAAAAAATCAGAAGTGTGATTCTTTTTTAAAGAGAAAATTCTGCTTTAATTGAATGGAAACTCTAAGTCAAACTACCCAGCTGTAAAAGTACCATGTGCTATAAAATGTTTCAATCTATATTAATAAGATGCTAAATTTATAACAAGGAACCGAAAGCTGTGTTGGCCAACCGGTTCTGTTGAAAGAGAATTCTTGAAAGCGGGGCTGTGGGACAGAATTTCCTGCTGTGGTGGAGAGGTCCCCTATCTTCCTGCCCAGCACAGTAGCCGCTAGCCACGTACACTCGTTGAACATCTGACACGTGGCAGGTGCCACTGAAGAACTGAATTTTGGTATTTCATTTAATTTTAATTAACTTAAATGTAAATAGCCATGTGTGGTTAGTGACTAGAGTATTGGCACAGCTTTAGGTGACTGAGGTCAACTTTAACAATATCCTGCTCCCCTCAGAAGGGACAGATCTCTTTGTTGCGTGGTGGTTGTGAATGTCGAGACTATAAAGCTAATAGAAGATCATGTATGAGAAGATCTCTATGCATTGTCTAAAAGACAATATTCAAAATATTACTCTGCTTCAGATTGGGATGCACATCTTAAATAAGATCCCCAAACCTAAGTCATAAAGGGAAAAATGGATGGATTTAATTACATTGTCAAATGCTGTCATCCCAAATATCAGCAACACAACCTGTGGGGATGAGAAAGCTGAGTTTATTGCTCATGGCGATCAGGGAGAACACCGTCTTGGCAGAGCTGTGGCAGCATCCTAGAGGAAGGCAAGGTCCGAATTTACTGAGTTTGTTTAAGGCATGTCTTGGCATAGCAGGGGCTGCATCAGGAGTGGGGAAGGGTTGCAGTACAGCAGTCCAGGATTGGTAGGAACAGCAAGGCGAGGATTTTGAGGCAGGGATTCAAAGATTCTTAGGGTGCAAACTATCTCATGATGCTTTCCATTGAAGAGTCGATGGATCTTTCAGGAAGTTTCTATAATGAACAATGAAACCATTTGCCTGGGCAAGAAAACGCCTGGAAAAGTAAAGTAATACTTACGAACAGTGGAAGAGCAAAGTCATGTTCACATAGCCAGTAAGATGTGGCCAAAACGGAATGTAGTTATAAATGGTTTCAGCGCACAGCACAAACATTTATTCTTCAGACAAAGGCTCTTGTGGACAAAAGCAACATCGGCGAAGAGCTCCACGTGGACACTGGCCCGCCTACCTGCAGCCACAGAAGCCACGCAGGCGGAGGTTTGAACTGCAGCTACTCTGAGTCAGACAGATGCACTTGGGCTCTTCCCGGAGTAAGAGACAATGGCAGTGAACACTTGCCACTCACCACCTGATCCCCTCCTGGAAGGCAGTTTCTCATCACCCCCCGTGTTCTGATAAGGTACGAGGCTTTCTGCTGACCCCCTCAGAACAAACCGTAAGATCACTAAGTGGCTGTCGCCAACAGGCTCCTCAGCTATGGGGTATCACGGCTGGTTGCAGTTCTCTGACCCGTTTTGTTCTGGAGTATGGGACGAGGACCCCAGGAAGCTGGAACATTCAGCTGATCTTCCTTTCACTACCTGTGTTAGTAATAGACTGTCTAAATCTAAAAAATGGCTCCTTGTGTCTTCTGCACCAAATCACTGAGGCCTGGCCTCATGTGTGCTTGCCGAGTAACAGATGAGAGACTGAGGGGAGATATCTCCAGTGTCTAAAACTGACCATAGATGAATACCTTAATGAACCAAGGAGTTACTAAGAATCAGCAAGCAAAAGAAAGGAAGTCCAACAGCAAAATGAACAGAAGCAAGAGATCCAGCGCAGTAAAAATCCAAATGCCTAACCAGCCCATGGATAGATGTTTGATCTCGTTAGTTCTCAGAGGAGCACTCGTGTGAAACACTGAGCTGCCACTTTGTACTCAGCAGACTGGCAGGGACTAGGAAGTTGGATAAGATTCAGTATCAGTGAACATGTGAGAAAGTTTTGGAACTTCCACGTGGAATAAGTGTGTGACTGTCCTACACTCAGTGTCCAACTCCTGAATGTATACTCTATCGTGGTTACTGGTTTTTTTGTCCTGTTTAGGAAACATTTGCCTACTCCAAGATCATATTTTCTGTTTTCTTCTAGAAGCTTGATTGTTTATACCTTTCATATTTAGGTCTATGATCCATGTTAGTTCATTTTGTGTATGGTGTGAGAGAAGGGTAAAAGCCTTTTTTCCCCCCTAAGCAACTATCCAATAGACCATCACCATCAGTTGGGAAGACCAAATTTCCCCACCAAATCACAGAGGCACCTGTGTGATAATCAGGTGAATACACATATGGGTGTGTCTCTGAACCTTTGTTCTATTTGCCTTATGCCCCCTGGGTGCTCTAGAAAATATCTTACATGGGTCCTCCAGGAAGATGATGGGGATGTTTACTTCAAACTGCTTTTTGTTTTTCTGGATTTTGCCTGTTTGTTTATTTTTTATAGTCTGCTGCTGAAGCAGGTGAGGTGTCCATCACAAGGGGAACGGAAAAGTAAAATTCAGCACTTACATGGAATCATACATAGCAGTAAAAAAAAAAAACAAAGATTTAGATTTACATATAGCAACAAGGATAGTCTCAGAAGCAAAGTAGAAGGATTGCGTGAAATTTATAAACAGAGTTATAGTTTTCAAAAAAAAAAGGTTAAATCACAACTTTCATACAGTTAAAAAAATTAAAGATTCTTTTTAACTCATACTCAGTGAATAAACCAGGCAGATGTTAGGAACAGTTAGAAAAGGAAGTCAAGAAGCATACATTTATATGGAGGAAAGGAATATTGAAACAAATTGCATAGGAAAGCAAACCAGTCTGGGGTTTATTTCCCCCCCACAACAGGGGATGGAAGACAAGACAGAATCTGCAGGTCTATCACTTACCTACAACTTACAAAACTATGAAATAGCTCCCCCAGAATCAGAATCAGAGAGCAGAAGGAAGAGTGTGCTAGAGACAATGCAGTTTTCCACTGAAGTGCACATTTTTTATACAATAGAATATAATGTGTGTAAAACAAAGCACATAAAATCAATACTACATATTTCCAAGGATCTACACAGATAAAAATAAACATATGGACAGTAGATTGAAAGGGCATATGTTAAATATATGAAGAGGATGCCTGTGGGGAGGGAGCACAATGGGTGGGTGAAGATGAGAAAAATAAAAATCACATTAAACCAAGTAAGTGGTAAAGTATTTCCGTAAGTGACTGTGCCAAGGGGTAAGGAGTGTGGCAACTCAGTTTTGAGCACTTAAAGATCTTAAATTAAAAAAAAAAAAAAAAAAGCAAAAACAAAGCATGTTTGCATTCTGTTTGCAATTGGCCTTCTCCTCCATCCTTTAGGAGGATGTTACTTCCTAACATAAATGAGAGGATGTATGTCCAGCCTGGAACAGGAACTGGTTTATCCAGTTTTCACTTATGTGACTGCCATGGAACCTGAATTTTCCAAATGTCACTGAATAATTAATGATCATGTGGGCATCCCAGGAGTAGATTGAAATAGAGTGATGGGAAATAGGAGTCATTTTCTTAAACATGCAGAGATTTTTTGAGAAAAGTACCATAGATTTTGGAATAGGAAAAAATAAGAATTCGCTATGTTTGTATCTTATTATGTGATATGCAACATATAATAATGTCCAATATGTTGTTTTTGGTAAATAGGAACTTTTATTATAAAATAACTTCATAATAGACAAAAGGGTATATTTGTCATAACACAACAAAGAATGTATGTTTATATTTGTCTTTCATTGACCATAAAAAAAAACAAAACAAAACAAAGACCTTTCAAATCTGAACTATTTTCATCTCAGTTTTGGCTGAGATTGTTTGGGCAGATGCTGTGGACCAATCCTTCCTCCTTCTCATGGGCCCTTCTGTACAGTAAAAGGTCTGCACAATCTTTTCTCAGACTTTCTGACAGCTAGGGTTCCAGATATAATTTAGGCCCCACCAATCAAATGCATTGTGCAAGACTTAAGTTTGGAGGAAATGCAAAATGCAAATGCATTTTGCTGGTGTGGATTGTGGCTGAGGTGGGGTGAGGCTGGAACCAGAAGCTAGGCTGGCAGCTTCCTGATTTGGGAAGTTTTCTGATTCTTCAGGGTCCTGTCACAAGAGCAGTGACCCCTTTAGCAGCCCTACCCTGTAGTGTAGCGTTGAGAGTCATTCCCAGTGGTTCATGGTAGGATTTGATTCTGTAAATCATTTACTATTCTAGTTTTTAAAAATCCCTTCGTATATAAAATAGGCAGATTGGATTTAGCTGTCTGCAACTAACACAAGTCTCAAGAAAATAGATGCCATATTCCAGAGTGAGGCATGGGCAACCCATGCAAAAAGGTATCCAAACCTCACCCACACCAAAGTTACGCATTTGTGGGGATTTTAAAGATTGGGAGAGGATTTTTAGACACAGTTTGGATATATTATGACCCTGGGGGTAGAGGGGAGTGGATGTCTGCTCCTTACCTCAAGCTCAGGGAAAGGGGCTTCAAGATCACAACTTGGAGAGCTTAAATGTCTTCTGCACTTGAAAGACACAGCAGACTGGTGTCTGACTCCAGCCTAAGAACTGTAACGGACAGAGACTGCCATTGGCTAGATGTCCCAATGAAGGAGTGAAAAACTGGTTGTGTGGGGATCCACCAGGGCTCCATGAGTTTGTTGGGGTGAATGAAGTGGGTATTTCCCACAGACCAGATGTGAGCTGCACATGTGTGAGACCACCAGTATGGGTTGTCAGGGATCCTGTCCAAAAAGGCTGCCTGGAGGTGGACAGACCCCATGGAAGGAAGCTAGAGGTTGACTGATGTAGGTGAGGAAAATAATTTTCCCTCTATCCTTCTGGTACAGACTGAGACTCCTGTAATAAAAGACAGATTAACAAGAGAAAAACAAACAAAAGTTTATGAACATGTATACCTCATGTATACAGGGGAGATAACCAGGGGGAAAACTGAGTAACTCCCCAAGGTGGCTTAGAACTCCAGCTTAAGTTCTGTCTTCAGCTAAAGACAAAAGACAGTGTGGGGAGGCCAGTATGGGGAGATTAGTTCCAGGAAAAGCATTGTAAACAAGAGGTAAGGTTCATTATGCAGATTTCAATCCATGCCTTCTCCATGGATAAGTTTCTTCTATGATTTAGAGTCAACCTTCTCATCCTGGTACAGAGAGGTACATCCTGGTACAGAGACACCCTTACAAATGGGAATTTCCTTCATAAATGTAAATTTCTCTCATAAAAGGTTAACTTAAGCTGACTGACCCTCAGAGCAGCAGCGATAGGTGAGACCTTCCCTGCTTCTTTCCTCTTCCCTTCCACTGTTCCATTCCTGGGGTGTCAGAAACTACAGCAAGGGGTAGAGATGGTGGCTGAGGAAAGAAAGAAAAGCCAGCCTGTACCCTTCTGTCCCTCTGACAGAGGGACAAAATCTAGAGGATCTGAAGGAGAAGATTTCATTTTAAATGGAACCCCTTTTACCCTTACTGAACTGAAGCTAGTTTAGGAATAAACTTTATACTGCTTAGAAATGCCCAGAAGGGTGTGGATGAATAGGCAGAGCACAGAAGGGTTTTAAGGAGTGAAACTACTCTGTGTGATACTACAGTGGTGGGTACACATCAGTACACATTTGTCCAAACCCTTAGCATGGACAACACCAAACAAGAGCCCTAAGGTGAACTATGGGCTTTGAGTGACACTGATGTGTCAATGTAGATTCATCAATTCTAACAAATGTACCACTCAGGGACAGGATGTCTATAGTGGGGGAGGCTGTGCATGTGGTGGGACAGGGGAACTCTACTGTATCCTCAGTTTTTTTGTGAACCTGCAACTGCTTTCAAAAATAAAGTCTATTTTTCAAAAAATGACTAGAAGAGTGATGGGTCTTCCTGTACGTTTTACCAGGGGGCCAGCAAGATCCTCAGCAGAGCGAGTCTAGACAGCAGTAAGAGAACAAATATAAAGTTTATCTGAATTACACTTTGTGAGTCCCAATTGTGAGTCCCAATACAGAAATCGACTGCCATTCCCTTGGTCCTGATGACTCTCCATGGGTTTCTTTGCAGCCAGCCCTCTACATCCCCCCCCCCCCCACCATTACTACTCTTCTCCCTCTAGGTAAGAGAGGGTTCAGACAGAGATCTCACAAAGAAGTTCAGGAAACCTCTTATTTACCACTGAACAGAGTGGAACGTGGTATTTGTTAGTGGAGGAAGGCATGCCCATCTGCTCCTGGAAGGTTAAGTCTGCTTCCCTGGATTTGCTGTGCCCTGGGGACACCTCAGGAGGCTCCTTTACCTGAGGAGTGACAGAAATGAAGGATATTTGAAAATGATGCATCTGGAGTGCCTGGGTGGCTCAGTCGGTTAAGCTCAGGCTTAGTCTGCTTTAGGCTCAGGTCATGATCCCAGAGTCCTGGGATTGAGCCCCACATTGGGCTCCCTGCTTAACGGGGAGTCTGCTTCTCCTTCTCCCTCTGCCCCTGCCCCTCTTGTGCTCTCTCCCTCTCTCTCTTTCTCTCTTGCTCTCTCAAATAAATAAATCTTGGGGAAAAAAGGAAGGAAGGAGGGAAGGAGGGAAGGAAGGAAGGAAGGGAGAAAATGATGCATCCACGCCAGCCCCGGCTTGCGTCTTCCTCCCTCCTCTGAAGATAAGACTGGATTGCCAGTAACAAAAATTTTCACCCTGCCCCTCCCACCCATCCCAAGGAACCAGCCCAACTCCATTCACATCATTCCCAATGGTGGGCCCTGCCTCCTCTCCAGACTTCTTAGCACAGAAGTGAAGAAATTCAGGGGACAGGCTCTGGGGAACTCCTGGGAGCTGGTCCCTCTAAATCCACATCTGCAGCTACCACCTGTGTTCCCTCATTTATTTCCACCCAAGCCTGTCCCTGGCCCCCACTCACCTGAGCCCAGGCTTTCCGGAGAGAGATAAACAAGACAGAGAACACCAGGACCTTGTTCAGGATGAATCCACATATCAGAACAATCACCAGCAGCAGCAGGCCTGTGGAAAGGGCAAACACTGGAATCCTAAGTCACACCCCCCCACCCCCCCATCCCCCCACCCAGAGTCCAAAAGGGTGAGTATCTGCTGAATGTTCTGCTCTGAAGCTCAGCCTCTCCTGGCTATGAGAGCAGCCAAGCAGGGGTTTATACCCTTTGAAGACGGGCCTCTATTTTTCCCAGGATCCTTAACCCCAGTGCTCACACTAAAGGAATCTATCTGGCCTCCTGCCCCTAACACCTCCCTTCTCCAGACCTCCCGCATAGCTGCTGGATCACTCTGCACCGAGACCCTCACTCTTCCCCTCAGGGGGCCTAGGGAAAGCCCTTTGTGCTCCCCATTGCCTACAGGACAAAGTGTGCATGACTGCGTGGCCTTCAAGAGTTTCTACAATCTGAATGCATGGTCCTGCATCAACCTTACCCTCTCCTCGACACTCAGCCCAACTGTCTGCCTCTGTAGCTGACACACTCTGTGCATGCATTCCCACCACTTGCTCCTGGCATGGAATGCCACCCTCTTTGTGCCTTCAACATTTCTTCCCCTCCAGGTAGTGTTCTCTGACACCCACCCACGGCTTGCACTCCCCGACAACTCTGGGTAGGGATGGACTTCTGTTGATCCCATTCCTTAACTCTGAGGAAGAGGCTGCTAATACTCAGACTCCATTGGTGCCAGGGCCCCATTTTCTAAGTGGTGCCTCATTGTCAGGGGTATAATATGCCTGCATGTTCTCAGCTCCCCAACTCCCAGCTCCTTTCCTCTGTGGCTGGTGGATGGGACTTTCGCTGCCTTGAAGTAATAACATTCAATGCTTGCTTTGGGGCTTCAGAATAGAAACGGAAGTGAGGGTCATTCTGCCTGTTAGGGTTCAGGACTCCCTTGGCCTGCCTGGAGCAGAAGAAAGTCCTCCATGTGGTCAGCCTGGCTCCCTGGAGTCCACATGTGGGGGCCTGAGCTGAGGGCCTCAGCTAAGCCCTTACACTGCTTTGCTTTGGCTTCCATGGAGCAACCCTCATTCAGACACAACTTACGTTGGATCCGGATTGCCTTGGTTGGTTCTCTTGGCCAGTGCCATTTTCTGGAAGAGATAAAAAGCCCTTCTGAGAGCCTTGCCTGACATGGGCTCCTACTGGGCGCCCGAATAATGCTTGCTGAAGATGGCTTAGCATCCCCGGAGCTTGCCAGCTTATCTGCACAACCCGGCTGACTTAATCTGAGCCCAAGAGGGACCTCCTTCTCCTCCATGCTGAGCAGCCCTCTCCCAAAATCATTGCCATGGGACTATACTCTGTTTACGAGAGAAACATTCACAGGGTCCTGGAAGGTCAAAAGTAGAAGGAGCATTCAACACCATCCAGTCCAACCCCCCAAGGAACAGGGTGACAGGGAGTGCCCAAGGTCACTCAGCAGACAGAACCAGCACTGGGACCCACGTTTCCTGACTCCATTCCTATATATCTCTGTGACATCCAGCTGGCCTCAGCCTCTTCTGGAGTCTCGTCCAGTGAGCGTAGTCTAATCTTTCAGCTCTTAGCACCCATGTCCTCCCAGCCCATCACAGTCAAG
Organism: Phoca vitulina; assembly: GCF_004348235.1. Classification (NCBI taxonomy): domain Eukaryota; kingdom Metazoa; phylum Chordata; class Mammalia; order Carnivora; family Phocidae; genus Phoca; species Phoca vitulina. The sequence continues at coordinate 41,520,940 of NW_022589714.1, read as the reverse complement.
TGACCCACTCACCTGCCATAACGGTCCTTCTACTCTTGCCTCCAACCTAACATGGAGCTTGCCCATGAGGCAGGGAACCTCCCTCCTGCCCCCCCCCTTTGACCCCCACCCCCACCCCGGCCTGCCTTCTCTCCTAAGTTCCCATTTCAGGCCTCCCTTCCTACCATGGGGTTGGGTGGACAACATCCATCACCTCCTTATATCCCCACGGTATATTAAGTTTCTTTCTGTGGTCAGCAACTACCATACCCTCCTCCACCTGGAAAACTGAAGAAAAAGTCAAGAAGAATAAAGAAGGACTCCCCCCAGTGCACTGAGGGAACGTCCATTTATCTCTGGACAGGCCAAGCCCACCCAGGAAGAAACTTTATCTGTTCGTTTGTTTAAACCTAACTAAAAATCAGTCCCTAACTACCCTTTCCTCTCAGTACAAACTCAGTCATTACTGCTGGTACCCTTTCCAGAGGATTATATTTTGTCTCCCCTGTGAGACTAATAATTCCTTCAGGCAGGAGCAATCTGTACTAGACTTGGTTTCCTTAGCCACATTAGCTTAGAGTTTTCTCCAATTACTGGAGAAAAGGAATATGAAGCTGCTACCAGCTTTCTCAAACTCACAAAGTGTGAGTGTGGAAGACCCAGGTGCACTGATTTTGGGTCTGGAGCTTTTCCCATTACTCTGCGCCATCTCTCCAAAGCAGCCCTCCCAGCAGATGGGGCCCCAGCCTGTGGCTGAGGTCAGTCTCTGCAAAAATGCTTCCCTGTCCTGGGTCTTGCTGCTTCTCACCTTTGCACTCTATCAACCAAATCTGTTTGGACAGGACATGGGGGTTCTGAGGTGAGAGGTCGATCATGCACTGGTACAGCCCCAAGTCCTGCCGCCGGAGCTCAGTCCCTGTGACCTTGCATACAACCTCCCTGGGACAATCCTTCAGCAGGTATCTCCCAGCCTAGGCCCAGTTTAAGTCTTTGCTCCTAGTGTTCATGTGCACCAGTGTCTCTGGGGAGGCCTGGCTCTTCTCCCACTGCCAGGCCTTCAGGCTGGAGGAGGAGAGCATGATGTTGTAAGAACCAACTGTGGTCCAGTTCTTTCCTCCCAGCAAGCACTTGTTTTTCCCCTTCGCCTACGGCTTGGAATCCTAGAATGAGAAGTCAAAGTACTTCACTGAGCAAATGTTTCTTCCACCGTCCTTACATCTGCAGACCCCAGTACAGATACAAGGTTGTAGATCAAAAGTATTAGGAGCTCTATCAAGTATTTATAGTAATTTAGGATTTCTATAAATTATTTTGAAATGGTTCAGCAATTTTATAAATACATATGGAGCAAATAAGGCAAAACATCAATTATGGTTGAATGTTTGAATTTGAATCTAGGTAATAAGTTTGTGGTGGCTATTCTTTCCATATTTTATAGAGGGGAAATTTTTAATAATAAAATGGTAAAAAAAAAAAAAACCAACAAGTAAAAAAGAACTTAACCAGTTTTACAACCCATATTCTATTCTACTTGTGCTTCCCCAGACATGTCCCTTGCTTTCTAGTACACAGGACTTCATACTATCTCCTGCCATCCCCAGGTTGAATGCTCTCCCCACTCCTTGCCACCCACATCTGCCCCTTCTGGTCCCAGAGGAGAGTCTACCTGAACAATTCCACCTGCACTAATCTCTTTCCCCTTTCAACCCTCAATACCATTGATCAACCTGCACCTGCTTGCACCACCACCACCACCATCATCATCATCCTCCATAACTTTTATTAAGCCACTTATTATGCCCTAAATACTGAGCCTAAGAATTTTACATCAGTCTACTACTTAACTCTTAGGACAACCCTCTGAAGTAGGTACCATGTACAAATAAATACTGAATAGATACTATTTACAAATGAGGACACTGAGGCTCAGAGAGGTTGGAGGACTTCCTAAGGTCACAAATGTAGAAAGTGGCAGAGATAGGATTTGAACCCTATTCTGTCTATTCCAGAACCCTTCACCTCTTTTCCACATGGCCTCTCTGTGCCTTGCTAGAAGGACTTCCACTGTATTTTTGTCTTCATGCTGTGACTTTGCCCTTTTGTTATTTACCTTTCCCTTCTACTAATCCTCCTCTACCTCAGTGCCTGATTCCTTTAAGGAGAGACTTTGTCTTACACTTTACATCTCCCAGGAAATCAACATAGGGATGACAGGTTGTTTGGATGACTTCGCATTTCTCAACTTCACAGTGCACTAGAGGAAGCTCCAGATTCTGTTTCATCACCCAGTTCCTGCTGGGACAGGTGCATCCATTACCTTCATGTCTCTTCCCTGTGTCTAGCACACACCCTGATCCTATCCAGTACCTTCTAAAGAAGTGAGAGAAACCCCTCTTCGCAGGCACCCCTTCAGCCATCTGCATCCCTCCCCCGCATCTCCTTACCTGAGGTCCAGAGCAGCAGCAGCCATAGCCACCCTCAGAGCCCTGTCCCCTCCATCCTATCCCAGTCCCAGGATCCACAGGATGCTGGGCATCCCAAGGCTCTTCCAGTTGCTGGAGGATGTTGCCCCCGCAGGGTATTTTCCATGTTCTCTGAGAGGCTTGACTATTACTTCGCAATTGAGAAGGGAAGTGTGAAGAGGGAGCAGCTCAGGAAAATGCAGAAGAGAAAAGAGTGATCACTGCCCTTGTGACATCTTCCTTCCTGCTTCCATTACGTCACAGCCCCATTGGTCAACACTGGAGAACTCCCCATTCTCCACCATAGCAAGTTTGGACACACCCATCTGATGTCCCACTTCTGCTCCACTCACTTCCTCAAGTCACCAGGACTTTCTCATCCCTGACCACTGACCACTACATGCTGCACCCTTCCACCATTCTCCCTGTCTAGAATGACACCATGCATCAAAATTTGTCTTGTCCTTCAAGACAGAGCTCAAACCTTGCTGATGACCTGCCTCCTTTACTCTTGCTCCACACTGTGGTTCTCAAGTATGGGCATGTGACTAAATCACACAGGTAGTTGGCAAGCATGCACATGCCTGAGCTGCACCACCAGAGATTCTGATTTGGTAGGTCTCAGAAAGCTCAGCAATCTGCATTTTAACGAGCAGCCCAGGGGATTCTGAGGCAAGTGGTCCAAAGAAGGGATGCCTGTAAAAGCTCTGTTTGAGGTCAGGTAAGCGCTGAGGCATTCCTCAGGTACTCATTCTGGATGCAAGGTGTGCACTTCCCTGAGCTCCCAGCCTAGGCAGAGGCATGGAGATCACAAACATGATGGTATTAGGAGTAACTACAACAGATTGGATATATTTGTCATCTTTTGGCTCTCCAGCACCCAATACCTTCTCCACCTAGGGGACATGCCCCAATGCACGGGTCTCACTAAGATGCAGAGTTCTACTTTCCTCTACTACTGAGTATGGAGGTAGATATTTCTCCTGCATCTAAGTGCCAGGCATGTGACTTGAACTAAGCTTGGCCAAACGCAAGATTCTGTCTAGGATTCTGGATCCTAAAGGTGTGATACAAGGTGTAGGGCTATTGGAGATGACTGACACAGAAGAAATGTAAGCATTGAGAGTCCAGGAATAGCATGGTGCCAAGGATGTGGTGGCTTCAAGTGTCCAAGGGCAGTGGCACCAATGGCAAAATCACTAGATTGTGTGATATTGTGAATATAAGAAATATGTGTTTGGTCATGCAGATAATTAAAATATATTTCTCACATATATTTTGACTTCATCTATAGTTCCTGGATCACAGGTCCGAAAATCCATGAAATTTCCTGAGCCGTAAGAGCAGTGGGAGCTTCCTTTGTCATATTTGGTCTCTTGTCCTCAGTTCCTGAAAACATTTCAGAGCCATAAATGTGACATAAGTGTCTTGTTCAGAACAAGCCCCTTTCCACTACACCTGAGTTTCTGTCATTGAGGTGACTTTTGGAAATCCCGGAAGGATGGGGGCTGTTGTCTCGGGAACCAACCTTGAAAAGAGGGTTGGAACTTTCAACCCCACCCCCTGATTTCTGGGGAAGAAGGAGGGGCTGGAGGTTGAATCAGTCACCAATGGCCAATGAGTTCATCAATCATGCCTATGTCATGAAGCTTCCATTAAAAAAACAAAAACAAAAACAAAAAAGGAGGGAGTTCAGAGTGTTTCCAGGCTGGGAAACCAGAATGCTTCCATGTGCCACTGTGTTGGGCTCCAAACTCCATGGGGACAGAAATCCTTTTGTTCAGGACCTCACCTTATGTATTTATTCATCTGGCTGTTGATTCATATCCTTTAATATTCTTTTATAAAAGGCCAGTAAACTAGTAAGTAAAATATATCTGAGTTCTGCAAGTTGCTCTAACAAATTAATGGAACCCAAGGAGGGGATCACTGGTAACTTCTATAGTAGATGGGTCAGAAGCAAAAGTGCTCTCCAATGGCATCTAAAGACGGGGAGGGGGAGTCTTATGGAACTGAGCCCTCAATCTGTGGAATCTGATGTTATTTTTGGGTAGATAGTATCAGAATTGAGTTAAATTACAGGACACCCAGCTGGTGTCCAAGAATTGCTTGTTGGTGTGGGAAAACCACCCCCTCCCAAAACATACACACACACAGGAATTGGGTGCAGAATTCTAACAGGTGATCAGACCCTTTGACTGTTTCTGCTATGACCTCAGCTGTGTCCTCTGCTGTGCGTTGCCTCTTGGTTTCACCAGTTAGATGTCTTTTTTTAAAATATGTATGTACTTATTTATTTATTTTAGAAAGAGAGAGCGGGGGAAGGGGCAGAAAGAGAGAGAGAATGTCAAGCAGACTCCACCCTGAGTGTGGAGCCCCACATGGGGCTCGATCTCACGACCCTGAGATCATGACCCCAGCCAAAACCCAGAGTTGGCTGCTTAACTGACTGAGCCACCCAGGCACCCCTCACCAGTTAGACTTCTGCAGGCTGTCCCTATGTGCACGTTCGGTTATCACTCTGTCTTCCTTCTCTCTGCCCTATAACTGCCCTGTAGCTCCCTTGCTCACCCATGGTGTTCAGGCCCACCCTGTCTTGCAAACTCCAAAGATTTAAGTTGGTATTTTCTACCTCTTCTGCTCTAAAGGGAAAAGGTCCCATTTGTGGGCCACCATCCCTGCTTCTTGTGTGATACAAGGAGAAGAGGCATTTAGACATTGACAGAACTCCTCCTTATTCCATTCTATATGGCTTTGAAGCACCTAGTCTTCAGCAAAGGAACTCTAGTTTTAGTTCCTGCTAGTAAGTAGTGACTTATTACCCATGTGGTCTCATTTTAGGCACATATTTCCTTTTTTTTTTTTCTTCACTTAACATTTTATTTTATTTTAATTCCAGTGTAGATAACATACAGTGTTATATTAGTTCCAGGTGTAAAATATAGTGATTCAACAGTTCCATATACTATGTGCTCATCACAAGAGGCACTTAATCCCCATCACCTATTTCCCCCAACCCCCATCTACCTCCCCTCTGGTAACCATCAGTTTGTTCTCTATAGTTAAGAGTCTGTCCCTTGGTTTGACTCTCTTTTTTGTTTTCTTAGCTCATTTGTTTCTTAAATTCCACATATGAGTAAAATCATATGGTATTTGTCTTTCTCTGGCTAGCTTATTCCACTTAGCATTATACTTTCTAGCTCCATCCATGTTGTTGCAAATGGCAAGATTTCATTCTTTTTTATGGCTGAGTAATATTATATATATATATATATATATACCACATCTTCTTTATCCATTCATCTATCAGTGGACATTTGGGCTGCTCCCATAGTTTGGCTATTGTAAATAATGCTATAATAAACATAGGAGTGCATGTATCCTTTCAAATTAGTGTTTTTATATTCTTTGGGTAAATACCCAGTAGTGTGATTCCTGGATCTTAGGATAGTTCTATTTTTAATTTTTTGAGGAACCTCCATACTGTTTTCCACAGTGGCTACAACAGTTTTCATTCCCACCAAGAGTGCACAGAGCTCCTTTTTCTCCACATCCTCACCAACACCTGCTGCTTCTTCAGTTTTTTATTTTAGTCATCTTGACAGGTGTCAGGTGATATCTCATTTTGGTTTGATTTGTGTTTCCCTGATGATGAGTGATGTTGAGTATCTTTTCATGTCTCTGTTGGCCATCTGCATGTCTTCTTTGGAGAAATATCTGTTCACGTCCTCTGCCCATTTTTTAATTGGATTATTTGTGGGTTTTTTCGTCTTTAGTTGAATAAGTTATTTATATATCTTGGATACTAATCCTTTATCAGATATGTCATTTGCAAATATGGCATTCAGTAGATTGCCTTTTAGTTTTTTTGGTTATTTCCTTCGTTGTGCAGATTTTTATTTTGATGTAGCCCCAATAGTGTACTTTTGCTTTTATTTCTCTTGCATCAGGAGACATATCTAGAAAGATGTTGGTATGGACAAAGTCAGGGAGATTACTGCCTGTGCTCTCTTCTAAGATTTTTGTGGTTTCAGGCCTCACATTTAGGTCCTTAATCAATTTTGAATTTATTTTTGTGTATGGTATAAGAAAGTGGTCCAGTTTCATTCTTTTGTATGTTACTGTCCAGTTTTCCCAACACCATTTGTTGAAGGGACTGTCTTTTTCCCATTGCATATTCTTGCCTCCTTTTTCAAAGATTAATTGACCATATAATTGTAGGTTTATTTCTGGGCTTTCTGTTTTTTTCCATTGATCTATGTGTCTATTTTTGTGCCAATACCATACAGTTTTGATTACTACAGCTTTGTAATATAACTTGAAGTTCAAAGTTGTGATGTGTCCAGTTTTGTTTTTCTCTTTCAAGATTGCTTTGGCTATTCAGGGTCTTTTTGTGGTTCCATACAAATTTTAGGATTGTTTGTTCTGGTTCTATGAAAAATGCTGTTGGTATTTTGGTAGGGATTACATGAAATCTGAAGATTGCTTTGGGTAATACAGGAATTTTAACAGTATTTGTTCTCCCAGTCCATGAGCATGGAATGTCTTTCCATTTCTTTGTGTCTTCTGCAATTTCTTTCATCAATGTTTTATAGTTTCTAGAGTATAGGTTTTTCACCCCTTAGGTTAAGTTTATTCCTAGGGACTTTATTATTTTTGGTGCAATTGTAAATGGGATTGTTTTCTTAATTTCTCTTTCTACTGCTTCTTTATTAGTGTATAAGAATGCAATGGATTTCTGTACATTGATTTTGTATTCTGGGACTTTACTGAATTCATTTATCAGTTCTAGCAGGTTTTTGGTGGAGTCTTTAGGGTTTTCTATATAGAGTGTAATGTCATCTACACATAGTGAAAGTTTGACTTTTTCCTTACCAACTTGGATGCCTTTTATTTCTTTTTGTTGTCTGATTTCTGCAGCTAGGACTTCCAGTACGAAGTTGAATAAATGTGGGGAGAGTGGACATCCTTGTCTTGTTCCTGACCTTAAGGGAAAAGCTCTCAGTTTTCCCCCATTGAGGATGATGTTAGCTCCAGGGTTTTTATATAAGGCCTTTATTCTGTTGAGGTATGTTTCTAGCTGCATACTTCTTGGCCTACATGGGTATGTTCTGAGGACCCAAGGGTAAGATGTACCCCTGGTAATGCACACGATTGACAAATGAGATTCTCTATCAGTCCTATGCCTTGGATCTCATCTCATCCAGGATTTTCCCAGGATACAACCTTTTGGTTAACTTGGTTTCTCTTCCCCAAATATGGTATTCTCACCATGGCGTCTTGTCTTCTCCTCATTCCGTGGATTTCAAACCCCTTCTCTGGGAATGCAGGAGAGGGCCACAGATGAAGAGAGAAACCCAAACATCTGATTCTAGAGGAGAGAAAGGCCTAGGAGCAGGGAGAACAGGATGCTTGTGTAGTAAGAGCTCTGTCCAGATCAGGCTAAACCATCATGGCCCAGGGCAAGAACAAGGGCAGAATTAGCGGGGGTGTCCTCGGTACCTCACAACCTCCATAAGACAGCAACAGTGAAGAGCATTGGACTCTGTCTTTATTTAAGGCAAACCCCGAGCCACGGGTGGAATGGGCATGTTTGCAGCTGTATTTCTCTTCTGAGGGGGCAAAACACACACCCACGGTCACTGGTGTAAATGAGGGGAGCTGGCAGGGCCGAGAAGGTGGGACATGAGCCTTAGAAAGAATCTGTGTTACAGATTCATCTCACGTCATTGCCCCTCCTTCCTTTCCCCCTCACACTCCTCCCCCAGAACAACTGCCAGAGGGATGTGGCTGGAGGTCAGAGGTCATGCTATGGCTTCACTGGCCTAAGGTCCAAATGACCTCTGCGTGATGGCAAGCAAGACAGTGAAGACCAGGCTCTTGCTCAGGAGTCCACACAGCACGAGAATGACGATGTTGATCACGGGAACCCTGGGGGAAAGAAGAGATGGAAGCTGCTGTTAGCACTGGCACTCCTCACACCTGAGTGTTTACAGAAGTCCTTCATGCCCCTTCTCTTATCTGCTTAGGTCCTTCTAGCACCTGTCCCTGGCCTTTAGTGTGCCCCACTGCCTAAAACTACTGACCGGAAATATATCTAGTAAAAAGCATAGAGCCCATGTGCAGAAGAGGCACCCAGGAGAAAGGGCAGGCTGCCTGGGCTCCTCTTCCTCACCGGGATGCAGCAGAGAGAGAAGGCCCAGCAAGGAAGCCTGGTTTCTAGTCCCAGCAGGAAGGCCTACTTCCTGGGAGGGCCACCTCACTGCTCTGGCCTCGGTTTCCCCATCTATAAACAGAAGAATCCAATCCTTGCCCCAATCCCATCATGAATTATTACAGATTTTAGCTCAATGATTCTAAAAGTCCTGAGAAAGCATCAGTGGATACCATAAGAAAGAGATACCCATGAGTGAGAAAGCATGGTCTGTCTAGACTCAGTGATATGGAAACAGATTACAGCACAACTAATCTGCATGATAAGACACAGGGTGAAAAGAGAAATAGATGGCAGTGAAACAAAGAGAAGTCCAGATATTGACTTAATGTTATGTATGAATTTAGCATCTAAGAAATCAGGCAGCCCAGGAGGTAGGCAAGGATTGTTTAATAAATAATCTTGTGGTATCTGGATCGTAATATGAAGAAAAAGTCATCTTTTGTACAATTTATACCATTTAGCAAAATATACCCCCTCAAGATGGACTAAAGATTTAAATAAAATGGGGGGGAGGGGAACTAGAGACATCACCAGGAAATAGAATCAAGCACATTAAGGAATAAAGCAAAGTAATAATTTAAAAATCAACACGTTTGCCCATACAAAACTTAAAAGCAAATGTGCAAGCTCGCAGAAGGAGAATTGACAGAATGACAATAAAAAGCCGCCGAGGCCCGTTTACGCTGAAGTCTCCCCCAGGCCCGCGGCCCCGTCCTCCCTGTCTTCCTTCTCCCCCATCACCTGGAGCTACGTGAACCAGCAGCTGGTCAAGTTGAGCCCTGACAGCTCCTGGCCGCTCGCGGTTACAGTAGCGCCCTCCGCGGCTCGGGTTCAGCCCATGGCTCCAAGGTCCCAGCTCAGCTGGGCTAACTTGACCTTCAAGTCTCCCTTGTCCTCCCAGCCCTTTCACATTTTCATGCGCGGAGCTCCAGGAGTGTGTCCACTCTCGAGGGCCAACATGCACCCCTTTCTGAGGCTGCACACAGGCGGCCAGACCACCGCCCCTACCCCAGTGCCTGGGAATTCATGTGCCGCTGGGCCACCCCCAACAGAGGACTTGGAAATTCGGAGTATAAATATCCAGCTCCCCCAGCCTCTGATATAGACAAGTCTGTGGGTCCCCCAGAAATCCCCTGCAGGACTGAATCCCAAAGTTCCCCCTGTGGGACTCAGCTTGGTGATGACATCCTTACTAAGCTTCCTTCTCTCCTGGTCTCACTTCCTGGATGGATTTACCTGGGATCACTTCCTACATTGTACAAGACTTTTCCCACTGCCTGCTTCTAGGGAACCCACCCTAAGACAGTGAGGTGGTGGCTTCCTCTAAGGTGGCCAACCCCATCCATCCCCAGAATGGAAGCTCACTTCCTCCATTACCTAGGCAAATAGCTCCCTGTACAAAACATCTCTTTTTCAAACAGCTCAGTGGCTTCTGCTTCCTCGGCTGGATTCTGACTGATAGAATAGTTCATATTAGTTAATAAATAAAGTTAATAGAAAATATGCAACCTCTAGGAGCACTGTGGGCCAAAGTGGGTACTCTCGATTTACATGCTGGAAAATCAGAGTAACTTAAAAAAAGTGTTGATTCTCACTAGATCATTTATTTAGTCCACAAAGATTTAATAAGCACCTACTATGTACCAGGCACTGGGGCCAACAATATAACAGCTGTGGGGCGGGGGGGCTGAGTGGATAGTCACTGCCTCTATCCTCCTGGAGCTTCTAGGCCACAGCAAGACAGAAATGAAAGCACGTGATAGTTCATGTCCAATTTAGCAGGAATATTTTCCAAATACTAAATCCTTGTACGCAAAGGATCCCTGCAGTGACAACTGCTTCACTTATACATTACGGATCACAACACAAATTGTTTCCAACCTTTGAAGAGCCATTTGGCAATATGTATACAGAGCAATATAAATGTTCCCATTCTCTTAAGGGAATTTCCTTTGAATCAATAATTTAAAAGAAAAAAAGACATCTGCAAAAATGTTCATCTCAAAGTTATCAATACTGTAAAAAATTAAAACAATCTCAGTGTCTAAAGACAGGCAAGTAAGATGTAAGTCATGGCTTTTTCAGTGATAGAAAAGGATGCATTTGTTGAAATTATAATCATGAAGTCTAGGTAGCAACATCAAAGAATAGTCTTAGCATAGAAAAATAATGGCAATGTTTATAATTAGAATTACTGCTATATTAAATATGTATGAACATGAATAAAAACTAGAAAGAGAATGTGGCAATCAGACATGTTAGATTAGTGGGAATATGGATGAATATATCTCTGTTAATTCAACATTTAATGATAAACACATTCAGAGATAAATCAACATTTAATAATAAACCGTAAAGAGGGGTATGCATGCAAAGTTAATGGGTCTTAGCTTTGCCTGCACATTAAGAAATCTTCTGAAGATCTCATAAAAAAATGCTGAGACCAGCCCCATCTCCAGAAATCCTGATCTATTGGTCTACAGGAGGGCACATGCATCGGTATGAAACACAAACCAAAGCAAAAGCAAACACTCCAGGTAATCCTAACACACAGCAGCCGCTGAGAGGAGAGCCGTTGGGCTAGATTATTATTTCCAGCTCTGCATTTGCTAGCCTCCTTATAGACAAGGAAACAAGTCACAGAGCGTTCATGATTCACCCAAAGTCACACAGCTAGCCAATCTGGCTGGCATTAGAATCCAGGGACCCTCACTCCACTATACCATTAGGCTGGTGAGGTTGGCTGAGACCCACTGGAATTAAGCAAAGACACCCTTTCCTTCTTCTTACTCCTACAGGATGCAAGGAAACAGGGTGAACCAGGGAGAGGGGGAGCCTCACCAACAGCTTCCTCCCACTCTAGTACCACTCCCTTCTTCCCCAGGAAAGTTTCACCAGACTTAGTTGACTCAAGTCTGCTCCTGCCCTCCCCTTTCCCCCATTCATCACTTCCCACATCTCAAGCATATGGACTCAGAATCAAACCAGGAGGCCCAGAGACCTGAAACCATAGCTCGTGACATCCGTCGCATTTGTGATGTTGACTCCCAAGCCAGGAGAGGAGATGTCAGCAGTTGATTTGGGTAGGAGTTGGGTCACAGTCTTGGGGCTGTTAAGGAGTGTGCTCTGGGCCTTGGTGGTGGTAGGAGGAAGGGTGGAAATCTGAGCCAAGTTCTGAGTAGGATTCTTGTCTGAGACAGTGGTGCCTAAAGGATCTGCAAGAAAGCACATTGGATAAATGGATGGTTAAGTTAATGAATGAAGTTTTGGGAAGTGAGTGGGTGGATAGACAGGTGGAAGGATGGATAGAAGGAAGGCAGGGAGGCAGGAAGGAAGGGTGTTTGGATGGAAGGAAGGAAAGTTGGATGGATGGAGAGGTGGCAGGGTAAATGAAACTGAGGAAGGAAATGAACATGGCCATTCGTGAAGCAAGTTTTTCTTTTGCTAAGATTAAAGAATTAGTGTGAGATCAGCCTGGGTCAGAGGCAGGAAAAAAGAAAGAAGGAAGGAAAGCAGAAAAGGGAAGAGAGAGAGGGAAGGAGGGAGGAAGGGGGGGAAGGGGGAAATGGAATTTTCAAGTGATTCCTATCACTGGAAATGCACTCGCCTGCTATTCTTCACTAATCCATATGCTTCCACCTCTTCAAGAATAATTCCCTGATTACTTTACCTTGTACCATTCTCTGCCTCACCCTCACATGAACCTGTAGCATATTGCTTTTCAAATTGTCTTTTATTAATATATTGCATATGAGCCTTGTCTTCCTTAGGCTTAGGATTCCCCAGGTGCTAGAAACTTGAACCTTCCTCCCTTTCCTCTCCTTCCTTAATTTCTCCAGTTGACATCTACTGAGGTCCTACTTTGTCCCAGGCACTACATTAGTTTCTAGGGATACAGACATGAGAAAGGCACAGGCCCTTTCCTCAGGGTACTCACAGATGAGCATTGGAGGCAGGTAAGTAAGCTGGCCACTACTACCCAATGGGACAGCATCATCTATGAGGGGGACACAAAGTGAGCTCTGGAGATTTGCTATCCAAAATGGGAGCCATGGACCAGCCTCAGCAGCAGCATCACCTGCAAGCAGATCAGAAATGCTGAATCTACGGGATGCCTGGGTGGCTCAGATGGTTAAGCATCTGCCTTCGGCTCAGGTCATGATCCCAGGGTCCTGGGATCGAGCCCCACATCGGGCTCTGTGCTCAGCAGGGAGCCTGCTTCTCCCTCTCCCTCTGCCTGCCTGTCTGCCTACTTGTGAACTCTCTCTCTCTCTCTCTTTCAAATAAATAAATAAAATCTTAAAAAAAAAAAAAGAAAGAAAGAAATGCTGAATCTAGGTCCCACCCTAGACCTATTGTATCAGAGGCTGCTTTTGAAATAAAATCCCCAGGCGGTTTGTGCCCCCAGTAAAGTCTGAGAAGCACTGCTTTGGAAGCACACAGGAAGGCCATCAAATGTACTGGGGGGGGGAGGGAATAGTTGATCACAAAGGCTTCCCAAAGAAATGACTTCCATTTGGAAACCTAAAGTATGAGACTAAATTATCCAAGTCTACCACTCATCTTTCACTGTACCCTACTTCCTACAATAGTACCCCAAATTAAGCTCTGCTACCCTAAAAGGAATCCCATACACAGAAGCCCCTTCTTACTTTTGGACCAAATGCCTCTCAAGGACCTCAAATGAAAGACAAGGAGCTTCTGGGAGAGGTCAGTTTGCTAGAAATCCTGAGCCACAGCCCTGCGGGTGCTACCACCACCACCCATACCACCACCTGGGCTGGCTTTCCCCATCCTCTTACCCCCCTCCAGGTCACTTACCCTTAATCACCACCAGGCGGACAAGGGGGGACAGGATGTCAGGGTCCTTGGGAGGGTGGTAGATCACACACCGATACAGTCCTGAATCCTCCACTTGAAGATTGGTCATTTGGACGTTCAGCATGGCCTCACTGGGGATGTCTTCTAAGAAGTACCTGCCCATCCGAACTTGACTGGGATTCCCTGAAACACTCTCTGTGAAAACCAGTGTCAGGGGCTCCCCTCTATCCATCAGCCTCTGCCAAGCTTTCCGGCTATTGGCATACTTCCGGATGGAGAAGGGACATTGTACATTCAGGGTCTCTCCTGCTGCTAAGACATACTTTTCTTCATGTGGTTCGGTTGCAGCTTGGAGTTCTGTAAGCAGGGAATCAGAGTTAGACTCTGTGAGGAATAGTTTTCTTCTCTTTGGAAAAAAAGAGAGAAACAACCTCTTTTTCTTATTCAAACTCTCATTTTTCAGATGAGGTCCTCAAGGCCTCCAGAGAACATGCAACCTTCCCTGCAAGCCAGCACTAGATCCCAGATCTTTTTACTGTGAGTAATTTTTCTTTTACTCCAAGAGCTAGACCACACATGCTTTGTGCAAACTTTCATAAGTGATTGTTTTTGAGAGGAAAAAAATTGCCTGAATGGAGGCAGAACATGGGACATGTACCAAGACCATGAGTGACAGGGGTATTATGGAAGGGAAGATTATAGAGAAGGACATACAGGGTGATGAGTGGATGTGAAGACATGATAGTAGCAGGCAGTGATTCCTCCAAACAGCTAGGGGAAAGAGTAGGGGAAAGAGATCAATTCTGGTCTGGTCCAAAGGAGCTTTGCCAAGGGGAAGGCCAACTTGAGTGGAAATAAGATGTGTTTTTGGCTGGACACAACAGAGCTCTATAACTTATCCACAGGATCTATCCACTCAAGCCTGGGTTACTTTCTTCCATGGAACACCAAATAATGGGCTGGACAGTAATGTCAGGTCAAACTGTGGATCAGGCTACCGCTACCTACAACTACTACTGCTATTATTAATACTACTGCACACGCACGCACACACACACACACACACACATACACACACACAATTTAATCCCTGGGCAGTAGTTCTGAGAATGCCCATTGAAAAATGCCAACAGCTGCCCCTTTAATGGAGTCCCTGGGCTATCATCACAGCCCAGAAACCAGGCCAGTTCTGGGACCAGATTGCAGTTTCTAAGGAAACCTAGAAAACAAGCTTCTTGGAAAGTCCTCTGAATTCTGGGCAGGAATTCCTCTCCAAGAAACAAGGGAGCCAAGACTGGGGGCTGTCTTAAGCCAAGTTTGGCTCACCCATTCATTCACTCATTCATCAACTGGTGGCTGAGAGCCTACTGTGGCCAGGCACCGTGCTGAGCTCTGAGGAAGATAAACACCTCTTCTCTCTACCCTCTGTAACATTAATGTAAAGATTATAGATAAATTATTTGCCAAGTCCCTGGGCAAGGTAGATGCTATGGTCAGAATGTGTGTGTCCCCCTGCAAAATTCTTATGTTGAAATCCAAATCCCCAAGGTGATGGTGTTAAGAGGTGAAGACTTTGGGAGATGATTAAGTCATGATTGATCCCACGAAAGGGATTGGTGCCCTTATAAAAGGGATCCAGAGAGCTCCCTCACCGCCTCCACCCTGGGAGGACAGAGTGAGAAGTCCATAGTCCACAACCTGGAAGAGGGCCTTCACAAAAACCCAACCAAAATGGCAGCATGATCTTGAATATCTACTCTCTAGAACTGTGTAAAATAAGTACCTATTGCTTATAAGCCACTCTGTCTATGCTATTTTATGATAGCAGCCCAAGTGGATGAAGAGAGTGGGAGTTACAGGAGTATGAGTTCTGCACAAACTTGCCTAACTCTTGTGAAAGGAAACAGCAAGAACTCAGCGCTGAAGTGCTATGTGTGCATCATTCCTTGCATGACTGCAAGAAAAGAATTCCAAATACTTTGTATTGCTAAGTGTTTAAAAGTACTAGCTCATTTAATCTTCCTAACTTTATCATTTAAGCTCCATAACTTCTAAGGTTGATGCTGCCATTATTCTTATTTCAGAGATAGGGAAATTGAGGCACAGAAAGGTTATTTAATAAACCAGAGGTTATTAAGTGATTTGCCCAAAGTTCCACAATAGAAAGTGGTAGAGTCAGGATTCAAGCCTGGATAGTTTGACCCCGAACTCAACTCTAAAACCTGGGAGCTATGTTGCCCAAGGCAGTTATCTGGTTGAGATGAGAGCAGTCCCAGCCCACGCCTGAATAGGTACCTAATGATTCTGTTCCTTAGGATACAGGAGCTAGAGGGAGTTTTTAGGTTACCCCAAACCACCCCCACAGGACACAATAAAATATATACCACTGGCTTTCTCGCACATAAGTACACAAGCATCAACCCTCCATATTCTCCCAGTTCTGCTTTGGAAAAACATGAATACAACACAAGCGAATGAGAACCAAGCTCCTATCTGCCCATCTGGGTTATCGTCCCAGCTCCAAGCAGACTCAAAGTGCTATGTGTGTGCAGGCTCTGCAAGGCGAGTGTCTGTAACCTTGCTCAACCTTGTGTTCCTGGAAAGTACCTTTTCTCTGTAATCTTCATGTCTTTCCAAGGCAAACCCTTCTTTTCACTTGTTATTTTCCCAATTTATTCATAAGGATTAGGAGGAGGAAGAGCCAAAGCCCCAAATGCTTCCATCTTTAATCCAAGTGTGAGCTGTACAACAAGAGAAGTGAGGGTGTGGCAATGGGGCAGACCCACCAAGTCAGGGCAACAACACCCTCCAACACCAGCAGACACGTCGGTCTACAGTCACAGCCCCCAGGAAAAGGGGCACCAAGCCCCTTCTCTTCACTTCTGTTCTGCTATTCCTCAGCAATAACAGACTTCCTGGCCCATAGTAGGCCCCTGGGAAATACTTGTTGAATGACTTATGTCTTTGGGGGTTAATAGAAGTCACGTGAAAAGCACCATGATGGAATATAAGAAAACAAAACTTCAAACTCAAGCAAAATTATTTCGGATCATATCAAGTTTAGATTTACTCTAGCATTTTCCCACCTAGACTTGTGCTTATCTTTGCCAACATCAAAATGCACAGATATCCTGTTTCCCTAATTCACCCCTTTTACTTCTGTTCTCAGGGCCTATATAGTCTCCTGATTCTGTGAAGTTTAGGTAGAGAAACACAGTCTAACAAGTCTACTGGTTGGCTCTATGCTGGGTGGCCACATCCCCTGGAGCTTCCAAAGAGAAGGGAAGCTTTTCTCATGGTGGGATCCCCAAGGTTCTGGGCAGAGGCCTCACCTGCTCATGCCTCTTCCTCACCTTACCTGAGATGAAGAGCATCCAGAGAAGCTCCTGGAGCCTGGCCTTCCTCATCCTTTGTGTGCGCCAGCCCCAACTGCCGCTGGTGTGCCTGGGACACTCTAACCTAGAGGCTCCAGAAAGTTGCATAACAGGATATGAAGTCATTCCTGGGAGGTGCTGAGGCTGTCGCTCTGTTTTTGTCACTGGCTGTCTTGACTCCAGACGTCAGGGACAACACAGGAATCCAGAGACAGGGTTTGAGTGTCAGCCTTCTCTGAATTCCAGTTTCCTGTTCTCTGGGGATAATGACAATTACCTTTTCAGCCAACCTCGCAAAATTTTAGTGAGAATAATACTTTGGTGTGAGCAAAAGTAAGGTGTCACTATTGTCAGGGGACTAGAGGGCCATCTTGCTCTCCTGAGGCCAGCTCTCCATTCCCATCCAGTTCAGTGTAGGTACATGGAGGGACAGGTTGGGATAATAATGCCTCACTTTTAGGGCTATTGTGGGGATGAACTGGGGGTCCCTATGGTAAATGCTCAGTACTGTACCCAACATACATGTTTTTTCTACAACCTGTCCCTACCCCCACCCCACCCTGATTCCCTTGGCTTTTTCTGACTTGAGGCCTGCCCCCTCTTCACCCAGATGGCCCACACCTTGCACTTGCCCTCAGCCTCCTGTCATAGACCTGGCTTCGGAGCTCATGGAAGTGTAGGAAGCCCCCTAAATGATTTGAGAGGACATGGCCGCCATTAAACAAGAATAATCTTAGAAACAGGGCGATATAGGACAGGACAGTGATGAAAGAAAGAAAAATTTAGCAGTTTCCATACCAGAAGCAATACAAGGCAGATTTGACGATGTGAAAAATCAATAACAGAAAAGATTTACTTCAGAAATACTCCCAAATGTAAAATGAATATCGACATTTTGAAGAGCTCAGAAATATATTAGAGGGAAAGTCCTAGAAATCCAATAAGTAATATACAAATAAGAGATGTTTTTGAAGTATAACATGGAACAGTGGGTCATAAATGAGGATAAAAATGTATATTTAAGAAAATACTTTCAGTACAGTATGGCAACTGAAGAAAACCATATTGCATATTTAGAAGTTGCTAAGAGATCTGAAAAGTTCTCATCACACACAAAAAATTCTGTAACTATGTAGGTGACAGATGTT
Source organism: Phoca vitulina (assembly GCF_004348235.1). Taxonomy (NCBI): domain Eukaryota; kingdom Metazoa; phylum Chordata; class Mammalia; order Carnivora; family Phocidae; genus Phoca; species Phoca vitulina. The sequence continues at coordinate 41,502,939 of NW_022589714.1, read as the reverse complement.
AACCAGACTTACTGTGGTGATAATTTTGCAAAAATACAAATACTGAATAATTATGTTGTACACCTGAAACTAATATAATGTTGTAATTCAATTATACCTCAATTTTAAAAAGAAAAACACTTTCTAGATCTGAAAAGAAATCTGTAATTGGAAGTTGAAAGCCCAACAGGGGCAAGAAAAAAATTCATGAAGTGAGACCAAGGAAGTTCCCAGGTGAAAAAAAAATTTTTTATTTAAATTCAGTTAGCCAATATATAGTACATCATTAGTTTCAGATGTAGTGTTCAGTAATTTATCAGCAGTTGAAAATTTTTTTAAAAAAATTTATTTATTTGTCAGAGAGAGAGGGAACACAAGTAGGGGGAGTGGCAGGCAGAGGGGGAAGCAGGCTCCCCACTGAGCAGGGAGCCCGATGCGGGACTCAATCCCAGGACCCTGGGATCATGACCTAAGCTGAAGGCAGACTCTTAACCGACTGAGCCACCCAGGCATCCCAGCAGGTGAAAATTTTTTTAATTTAAATAAAAATATTCCTTGCAAACTGGTGCAGCCACTCTGGAAAACAGTATGGAGTTTACTCAATAAGTTAAAAATACAACTACCCTACACTCCAGCAATTGCACTACTAGGTATTTACCCAAAGGATACAAAAATACTGATTCGAAGGGATACATGCACCCTAATGTTTATATCAGCATTATCAACAATAGCTAAGTTATGGAAAGGGCCCAAATGTCCACTAACTGATCGACTGATGAATGGATAAAGAAGAGGTGATATGTATATGATGTATATAATTATATATGATGGAATATTACTCTGCCATAAAAAAAGAATGAAATCTTGCCATTTGCAGTGATGTGGATGGAACTAGAGCATATTATGCTAAGTGAATAAGTCAGTTAGAGAAAGAAAAATACCATATGATTTCACTCACATGTGGAATTTAAGAAACAAAACAGATGAACACAGAGGAAAAGAGAGAAGAGAGAGGCAAACCAGAAAACAGACTCTTAACTATAGGGAACAAACTGAGAGTTGCTGGAGGGGAGGTGGTAGGGGATGGGGTAAATGGGTGATGGGTATTAAGGAGGGCACATGATGTAATGAGCACTGGGTGTTGTATGTAAGTGATGGATCACAAAATTCTACACCTGAAACTAATATTACACTGTATGTTAAGTAACTGGAATTCAAATAAAAACTTGAAAAATTAATTAATTAATTAATTTTAAAAAGATTCCTACTGCTAAACAAACAGGAAAAAAACCCACCTTGATTCCTTCAAAAGAATTCAAATGAGCAGGACTCATAATTTTTCTCTAAGCAACAAATGCTAAGAGACAGTAGGATGATGTATAAAGAACATTATGACTAGAATTTTACACCTACACTGATTGCTATTCAAGTCTGAAAACAACAAAGAGGTATGATTATGTTTGCAAATTTAAAAAGAAATTCTAAAGTTAACTTTGACTTTTTAAGCTAAAACTGTGGAATGTAGCAATTTCTAAAATATACATAGTAGAAGAGACTTTGAAATCATATTATTACACCCTGCAGAGATCATTATAGTTAAGGTTTCACTAAAGTTCCTTCTATGTTCTATAAATAAGAGAATCCAGGCTTCAAACTGAGCTTAGATTGAAATCTGCCAGACCCACTATTTGTTTTACTCCTTCGGCCCACAGGGAAGAAAAGTAGACAGTTTTGAAATTTTCTGACTCAGAGAGAAGCCTAAGTGATTTTTTATAGGGATGAATCAGATTAGTACAGTTCATTTAACAAATCCCTTTTCTTACAACAAATTCCACACTTAAATGAATAACACAACATTTCCTAATTTTTCATGTCTTTGCATACTTCTTTTTGAGAGTTAATTTCCTGGAAGATTAAAAGAGAACTTTTTTTAGCTGTATTAATTTTTGCTTCTTCTACTTTGAGGCTCTGTTGTTTGGCGTGTATACATTTCGGATCATTAAATCTTCTAGGTGGATTGATGTTTTTAACATTATATTGTGTCTGTCTGTAGATATTTTCTTTGCTCTTAAGTCTACCTTAATCAGATATTAATATAGCCACTCCTGCTTTTTAAAAAGTTAATGTTGGGGCCGCCCGGGTGGCTCAGTCAGTTGAGCGTCCTACTCTTAATTTCAGCTCAGGTCATGATCTCAGGGTCATAGGATCAAGCCCCACGTCCAGCTCTGCACTCAGTGGGGAGTTTGCTTGAGAATTCTCTCCCTCCCTCACCCTCTGCCCCTCCCCCCCTCAAATGAATAAATAAATCTTAAAAAAAAAAAAACTTATTGTTGGTATGGTATATTTTTTTCCATTCTTTTTCTTTCAACTTACCTAATCATTGACTTTGAAGGGAATTTCTTGTCAGCAGTATCTAGTCATATTGTGCTCTTTTATCCACTCTGTCATTTTCTGTCTTTTAATAGGCATATTTCAACAATTTAAATTTAAGGTAAGTATTGATATGTTAGCACCTGGTCTATCATTTTATTACTTGCTTTCTATTTCTTTCCTGTTGGTTCTCATTCTTCTGTTTTCCTTTTGGGAACTTTTAATTAAACAGCCCAAGAAGGATTTCTAACTATCACAAGAAGTGGATTCCTCCTTCATACCATCTTAACCCAAGGTGGCACCTGAGTGTGTTTAAATGAGAACACTACATCAAAAATGATGCTGGCTAACTGAACATAATAAAAGTAAATAAATAAATAAATAAATAAATAAATAAATAAAGGCAGAGAATCTCTGCAAAAAAATTTTTTAATTAAAAAAATTTAAAAAAATAAAAATAAAATGAGAATAAAGTCTTTTTCCACCTGTTCTGTCTGCTTTGTGCACTTAAGGTAAACAGAATGTAAATATCCTCTACTCCCTTATCCCTTAGTTTTCTGAGGAGTTGGATGACCTGTGTAGTATCTTAAATTCTCAAACTAGTTTTCCCATCAGGCTACTGTCTCTTAAGGCTTCTCATTAAATCATCGTGGGTCTTGTGATCTACAGTTTCTTTTCATTTCATTGAGGCTGAGTCAAAAGTTCTACTTTCACACTTAATCCTTTGGTGGCCAGAGTACCAGGAAGATTTATTTTTAAGGTACCATGAGCCTTTTTGTATTTATTGGTCAAACATTATTTTCAGTGTGATCATGAAAGCCTGTACAAATATTATTCTGTTTGGTTTTTGTTTCCTTCAGTAAAGTCACTGGCCCAAGTCAATATGTCCCAATCATCGTGATGGGGTAAGGTAGCAGTTTCTTTCTTAATATGGATTGGTTAAGCACATATCTGTTCTAACCTAGCTGGAATATATCTGTGACATTTTTTAACAGGGAGGTTATGCATATCTTCTTTTCTGTCTCAAAAGAGGGTCCCACAGGTCTAGGACACAGAGCTCTGAGATCTGGTGCTCGTGTTTCTGAGAAGGCTCAATGAGGCTTTTACTGGGAGTGGAAAAAGCTTTAAACTGGCACCAACTACAGCTGCTGGAACCACTGTCCTTGCCCTGATGAAATGCATTGCTGTGTGACACTCAAAGGAACAGGATGTAACCATCCTGTCCCCCTCCTCCAGTCCCCCAGTCTGCCTCTAACCCCCTTATCGACAGAAGACAATAGGGAACCAGCGGGCAAAGAAGTCTGGTTTCAGAATCTCAGTTCAGATCAGGGAAGAGAAAGGTTTAATCAGAGAGGTGATAGCTGAATAACCAGCTCACTCACAATCAATAAACAAGGCTGTCCTAGTCATGGGATGGGAATCTTTTATGTGTCTTGCTGACGGTGACTTTGAACATGGAACAACCTTTGGACATGGAAACATTTCTACCCACTCTGAAAACATACATACAATTAAATGTGAACATTTTTTTTTAATCTGGGCAAAAAAATATCAACCTATATGTAGCACTTATTAATTTGTAAAGAAAAACACATTCTATTCCTTTTTTAATACAATAAAAGATAGATACAGCTTTTTGAGACTCAATTTTTTAATAGATTGGCTGCTATTTCATTTTTGATGTTCATGTAGTAACAGTTTGGCCACTGGGGGGCCTTTAAGCTGGCTTTTGTGCCTTTCACCACCACACAGAATGTCAAATATGTCCTCACTTGACAGCAACAAGATGCCACAAGCTTATCTTAAGTTCTCCCTTCCCAAAATGGAATCAGCCACCCTCCAAGAAGCCAAGAAACCTTGAAGAGGAGAACAGTATTAGAAACCAATCTCTGGGGGGCGCCTGGGTGGCTCAGTCGTTAAGCGTCTGCCTTCGGCTCAGGTCATGGTCCCAGGGTCCTGGGATCGAGCCCCACGTCGGGCTCCCTGCTCAGCGGGAAGCCTGCTTCCCCCTCTCCCACTCCTTGTGTTCCCTCTCTCACTGTGTCTCTCTGTCAAATAAATAAAATCTTTAAAAAAAAAAAAAAAGAAAGAAAGAAACCAATCTCTGGGACCAAGTGAGGATCATTAGTTGTTTCTCATGAGTATAATTATTACTGAGGTAACCCTGCTTCAAGCCACTTCAGAGGAAGAGCCAGAAAATACTTTAAAAAAAAAAAAAGGTTAATAATTTTTAAACTTCCCATAAAGAAAATCTCAGGACCAGATGACTTCACTGGTGAATTCTACCAACCATTTAAAGAAGAGTTAACACCACTCTTTCACAAACTCTTCCAAAATATAGAGAGGAGGGGACAGTTCTCAACTAATTCTATGAGGCCAGTACTACCCGGATACTAAAACCAGACAAAGACACTATAAGAAAACTATAGACCAATATCTCTTATGAATATAGACACAAAAGTCCTCAACAAAACACAACCAAACTGAATACAACAACATATAAAAAAGAATTATACAACATGACCAAGCAGAATTTATTCTAGGATTGCAAGGTTGGTTCAACATGTGAAAATCAATTAATGTAATACACCATATTAATAGAATAAAGGAGAAAAAAAACACATGGTCATCTCAACAGATGCAGAAAAAGCATTTGATAAGATCCAGCACCTTTTCGAGGGCGGAGCAAGATGGCGGAGGAGTAGGAGACCTGGATTTCGTCTCC